>NW_006400052.1:1916499-1972461 GCF_000299155.1 Elephantulus edwardii | reverse complement strand
GCTTCAGGTCCTCCTCAGTTTCAGCAAGCAGGGTTGTGTCATCTGCATAACGCAGACTGTTGATAAATGGTCCACCAATCTTGACCCCACATTTCTCCTCATAGAGCCCAGCCTCCTGGATAATCTGTTCTGCATATAGGTTGAAAAGGTACATGATTCAAATCCACCAGATGCTCTGCTGGAGAAGGAGGAACAATCTCCTCCTGTATCAGTCAGATCTGACTTGACGGTACACACACAAAAAGTATGAAATGAAAAAAAAAATGCACAGCCTCACAAAGCCCAGCGGCAGTTCTGCTCTGTCCTCCAGAGGCCACAGGCTTTCAGGAGCTGATTGTCAGAAGCAGATCAATAGACCTTACTTCCTTGTCTTAGGCTTAGGGCTAGTCGGCAGAAGGCCCCACTGACAACTTGGTGGCTGTGTAAGAAGGGCATTGGTCTGGCATTGAGCCTGCATCTCTCATTGGGTAGATGAGACTTCTACCTCAGAGCCACGAAAGTCCTCTTAGCAGATGCCCGTTAAGTGTTGTTAGGTGCCCTGGAGTCGACTAGCACTCCTACAACAGATCTCAACCTTGCCCTCCCCGGCCTCCGTCTCTGCTATATCCGGGCACATCGTTACAGTCACTGTGTCCATCTTGCTGAAGGTCGTCCCTCCACTTTCTCCAGCACTCCCTCCTCTTTTGGTAGACCGTGGGACATGCAGCAGTCTTCCAACACCACAGCTCATCTGTCATCCTTGGATATCATCTAACTTTCAAGTATTTAGGAAGCGGGTGAAAAGACCATAACAACTTGGATCAGACACAACTTGGTCTTCATTCAAACTGACATCCTTGTTCTTTCGCACTTTCGAGAGCTCTCGACAGCAGATTTTCCCAATGAAACACGTCTTATGATTTCTCTCAAGTGCTGTTACCTTAAGTGTTGTTTGTGGCTGACAACTTCAATCTCTTCTCATTTATCATTTTAGTTACTATTAACGCTTATGGGGTTATAAATAGAGCAGGTAGATTATACAGTTACTTGCTTTTGAACTAAGACTCACTTCCCTTTTCTGGGCCTGGCTATTTCTAATCTGTGAAAAAGAGATAAGATGATCCTCCTGTTAGGTGCTGACTCATAGTGACCCCGTCCACCACAGGAGGAGACCCTCCTCACAATCTTAACTGCGCTCAGGTCCATTGTTGCGGTCACTGTGTCCATCGATCTTGTTGAGGGTCTTCCTTGCTGTCACAGACATTTTGATTTTTCAAGCATGCTGTTCTTTTCTATGGGCCAGCCTCTCCCCCTTGCTTCTTTTATTTTTTTTTAAATTTTTTTTAAATTTTATTGTTTTTTTGTGTGAGTGTACCGTCAAATCAGATCTGACTGGTACAGGAGGAGATTGTCCCTCCTTCCTCAGCAGAGCATCTGGTGGATTCGAACCATGCGCCTCTGGGATTGTAGTTGCAGCTCCCTACCACTAGGCCACCAGAGCTCCCCCTCCCCCTTGCTTCTAAGGAGCACTCTGGCTGCTCTTCTTCCAGGAGAGATTTTCTTCTTTTGGCAGCTCCTGGTATATTCCAATATTCTTTGTCAGACTTCGTAAGGCAAAGCCATTGAACTCTGACTCTCCTTTGGTCTTCACTCATTGTCCAACTTTTATGTATATGTTGTTGTTGTTGTTAAGTGCCGTTGAGTGGCAGGCGACTCATAGCGACCCTATAAAGGAGAGTCCTCAACGCTTGGGTGTCTCTCATCCTCTCTCCAGGTGCATAGGGTTTCCAGAAGCAAGCTATTATGGAAGTGGATGCCACTCCTCCTTCCAAGCTTGTTTTAAACGGGGAGCTCCACCCTACTCTCTATCCGCATTGGGTAACCAGCCATTAACGCATTTGACACATCAGTGTCACAGTGTTCAGCCTCACAGCAACCACAAGTTACTGCTGTACGGCAACTTGTACACCAGGACTATATGACCTAGAGGAATGTATATGAAGCAATTAAAAACATCATTGCTTGGATTAGGTGTACCTTAGTCTTTAAAGTGACACCTTTGCTCTTTAGTGTTTCCACAGTCTTTGACTTACAGATTTTCATTGGAGTAAAAGTTTACAAATCATATTGTTTTAGGGAGCTCTGGTGGCCTAGTGGCAAGACGCTGCACTGCAATCCCAGAGATACATGGTTCAAATCCACCAGATGCTCTGCTGAAGAAGGAGGGGGCAATCTCCTCTTGTACCAGTCAGATCTGATTTGATGGTACACGTAAAATAATACAATTTAAAACAAACAAACAAACAACCCCAAATCATATTGTTTTTTATCCAATCAATCATACGTATCTAGTTTCATAGTATTAATGAATTGCAATGTCTGATGAAGTGGTTATTGCATTTCCCTTTACCTGACTTAACTATTTTTTACATCCCTCTCGCTGTTTTCTATTCTTAGTAACTATCCAAAAATGATGCTCTCCATGTGTAAACTTTTCCTTGGCTTTTTATGATGGTTATGTACCTTAGTTTTTCTCTTATTACTGATCTGTCCTCCTCAGTGTATTTTCCTCTAGAGTCATCCATGTTGTGGAGGGTGTTTTTCAAATTCTTTATCAATTTTTGGTGATGCTTAATATTCTATTGTGCTAACAGTTTCCATCTATATGCCATTATAAATAACATGACTATAAATTTAGGGGTGATTATGTCAGTTTATGTTGCAGTTTTTGTTTGGGATATATACCTAATCGAGGGATTGCTGGATCAAATGCCATTTGTTTCCAACTTGCCACGGAAGCATTAGCTGCATATTTGCCCAATGCAGCATGCAGGTTTATTTTTTTTAAAAAATTAATTAAAAACCACTTTTGTTGTTTCAAGTTTTCTTCCCTCCCCCTCTCCTAGTCCACTTTGGAATTCACCCTTGTTCCAGATTGTTGTCAAACATTTTAATGCCTAATCATATATTCCTTTCAGAGAGTTCTTCCCATCATCTGTTCCAATACAGAGTTCGTTATCTATCCATTATTTTCCTATCTTCCTCTGGCCCCCCTGTGCCAGTCTTGTTTTATAACAGCAGTGTTATACAGTATTTGTTCTTTTGTAACAGATAATTCACTCAGCATAATGTCCTCAAGACTCAGCCATGTTTTATGTTTTACGAGTTCATTGTTTTTCACTGCTATGTAATATTCCATTGTGTGAATGTATCCTAGTTTTTCTATCTGTTTGTTGGTAGAAACGCGGGTTGCTTCCATTTCTTTATCATTGTGAATAATGAAGCAATAGATGTGGGTGTGTGTAGGTTTATTTCTTGACTGTGGCTTCCATGGGTGTTGACTGTGGATCCAAGTAAAGCAAAATCCTAGACAACTTAAATCTTTCTCTACTTGTCATGATGCTTTTGGTGTGAGAATTTTAAATTTCTTGATGCTAACCCATACTTTTTTGTTTCTTGATGTTAATCCATAGGGAAGACTATAGTCTTTGAGTTTCATCAATAAGTGCTTCAAGTCTTCCATGTTTTCTGCAAGCAAGGGTGTGTTATCGGCATATTGCAGGTTATTAATGAGCTTTTGATAATCCTGATATCATATTCTTCTTCATATAGTACAACTTCTCAGATTATTTGCTCCAATGCTCAGTATGGTAGATATTGTGAAAGGATACAACTTTGACTACACCTTTCCTGATTTTAAACTATGTGTAGAAATTAGTGAACAATACTGTTAATATCACATGCAATCAAGATTCTGCTGAAAATGATCCAAAACCAACTGGAACAGCACATCAACAGAGAACTGCCAGATGTGCAGGCTGGGTTTGGAGGAAGCTGTGGTACTAGGGATAGCATAGCTAATGTTAGATGGATCTTGGCTGAAAACAGAGAGAACCAGATAAATGTCTAGCTGTGTTTCACTGACTATGCAAAGGGCTTTGATTGTATGGACCACAACAAATGGTGGCTAACTCTGAGAATGGAAATCCCAGAACACATGATTGTGCTTATGTGAAACCTACACTTGGACCAGGGGACAGATGTATGGCCTGGATATGTCCTATCTCCATACTTTTACAATTTATATGTGGAATAGATCTTCTGGGAGGCTGGGCCCTAAGAGGAAGAATGTGGCATCAGAATTGGAGGAAGACTCATCAACAACCTGCCTTATGCAGATTACACCATCTTGCTTGCTGAAACTGAGGAAGACCTGAAGCGCTTGCTGTGGAAAGAACTTCAGCCTTCAATATGGATTGAAGCTCAACGTGAAGAAAGAAAAAAAAAGATTCTCAGATGAAGAGATTGTGATTGTTAATAGCTTCAGTTTGGCTGGCTCCACAGGAAAATTCTTGGTACCAGCAGCCAGGAATCAAAAGACAAATTGCATTGGGAAAGTCAACTGTCAGGGACCTCTCCAGAGTACTGAAGAGCAACGATGGACACTAAGATCCAGGCCATTGTCTTTGCAATTATTTGCTATGCATCAGAAAGCTGGACAATGACTAGTGGTGATAGGAGAATTGATGCTTTTGAGCTGTGGTGCTGGAGTACTGAATGGACTACATGGACTGCTAGAACAGATCTGGCCTGGAGAGGGTGAGACTAGGCTGCTCCTTTAAGGCAAGGATTCTGAAGCTCTGTCTGACATACTTTGGGCATGTTGCAAGGAGGGACCAGTCCTTTGGAGAGGGACATCATGCTTGGGAGGGTGGAATGACAGCCCACGAGAGGAAGACACTGGCTGAGATGCATTGATTCAGTGACTGGGTAGGTGTGTCATAGTAAAGTTGCTCAGGATTTTGCAGGGTTCAGAGCGTAAGGTTGCTATGAGTTCCAAGAGATTTGATGGCACTTAACAATATCCCTTTGTTCTGTTTTATTGCTTCTTGGTCTATGTACAGGTTCTACATGAGCACGGTTAAGTTTTTTTGATATCTCATTCATTTCAGTATTGTTGTTGTTGTTATGTGCCGTCGAGTCGTTTCCGACTCATAGCGACCCTATGCACAACAGCCCTAAACCCTGCTCTATCCTGCACTGCCTCTGACACACCCATCCCGATTACCCCAGTCACCGAATCAATCCATCTCATAGAGGGTCTTCCCCTCCTGCGTTGTCCCTCAACCCTCCCAAGCATGATGTCCCTCTCCAAGGACCCGTCCCTCCTGGCAACATGTCCAAAGTATGTCAGACGAAGCCCCAGAATCCTTGCCTCCAAGGAGTAGCTTGGTTTAATCCTCTCCAAGATAAATCTGTTTGTTTTCCTGGCAGTCCAGGGTACATTCAGTACCCTTCTCCAGCACCACAGCTCAAAAGCATCCACTCTCCTTCTGTCCTCCCTAGTCATTGTCCAACTCTCTGATGCATAACAAGCGATTGCAAATACCATGGCCTGTATCAGGCGCACCTTAGTCTCCAGAGAGACACTGTTGCTCCTGAGTACTTTAGAGAGGTCCCTAACAGCAGACTTTCCCATCGCGATACGCTTTTTGGTTTCCTGACTGCTGGTGCCGAGAGTGTTGACTGTGGAGCCAAGCAAACTGAAGCTGTGAACAATTTCAATCTCTTCGTCATCCATCCTGACGCTGCCCATTGGTCCAGTGGTGAGAATCTTTGTCTTCTTGACATTGAGCCTCAGTCCATACTGAAGGCTGCAGTACTTGACCCTTCGCAGCAAGTGCATGAGGTCCCCCTCAGTTTTGGCAAGCAGGGTTGTGTCATCTGCATAACGCAGATTGTTAATAGACCTTGCACCAATCCTGATGCCACAATTCTCCTCATAGAGCCCGGCCTCTCGGATAATCTGCTCTGCATACATGTTGAAAAGGTATGGAGACAGGATGCATCCCTGGCGTACACCCTTCCCAATTTTGAACCATGCAGTGTTACCCTGCTCTGTTCTGACTACTGCCTCTTGGTCCAAGTATAGGTTTCGTATTAGCACAATTAAATGTTCTGGGATTCCCATTCTTCTCAGAGTCAGCCACAGTTTGTTATGATCCACACAGTCAAATGCCTTTGCATAATCAATGAAACACAGATAGACATTCTTCTGGTATTCTCTGCTTTCAGCCAAGATCCATCTAACATCAGCAACAATATCCCTAGTACCACGACCCCTTCTAAACCCAGCCTGGACTTCCGGCAGTTCTCTGCTGATGTGCTGTTCTAATCGTTTTTGGATGATCTTCAGCAGAATCTTGCTTGCATGTGAAATCAATGACACTGTTCTGTAGTTTCCACACTCAGTTGGGTCACCTTTCTTGTATTTCAGTATTACAAATCATAATCAACACAGTCTAAAGCTTTTGCGTAATAAATAAAATGCAAGTCAGCTTTCTGGGTATTCTCTCTTCTCATGGCCTCTTACTCCAGTGTGAATTTTTGGCTGTTCTGTATATGTACTGCTCAAGCCATTTTTAAATTATGTTCAATATTTTGCATGTAATAGATGACTTCTGCATTCTGTTGGATTGCCCCCTCCCCCATAGACACAAATATGGATCTTTTCTTGCCATTTGCCTCCCACAGTGAGCATATCCATGGCGGCATCTGTGTTTGGTATTTCATCAGTTCCTGGAGCCTTTTTAAACCAGTGCTTTTAGTGCAGCCTTGAATTCTTCCTTCAGTACCATTGGTTTATGATCATAATCTACTTCTTGAATTGGTGGTTACCAATTCTTTTTGGTACAGTGACTGTGTGTTGATTCTGTATCTTCTTTTGATACTTCCTGTGCCATTCACTATCTCCCCACAGAATCTTTCATTATTGCAATTTCAGGCTTTAAATATTTTGAGAAATGCTATATTCCCTTTTGGGTTTGTTAAATTCCAATCTTTACATATATTATACTTCGCTTTGTCTTCTTTAAAAATTTTTAATCTTTTTATTATTTCACTTTAGCTTCTTTTTCAGTTTCTTCTTACATCCATTCTCTTTCCTGCCTTTTCATTGACCTTTTGCTTTCTTCATGCATGATATCCTTGATGTCATTCCACAATTTGCCTGGTCTTTGGTCATTAAGTGTTCAACTCCTGAAGTCTATTCTTGAGATGGTCTCTAAATCCAGATGGGATATACTCAAGGTTGTATTTTGGCTCTTGTAGACTTGTTTTAATTTTATTAAACTACAGTTTTATTTTTTTTATTTGTAACTGCTTTATTTGATTTGTTTTCTTGCTATTGTACAATTCGCCCTCTCCTTTATAAACTCCATGAGGAGAAATAAGCTGAAGTTTGCCCCACGGTGTCACCAGCATCCAGTGTAGGTTCTCAACAGATTGCTCACAAAAGCCATTATTTTTTGGTAGTAGGATCTCCAAGAATTAGGAAATCTGTTTTTGATTTTGGATCCTAAGGCAACCTTTCTCCTTGTTAACAAGTAATTCCTTTCTAGGTTTATGGCTCAGAGAGAAGAAAAGGCAATCACAGGCAGCTTGTGGCAGAAACATCTTCGGGCAGAAAAAGGATGTCAAGCCAGGTTTCAGTCCTGGTACCCAGCACTGCAGCTAGAAGCCTTGGGGTTTTGAAGTCCTTCTTAGGGTCCATTTGCTCTTCTCGTCTTTAAGGCCCCTGAGCCTCTCTCAGGCCTCCCAAACCTACACCCATACCTCCTGGCTGCTCTGAAGCTGAAGGCACACTAGAGGTCAGAGATGGGGTAGCAGGTGGGCCTTGGCAGGCCTGGGAGGGTGGAGGAATTGTGGGAATGTGGCTGCAGTGGAAAGATGTAGTCTCTCACAGAACCCATCGGCATGTGCTTGGGAAGAGGGCAAAGGGACACGGTTCTAAAGACATTTACTTTGGATTTCACTTTTCCAAGGCCCCAGGTTCTCCTAAATTCTAGTTCTTGGATCTTGCAATAGCAAGAGTTCCTCACTCCTCCTTCAGCCACTGCAATAGCTGAGGGGTGTAGTAGGTGATGATGATGTCGGCACCTGCTCTTTGGAAAGCAGTCATGACCTCTAGCACGGCAGCCTTGAGGTTGAACGCCCCAGCCTGGGCTCCATGCCACAGCATGGCAAACTCTCCAGAGACGTGGTATACGGCGAGGGGGAGCTCTGGGTGCTTCTCCTTTATCTCCCGCACAATGTCCAGGTAGGGCAGTCCTGGCTTCACCATGAGCATGTCAGCGCCTTCCCGTACATCCTGGTTCACTGCTCGGAGGGCCAGGCCGCGCGCTCCAGGGGGCAGCTGGTAGCAGCGGCGATCTCCAAAAGTTGGGCTTGTCTGAGCTGCATCCCGGAAAGGGCCATAGAAACAGGAAGCGAACTTGGCACTGTAGCTCATCATTGACACCCTGTTGCCAAGTCCATGCGCCAGCAGGGCCTCCTTGATGGCTTCCACATGCCCATCCATCATGTCTGACGGGGCCACCACTTGACATCCTGCCTTTGCATAGGCCAGTGCCACCTCTGCCAGTCGCTGGCAGCTCTCCTCTGCCTGGAATGCTCCGTTCTCACTCAGGAGCCCACAGTGACCATGGGAGGTATAGGGGCATAAGCAGACATCACAGGCCACCAGGAGACTGGGGAAGGTCTTCCGCAACAGGCGGGTTGCCTCGATGGCTGGAGAGTCCTCGGAATCAGCTGCAGAGCCCCGCTCATCCTTGGGAACTTTGCTGGGGACGCCAAAGATCAAGACACAGCGCAGGCCCTCCTCCACCAGGGGCTTCAGCATCTCTTGGAGCCGGTTCACACCATACCTGGCCACTCCTGGGAAGCTGGCGATTGGCTGCACGTCATCAGGAACATCCGTGACAAAGATAGGATAGATGAGGTTGGAGGCGTTGAGGGTGGTGGTGGCTGTCTGCCAGGCCCGAAGGAGAGGGTGGAAGTAGCCACTGTGCAGGACAGACTGGGGTTGCATGGTGTGGCCTCAGTGGGGGAACAGCCAGACTCAAGGACTCCTAAGGTGTCCGCAGTGTGCTGAGCCCTGACTCCTTAAGGGATCCTGACCCGCCGCAGCTCACGCCGCTGCCACCACCAGCTCTAGATCCCAGAGCGCACGTGGGGGCGGCTACAGTTGTTTTATTAAAGAGTAACACAGCTGGCTTGGTCTTGTTCTGACTGTATTAAACTTTTCCATCATCTCTTTCCTTAGAAGGGAATCAATTTGATTCCTGCATATTCTATCTGGTGAGGTACATGTATATACATAGTTGCTGTTTTTAAAAATGTTATGACTAGTCATGTAACATTCCATCACCAATTACTGGGCTCATTCATCACGAAGGCCTTCTCTAGTTAACAGTCCTTGTTCCCCACTCTTGCATACCAATCATATTATTAATGCATCTTAATTACATTTGTTCAATTTCAGACTGCAATAGTTAGTAGAAATCCTGTATTTCATCTTTGGCTTTGGTAGCTGGTACATAAATTTGGATATCCACCAATCCCTGAGGTGTGTGTGGTTCAAATCCACTAGATACTCTGCTGGAGGAGCGACAATCTCCTTTATCGGTCAGATCTGATTTGACGGTACATGCACAAAAAATTAAATATTGATATGAATAGGTCTTAGATTAAAACTATGTATGCTATGTTCCAATTGTTAACAGATCTTTGCAGCTTTTCCCTACTTTGAGTTGGGCTTCATCACATTATATGGGAGTTTGCCACTTGGGGAAATCGCAGGGGTCAGCACATCCTGAGTGCAATAGGTAAGCCTCACTCTGGGAAAATAATTTTTGCTATCATGGTCTCTCTCCTGCCAGGTAAATATGAAGATCCTGTTTTGACCAGCTTTATGTCAACCATGTACAAAAGACTTAAGGCGTCAACTCTTCCCCAGTTGCATGTCTAGTGTTTTCCATCCTGAATTCCTCTCTTGGACAAAGTTTTGCTGATTTTCAAGGATTTCACAAGTGGATGGCTAGGCATGCTTTCTAGTCTGCCAGCTTTGCTTAAACTTGCTGGTATTTGAAGTCCCTGTAGCATAGCTTCCGGAACACACTAGGACAAACTGACTTGTTAGCTCGTCCTTAGACATGCAGTAATGTACCTAGACCCCAAGAAGTTAGAACTGTAATTCTTCCTATTTTCATTTTTACCTTCCCATAACCATGCCACCTAGTTTTATTTAAAACCTTTTTGTTTTTTTTATTATTTTTTGTATGTGTACCATCAAATCAGATCTGACTGGTACAGGAGATTGTTCTTCCTTCTCCAGAAGAGAATCTGGTGGATTTGAACTGCACACATCTGGGATTGCAGTGCAGCTTCTTGCCACTAGGCCACCAGAGCTCCCTTTTAAAACCTTTTTGTGTACACCATCAAATTGCCTCTTCTCCAGCAGAGAATCTGGAGGGATCTGAATCACTTACCTCTCGGATTGCAGCACAGCTTCTAGCCACACCAGAGCTCCCTTGGGCCACCTTTTTTAAAAAATTTTTATTTTTTTGCGTGAGTGTACCGTCAAATAGGATCTGACTGGTACAGGAGATTGTCCCTCCTTCCCCGGCAGAGGATCTGGTGGATTCAAACCGTGTGCCTCTGGGAGTGTAGTTGCAGCTCCTTGCCACTAGAGCTCCCCTGGGCCACCAATTTCAAAGAGGCATAAACCTAGGTACAGAGAGGGATGTCACTTGTCTTACATCATGTCAGGGTAAAGAAGTGGTGGAACAGGGAAGTTACTTCAGAGTGACACTCAGATTTTCTTGTGAACATTTAGATAGGGTCGTAGGGAAACTCTAAACACTTGGGTTGCTAACTGAAACCACCACTGCCATCTCAGATGTACTTTCATTTTATAGACATTACAGCCTTAGAAACCTGAATTCTACTATCCTACAGGTTGCAGAGTTGGAATCCCCTTGATGGTAATCGGCCTTTGAAGCTGATTAGGGAACTATCACACACAGAGAATTACAACTAAGAGATTGATAGCAAAGTTGGAAACAAAGGTCCCCTTTTGAAGGGAATGAAGGCATAACTTCCATTTTAGGCTGCCAACTGAATCGTCTACATTTTAAAAAAGCAGTCGTCTGTCAACACAAATGTACCTCATGAACATAATGAAAAGACTGTACCATAGTGGGACATTTGTTCCACTACTAGTATTTTCATCATTAAAAAGGCAAAACCACTGTGATAGTCAACATGTCTGTACCCAGGCAAAGGCAAATGCCCAACCCTTGGGAGCTGTCAGCTGAAGAATGAAGACGGCTTTAACAGTCTTGGTTTTTTGTTCCACCTCTTAAGCTAGGTGATGGGTTCGGTTCGTGGGTCTGTTAGATAATTTTGCATACTTGAAATAGCTGACTCAGTTTCTTCTCCTGTATTTGTAATCCTCACTTTGTGAAGCTTTAAGGATGTACCATGTTCCTGGGAGTTTTCTGCATTGAGCCTTCTTTTCTTCTAGGTATCCAGGATGGGTTCATGACAGGTCCTTGGGCTTTCTGCACCTGATTCTCTTCCAGGAAGCAGCATGGGTCAGACCTAGGAGGCCCATGATCTCACCCAGCAGCCAAACCCTGTTTCTAGACTCTCCGCTGTCCCCTAATTGATCATGGATCAAGGGGTGCTGTTGCCAGAATGTGGCCCTGGCTTGATATGCCTATCTTGGGACCTGTGACTCCATCCAACCCACCTACTGGGTGCCTGGCATTGTGGAACACTTGATGTTGACTTCTCACGACAACCTTGGAAACCTTATTTAAGCATTTACTGGGCCCAAGGCCATGAGTAACAGTACACTGATGTGATTAAGAGCCTGGTGGCTCTTTGCAGTCCAGAGGGGAGCAAATGACAGGAAAATATCTTCTAACAGAGCAAGAAGGCAAGCAGCTTTAACCCAAGACCACCAGTAAGGTGATAAAGCATCCTCCCTTCCCCCCTTTACATCTACGCCCCTGTTCAGCATGAAGAAGCCAGAGTGTTGGCATCCAATTCCCAAATCAGTAAGACAGTTGGTTTAATTACCATTGGAAAATGCTTGTCATTCCTCTGTAGGATCTGGTCCCCTCATTATTTCCTTCACCTGCTCCCCCCACCGACCAAACTGTGCAGCTCTGCAACTGCATCCTGGCCCATCCTCACCCTTCTGCCCCCAACCCTCACCTCCTTGTACCCCCAATATGTTTTTCCCAATAAAAAATATTAATAAAAAATTTTAAAAAAAGAAAAAAGTGAAAAGAAAAAAGTTAAATAAGTATCAAAACTTCATAAATCATCAAACTATTTGCATGCTAAAAATTATTATTCTCTGGGGGCCAAGAACAGTTTTTCCCAAAAAAGAGCCTGGTGGCTGCCACCTCATAGCCTGTGTCATCCAGTTCTGACTGATGGCAGCCCTGCACGTCATAGGACTTTAGACTCAGACCTTGAGAGGCCTTACTTCCAATGTGCCTTTAGGTGGGCTTGAATTCAACCTTCCAATTATCATGTAACCACTTGCACCACACCTAGGGACTCTAAGCCATGGCACAACAGGATACTCATAGCTCCACCTCTCAGCACCCCTTCACAGGAGATTAAGTATTTGTAAAGCACTCAGAATTCTAGGTTGCTCATTAAGACAACTCCTCCCACATGGAAACCTCAGTGCAGGGAAGGGTGACAATTTCACAATCCACTTGATTTTTTTAAGCTTGGTCTTCCACCCCCCACTTTAGACCTCTGACTTAAATTTAGAGATATATCAAGTAACTAGTGTGATGTTATCCTGCTGAGAATTTTATCAGAGGAGCTAAGGTGCGCAAAGTTAGGGGCAATGGAGATTTGAACTAAGGTTCTTCGCTTGGGGAAACAGGCTGGGATGAAACCAAGTTTCTTGGCAAAGTTAAGGCTGGCTCAGCACTTCTGGCACCTAGAGTCTACTGCCCCCTGGTGGCAGACGTCCTACCCTGCCTTCAGCACTGCATCCTCCTAACTCTGAAACAGGTATGTCAGGCTCCAATCTTTTAAGCTGATTGGTCAAAAGTCTTTAAGGATGAGGCAAGAATGAGGGGTTGGATGGCTTATGAAAGGGGCTCTTAAGGTGTAGCACTGATATAGCCTCTCTCCCATCCTTCAGCCTGAGCTAGCATTGACTTGGTTTTTATAGCCCATATGGCCAGACTTTGGTAGCCTAGTAGGTTAAGCAGTTGTGCTGTCATCCCAAAGGCAGGTGGTTCAAATCCCCCAAGTGTTCCATGGGAGAAAGATGAGGAATCTCCAGCCTCTGAAACCCCACTGGAGCCGCAGTTCCCACTTAACAGTACCTAACAAAAGAGCCTTAGGTTGGACGCACTCTAGGGAGCCTCTCAAGAGGCCACAGGGAGTGAACGTCCCCAGCCTTCTGTGAGGAAGGTAGGCCCCCAGGACAGGGCTCTCACTGGGGAAGGACTGTGGGCTGGTCTCCGGGCATGGCCCTTGACTGTTGGATACCTGGCTGCTCTTCAACAAAGGAAATAAGTGCTCCTTCCTCACCCCAACTTCCAACACGAAGAGATGCAAGACAGATCCAGACTAAGGCTACGAATGAGGCAATTTATTAACCCAGCATCATTTGTTCTAATGTTTCTTATTGGCAGCTGCCACCTGTAAGAAAAGATGAGAGACACAATCTCAGCAGGAATACTCTGACAAATTGCCCATACATTCCTGTGTAATCCTCCCATTTTACAGATAAACTGAGACTCAAGGAAAAGGAACGGTGGAGAATTTCCAGACAGAAGCCTGCTCTGGCCTAGAAGAGCTCACCCTGTCCTTCCACAGGGATGTTATTTCTCTTGCTTATAGCACCCAAATCAGCACCAGATGGTCTGGGCCAATGACACAGGAAAAAAGGAGCCAACCATGAGCTCTGACAGCAGCCCAAGGGCATTTTCAAAACCGCCCTGAGGTGGGGAAGTACAGCTCCACTCAGAGAGACACTCTGTTCCAGGGGTGGGCCACCTCTGCTCTGGGCACCCTGCCAGTCCCTCAGTGTTTGGGGGCTACCACCTCCACATGATTATTCTGTAAGCAGGCAGAACAAGGGGTATCATGCACTGCAGAAGAAAATCCAGGGCCCTCTCCTCATACATGCTCCCCCATTCAGATCCAAGCAGGAAAGCCTAGCCCTCCTAACCTTACCACCCTGTGCTGTGTCCTGACTAAGCAGGGACGTGGAGGAAACGGAGGGACTCGACCTAGGCCTCACCTGTCCGGCGATTCTGTCCAGATCTCTCTGTCCCTGAGGTGTCAGTTTGCGGCCCCTGGAAAAGAGTCACACAGTAGGTGAGGACAACTCTGAAGTCCCCTCCCTGGCACTCAGCCTTGGGAATCACACGACTCCAGCCAAGCCAACACACCCTAGCATTCTAACTAGCTGGGGGCAGGAGCGGGAGCCCCTTGGGAGATGATGGGGCATCGTTTGTGCAAGCACTAGATCAAAAGACCCAAAAAATCAATTGCGAAAAGTTAACTAGCAGGCTAATGAAAGTGGACAGTCGCTAAATTACCTTCCTGGAAAACAGGGTAGTAGCTGGAGCTGGGGCGAGGGCCCACGCTATTCACTTTTCTGCAGTATCCCTGCCTGCTGCTGGGGGTGGGGTGAGTGTCACCACCCAGCACCTCCGTGGTGGGATGACAATCAAAGCCCCAAGTCGAACCGTTTCTCACTTACCCATCTTGGTCTTTTTCCACCATTTTGAGCCCTTCTAGGGCTTGGAGGACACGGCGGGCCACGCTTTTGGAGCCTCGGCTGAAGTGGCTGGGCATTACGCCGTTTCTCTGCCGCCCCCCGTAGATCTTGGTCATGGAGCCAACCCCAGCACCACCCCGGAGGTACAGGTGCCGCGCTGTGGAAGCTGTGAGGTAGAGAGAAGAGGTGAGGACTCGCCTCTCCTCAGATGAGGCCAAATGTGATACAGGCAATTTTCACCCCCTTACAGCCAAGGAGACCGAGGTCACAGGTCAACAGACCAGCTGACTGACACCCACCTCTACCTCTCCTTTGCTATTTAAACTGTTGCCATCCACATGCAGCCGACAGACAGGGTGAATGTTCTCAATGTGAAGAATGTATCTGTCAGGCCCTGTGCCAAATACCTTTCACATCTTCTCCTACCTTTAAGAATGAGTGCTCTTAAGCAAGCCACCTAGACTCACACAAGGACCTGGAATTAGTTCCTTGGCCTAGGGTTACCTTACAGAAAAAGAACCAGAAACTCCAGAGAATTGTTTTCTACCCTAGTGGAGTAGTACTTCTGAAAAGGTTGGGGACTGACATGCAGGAAATACCTAGGGACTGGGTGTCACAAGATCATCGTCATCTGGGATCTCCAGCCATGGCCCCTAACTCATCCCTTGTTACCCTTAGAGGCTGACACTTGACTCTACCCAAGAGACTGTTCTTGTGTAACCCTGAAGATCAACCAGAGCACCAAGGATCCACGTCTTCAACAACTACTGAGGACAAGGAAGGTGTGGGGCGGTATTCTTGTCTAGATCCTTGAGGCCCCCAGCCTGCCATCCGTGAACTCTACGGGCTGCGTAGGGATGAGAGGTAGGCTCTTCCCCACCAAAGTAGTTCTCGCACTCTCATGTATCCCCAGCTTATGTCCAAGAACGGCACCAGAAGCAAACATATCTCCAGGGACAACATTGCCTCGGTCTTTCTGTGCATGGGCCACCTTGCCTTCTCCACAATGGTTCCCTTCCTGTCAAACAGCTCTTCCTCCATCTCCAGACAAGCTCTGTGTACACACTAATCACAAACGGCTCCTCCTCCTAGGAAGTTACTGTGGGATGATTAGCTGGTGGACTGGCTCACTGCATCCTGACATTGGGTTTTGTGGCTGAAAACGGACCATCTTATCTCCAAGGAGCCTCTGGTATGGCATGGCTACCTGTGACCCACCTGTGCCACAGGACTGGCAGGTGATGACCTGTCACTGTCAGGCCACAATGCTCCCATTCCCCAGTTTGTGCTCTTCAGTTTTCTGACCCACTAGAATGGAAAGGAACACACTGGAAGCTACAAGTGGAAATACTGACTTCTATCAAACATTGACCTTCTTCTCACACACAGGGAGATGGAGAGAACGGGATAAAACCAAGCGACTGGTTTTTACGAAGGCTGAGAAGGCTGATAGAAACGGCTCCTCTTTCAGCCCCACCAAAGCCCTTGGGGTTCTCCCCTTAGGCAAAGTGGCTCCTTGCCAGTTTCTCCCATCAGGCTGACTCCCACTTCTCAGAGATTTCACTTACTGGAGCCATGAAGGCGCAATGAATTCCAGAAATCACTAAACCTGAAACTCAAACCAGCCACCTCTGCGTTACGTGCTCTCAAGAATTATATGCAATCACACTGCCAACAGAAATTAAAAAAGGCAACACAGGACTCTGCCTCTCTGGTGGTATGACTCCACTAGCTGCTCCAAGAGAAAAGGAGCGACCGCCTCCCTTTTGAAGTACAGCCTCCAACCTCCAAGAAACAAGTATGTTCAAAGGCCCAATCCAGTAGCTGCTCATGGACCCACTGGCCTCTCAGCACTTCTGCAAACGGGATGTGAAATCTCTTCTGACCCAGGGGCAATCTGCATGACTCCCTTTGCAAGGCTCAAATGGCAGCCTTCCTGAGCCGTCACTCCTGAGAAATTTCCACTTTCTGTTCTATCCCTCTTACAGCACCCTTGCTTTTTTATTTACCACAAAGAGATGTCCTGTCCATCCATGAGGTCTCTTACCCACCTCCTCTACCTGTCTCACCAGCACAGCCTTGATTCCATGGTCCAAAGTACGAACCCTGGTTCTGGTTCTGCACAGCACAGCTAGCCCACCATGACCGTCCAGAGTGGCCACAAGTCACTTCACCTATCTATGCGTGTTTCCTCTAAGAAGACACATCATTCCTGCAATACCCAACTTGCCACAGAGAATGAACTAAATGCTCCCTGGTTTTAGAAGTTAAGTTTCTTATAAAGGGGCAGAGAACAAATGCCACAGGTACTATGTTCACAACTCCAAGGCCACCCTTGTGCTGGATATATAAAATAGAAAAGCCTATGTGCTGTTCCAATGAAAAAAGAGAAGGGGAAAAAAGCAGAAAACACAACACAAAGAATGTATATAGACCCCCCTAATCTCCAACACCAAATCACTCTGTCACCAGGGCAGCTGGGAAAAGATGTCAGAAAGGGACCTATGGAAACCCGAAGTGAGGGAAAAACCAAAACACCCCCCCAAACAAAACCATCAACCACAAAACCGAAAATACGCCCATCCCCATCAGTGTAAGATTTCAGGGCAAAGGTCCAGAAAATGGGAAAGGGCACTACAGCTGAATTAACAAGCAAATCATTCCAGTTTACAGTCAATCCCTCCTCAAGACTGAACAGCCTTGCTGCCAAGATTAAGGAAGAACCACCAATGGACTGGTTTGTGAATAATTCAAGACCTTCTGAAAAAGGGGTGGTAGGTGCGGCAGGGTATGCCAATCACCTCACAAAACTGACCCAAGGGGCAGAGGTCACAACTGGGCTCCCATCTCTACAAAATACTTTATGTTCTGAGATGCAAGGCAACTTGTACTGAGGCCAACTTTTCTCAAGATCCTTGTGGAATCGTCAATATCCAAACTCAGCTTTCCAAATATTTCCCATCTGGTGACAAACTTTGGTCAAGATCAACAACCCATTTCACAGACGAGTTTATAACAGAGAGCACAGCTTCTCAGTGCAGGCCTAAACTAGTTTTATTAAGTGATTGATTTCATTAAGCTCGTTTAAAGGAGCCTCGGTGTAGTAGGTTATGAGTCAGGCTGCCAGCAGAAAGGCTGGTGGTTCACATACTCAGCTGCTGCTCAGGGGAACTGAAGGAGCGTTAACGGTTTATATACTTCAACAGAGTCACCATGAGTTGGAATGGACCAATGGCAATAGGTCTCACATCATTTAATGTAACAATACATTCAAAGATAAACACAAAAATGAGTAAGTTGTCAGCACACACAGGTTCAGACCCAAGGAATCTGACTTTGTGAAAATGTCGACGTCTTCAGACTACAACCCTCAGGTGACCGTATAAACAATTGGTATAAAGCATCATATATATGATACATAAATATATTATCTCTGATATATTCAAACCTATTGGTATCCTAACCGTGCCAAGGTATACTGACAGTCTTTCTCACACTGAAACTCCACCTTTCCAAGCATGATGTCCTTTTCAAATGACTGGCCTGTTCTAACTACATGCCCAAAATACGTGAAATGAAGTTTCACCATCCTTGCCTCTCTGATAAGCGTCCTGGCTTTTTTACTTTCTATTTATTTGTTCTTTCGGCTATGCATGAGATAGAGACCACTACTGTAACAACAATAATTTATGACTGGGTGCAACTAAACTAGAAGCCGTAGGCCCTCAGAAAACTCCTTCCAACCAAGCAATCTCGAGTGGCATTATATCTAACAACTTTTAACTTTGGGGGACGAATGGGGCAGGGGATAGTCTAATCCAGGAGTCAGCATCCCCCCCAGATCTCAGTCAAGGGCCCCATTTCCTCACCAGCTCGCGTGTAGAACCAGTTCTCATCGTAGGGAGCAAGCTCTTTATGCTTGGCCAGCTTGACAGTGTCCACCCATTCGGGGACTTTCAGCTTCCCGGACCTGGGAGCAAGGCAGTGATTAAGCTACAATCCAAACAAAGGTTCCACAAACTCCTCCATCCTCCCACTCCATCTCAACAAAACAGGAGATTAACACGAATCTTGCAAATTCCTTCCAGGATTTAAAGAAACGGGCTGGGATGCACCACCAATCCTGTAGGAAGGGGCCTCAACAAGTTTTTTCACCTCCATCAGGGAGAAACGCAGTTTTAGGTCCCACACTTACTTTTTGAGGAAGGCTGCCAGAGCTCTGACGAACTCCTGCTGGTTCACGTCTTTTACAGTAACTCCAGGCATCTGCAAAAGGAAGATCATGCATATATACACAAGGCCTGGTGTCTGGACTTCAGACCCGACCTACTCTTCGCTCCAAAGTAACCATAATCGGATCTGTTGCTTTTGAGTTCTGCACGATTTCAGACTGTGAAGGGCTCTCGCTCCTGTGGGTCCTATCGAACTCACCGCCACCCCCGGCCTCTTCGGGTCTCCCCAAGAGCCTGGCCCACGCTTAGAAAGACCCTACAAAAATATCCCGAATCCCAGGATCTGGAAGACTTCACACACCCCCAGGCCGCCCAAAAGGCCCGAATTGGGGTGACTGGCCCACGCTAACCGGGCATGTCCGGGCGCGCCGCTCGCACGTGGCCGCGGCTCTGGGGGGCGGGGCGACCGCAAGGCGGGGGTTTCGGGACCCTCAGACACGCGTTCCCAGGCCGGAGAGCCCCGTCCCGGCGCCTCGAACCCAGTTTCACCCGGAGCGCCCGTCTTACCGTGCGGCCTCCGCGCTGCTAGCCAGGGGAAAGGGAGCGACGGGGTTTCCCGGGTGCACAAGTCGGGTGTAGGATATCGCGAGACTTCCGAGAGCTCGCGATAGCGTGGGTGAAAGGGCGGCCCCGCCCCTCTGAGGGCGAAGATGGCTTCGTCTCCGCCTTAGTTGGGCCGGCCTGTGGTGAAGGGCGGGAAAGTAGACAACAACCTGGGGGACGGGCGTGGAGGCTTGTGTTTGTTTGTTCTTCTCTCAGACCAGAAAAGACCAAGAGAGTTAGTTCTCGCCTTGAGCTGAGGGAGACTGCGTTTTGTGGTTGGAAGGGACCGCGGTGGAACAAACCATGAAGGCAGAATACCAGAAAATTAGAGTGGGCTCGGATGAGTGGAGTGGCTTTTTCCTTGCAGGAAGAGGAGCAGTAAGGGCGGAACTGTGATGGGTAAATTTAGGGAAAGGGCAAGGCGGAAACGTGGACTCCACGTTCCGATTTTTGGGTACCAGCTCTCGCGAGAGCAGGAAAAGCCGGTAGCCACACCCTTCTTTGGGCGGACGTTGCTTCACCAGAGCAGAGGCAACCGCAAAGGAAAGGAGTTACTGGAGGCGGGGAGGAAGAGAAAGCGGTAGGATCTGCGAGGCAGAGGCGGGATTGATTCGGACCTTCCAGCGAGTTTTAAAGGCAGTTTACTCCCGGGAAGCGCATGTTGGATTCGTTCCGCAGGCGCTGGGTTTTCACAGCTCCCTTGTGGTAAGGAATTGACTGCCAGTTCAATGCTTGGCGGTTCGAATCCACTAGGTGCTTCTGGGGAGAAAAGATGGGCAAATCTCTTCAAAGAGAATTGTGTGTTGGCGCTGACTTGAGGATGCGCAACACAACAACTACGGCATGGTTTCTGAATCGTGATGGCTCATTTTAGTTTTATCTGCCCTGTTGCCTTGAGTGGTTTTAGGTAGTCCATTTGCCTCGGGGCTAACGTTGTGTTATGTGCTATCGAGTCGTTCGCGACTCATAGCGACCCTATGTACAAGAGCTCTAATAATAAGACTATATCATCTTGTTGCTGTAGAGTTGAAACTAAACTCACGGTTGATCCCTCCAGCTGGTTTTTTTTTTTTAAATAAAATTTTATTTTGTGATTTTAACGAACGTTTACGGAGTTGATTTTATTCATTCATTTTTGCACATTTTACTCTTCCTCACTTCCTTCTCCCTAGTTCACTTAAAAATATTCATTCATTGTTGCACATGGTGTTTGTTTTTACCTTACTTTTGTATCAGTGATATGTTTGCTTCATGAGTCTGGGAGAAGTCCACATTTTTCTCTTTTCTGTAGTATTTTACGTAGAATTGGTGACAGTTATCTGAATGTTTGATAAAATTGACCAGTAAAAGCGTCTGATACAGGGCTTTTTTTTTTGGTTGACAGTTATTACCTGTTAAATTTCTTCTTTTGTAATTTGTTGTTGTTGTTATGTGCCGTCGAGTCGCCTGCGACTCATAGCGACCCTATGTACAACAGCCCTAAACTCCGCTCTGTCCTGTGCCAATCGCACTGTCTCTGACACTCCCATCCCAATTATCGCAGTCACTGAATCAATCCACCTCATAGAGGGCCTTCCTCTCCTGTGCTGTCCCTCCACCCTCCCAAGCATGATGTCCTTAAGGACCGGTTTCTCCTCACAACATGTCCAAAGTATGTTAGACGGAGCCTCAGAATCCTTGCCTCCAAGGAGCCACCCGGTTTAACCCTTTCCAGGACAAATCTGTTTGTTTTCCTAGCAGTCCATGGTATTCTCAATACTCTTCTCCAGCACCACAGCTCAAAGGCATCAATTCTCCTTCTATCCTCCTTGGTCATTGTCCAACTCTCTGATGCATAACAGGTGATTGCGAAGACCATGGCCTGTATCAGACGCACCGTAGTCTCCAAAGAGATACCATTGCTCTTCAGCACTTTGGAGAGGTCCCTAACAAAGTATTGAGAATACCATGGACTGCTAGGAAAACAAACAGATTTGTCCTGGAAAGGGTTAAACCGGGTGGCTCCTCCTTTTGTAATTAGTCTTTTTTATTTCACTTGGTTTTGTTGTGACATTGCCCCTTTCATCTCTTATCGGGATTATTTGTGTCTTTTTTTTGTTTTGTTTTGCTAGTGGTTTGTCAATTTTATTGACCTTTCTGAAGAACCAATTCCTGGTCTTGTTGATGGTTTCAGTTGTTTTACTGTTTTCTATTTAATTAATTTCTGCCATAATTTTTATAATTTCATTATTTTAGAGGGTATCAGGTTTTCTGAAGCACCTGCTGCAGAGGGTCAAGGACTGCAGCCTCCAATATGGATTGAGGCTCAATGTCAATAAGACAAAGATTCTCACCACTGGACCAATTGGCAGCATCAGGATGGATGGTGAAGAGATTGAGATTGTACGCAGCTTTAGTTTGCTTGGCTCCACAGTCAACAGTTTTGGCACCAGCAGCCAGGAAATTAAAAGGCGCATTGCCATGGGAAAGTCTGCTGTTAGGGACCTCTCCAAAATACTGAAGAGCAATGGTGTCTCCCTAGAGACTAAGGTGTGTCTGATACAGGCCATGGTCTTCGCAATCACTTGTTATGCATCAGAGAGTTGGACAATGACTAAGGAGGATAGAAGGAGAATTGATGCCTTTGAGCTGTGGTGCTGGAGAAGAGTATTGAGAATACCATGGACTGCTAGGAAAACAAACAGATTAGTCCTAGAAAGGGTTAAACCGGGTGGCTCCTTGGAGGCAAGGATTCTGAGGCTCCGTCTAACATACTTTGGACATGTTGTGAGGAGAGACCGGTCCTTGGAGAAGGACATCATGCTTGGGAGGGTGGAGGGACAGTGCAGGAGGGGAAGGCCCTCTATGAGGTGGATTGATTCAGTGACTGCGATAATTGGGATGGGAGTGTCAGAGACAGTGCGATTGGCACAGGACAGAGCAGAGTTTAGGGCTGTTGTACGTAGGGTCGCTATGAGTTGCAAGCGACTCGACGGCACATAACAACAACATCGGGTTTTCTTGCTGTTGTTTTTCAATTTGTTGGAGATGTTAGGTTAAACAATCAATAAACCCAATTATTTTGACTAAGGAGCCATGGTGGCACAGTCCATTACATGTGCAGTAATGAAAGGTCAGCAGTTTGAATCCACCAGCTGTTCCTCTGGAGAAAGATAGGCAATCTCCTCCTATGAATACGTACAACCTCAGAAATCCAAATGGATGACCACTGTGAGCTGGAATTGGCTTCACAGCAGAGGTCAGAGGTCATTTTGAGTTAAATTCAATAGTGCTTGGGCTTTTTTTTTTAACATTTCAAGAGGAAATGTAGCCTGCCTCACTGAAGGAAGGAGCAGGGTTCATCTAGGATTTATGGCAAAGGTTAAGCTTAGGTGACATTTTTGTTAAGCAGAATTTTGATGAACTCAAAGCAAAGATGGTGTCAACATCTTCCTGGTCTGAGAAGAATATCCAGAGATCTGTTTTCTTGGAAACTAGAGTTAAGATAAAGGACTGTCTTTGGTAACCTTTTATCTGAAGCTCTGTACCTGGGTTGGAAATCTCTTTGTCTGTGACTGATAGGACTTGGATCTTCCAGATGAATGCAATGTTCTGTTCTCACTATTGATGAAGAGTTTTAATGAGCAAACTTCCAAGCAGTCTGATTTTTGGTAATGCAATTTCTCAGTGCTGTGTCCTTAGTTTGTACTCATTGCCTTAAAGTTTGAACTGATTTGTAACTGACCCTCCTTTGGGGTTCTGAGGCTGCATATTGAATGGTAGGGGTGGGACTGGAAAAAATTGGAGATTGTCTTTCTTCTGCAGAGTTGCCAGTGGATTTGCACTGCCAGAGACGTGACACCCAGGCCCCCATGGCAGCACAACCCCCAAAAGACTACGCCACCAGGGCTCCCTGTTAATATCCCCCCCTTTAATTTTTGAAGGTGTTAGGTTTTGCAGGCTCACAGTCAATAATTCTGTGAACTGGTTGTCAGGCAACTTTAGGCACAGAAAGTCAAGTCACTTGTCTAAAAACACTTAAGGTTATAGCCTGAACTGGGATTCACACATGTGACCACTCACGTTCTTTCCAACAGATTCTGTAAATAGGAACTTTTAAAACTGGAGATGTTAGGATCTCTGATCTTGATAACCTACAAAATAGCTGTTTCACTCTGCATTTTCCTTATTGCTGGAATTTACCTGACACATCTGTCATATTCTTCAACTCAGGACCCTGAGTTCCAAGTGCAGGCAACGGATGCAACCATGTTAAATAAGGAAAGCCAATGTGTGATGCTTTCCAGTATGCTGAGGGGCATGTGAAGGGTTTCCTCAAACCTCCTAAGGAGAACTTGTAAGATACACTCACTACCTTATTGGGCCAGGAAAAACATCTTTCTCCACCTACAATGGGAATGATGCACAAATCAGTACTCTTGGTCCATTGGCTGGCATCTTCAGGTGCCAGTCAGAGACCAGAACCCCACTATCAACCCACAGTCACAATGAAGAAACAAGCTGCACTTGGAAGGTGTAGGCATAGGAGCATGTGCAATCTTTCCCCACGGTTGAGCACCATAGAGACCTGCTCCTTTTCTTGTGGGTACTAAGAAGTCCTTAGGATTTGATAGTGTAGGCTTGTTACATGTAAGGTTGAGTTGGAGCTTAAGGCAACTGAGAACAAGAGGCACAACCAATGGCTGGTTTGAAAACAGTCTGGCACCAAAAAAAGGTAGGCTGCAGAAAAATGGGAAGTGTCTGTAAAGAAAGACCTGCTCTTCATTCCTTCCCCTAATTTCTATCACCTTTTCTTTGCCTCCTCCTCATGCCACACTTTAACTTTTACCCAATCTGGGAGTACTGGGGACCCTTTGTAAATCTCTCAATACCAAACAATGTCTTAGCCATGTTGCTCATCACAATCCTTCCTTTTCTCCCATGACTATGTGGGCTTTACCATCTGTCACCAGGATAGTATGGTACTACAGGCCTTAGGCAGGCTTAATAAGGAGCAATCACACATCTAAACCTGGAACCCATGGAGATAAGATGAAGGTGTGAAATGAACTTGTCTTTTGTGTTTTGCTGTGTCCTGAGAAGTGTTGAAGTCTTATTATGCTATAATCTATTAGAGGGAAGCTCTGGTGGTGTGATCCACAGCGAGCTGTACTGCTAACTCAAAGGCTGCACCTCTGGTGGTTTGAGTTCACCAGCAGCTTCAAGAGAGAAAGATGGGTAATCTCTTCCTGTGCAATTTACTGCCTGACAAATCCAATGGAGAGTCAGCTACCACTCAAGGGCACTAAATTTGTGTTTAATCTGTTAGAAAGTAGAAGCAGCCTACTATCTCAAGAAAGAAGGTGGCATCACTTAATTATCTTGGGTGAAAAGAAGGATGACATCAGGCAGAAGAATAAATGATTAAGCAGATCCTGGAGTTTTCTGTCTGCCCTTTCTGAGGGTGGGTGGGACTGGTAGGGTGGAAGTTTCTAGGTCTTCGTAACTTTGGGATAGCTCAACATGTCTTCATGTGTTTGGAATGGTGCAAGGAGGATTCAACAGCAGAGGACCAAAAAACAAATGCAAGTAAGATCTTATTATTGATGACATCTTTAGTAGAAATAGGAAAGATTTGAAAAACCCTTCTGATGCATTCTGTTTCTTAAGTCTGAATTGTCATTAAGTACTTTGAAAAAATTACCTATTAATTAATTTAGGACCTAGCAAGATGAGACACTCCATTATCTTTCCCTAAAAGTTTCCTTTATGACACTTGGGCCTCTTGGGTTACTTTATCTCTTTTAAGGTTGTTGTTTCATTTGTAAAATGGGAATAGTCACATATAGTATATTACTTCTGTGAAGATGTATGTGAATTTCATGCAAGGAGGATTCAATAAATGACAAATTGTCTCTAATGTTTTGTGGGTCCTTCAGAACTAGACATTCAGGCTTCCCTAATTCAGGATTAACCTTGATAATGTAATGACTAACTTGATCCTTCTTTTCCTCATTTCCCCATGTAAAAATGTTAAGATCAGCATCAAATTGGCATTCCATTGGCCAAAACTAGGAGACCATGAGACTGATTCAGGATAGGGCAAGGTTTCGACCTGTTGTTCATAATTTTCTTTGAGTTGTAGTCAATTCAACAGCACCTAAGAACAAACACATGTTTTGTTTGGGTCACATAAAAGAAAAAAATTGCTCAATATCTGGAAATGAATATATTTCACACTGAAGTCTAGACTTCTAGCTTGTCTTGAAAGAACCTGGAGAAGTAGCTGTGGTGAGCCCACACTCCGGCCTGATAACATCTAGGTCCAGAAGTGGCTTCCCATTAGGTAGGTATACACTCCAGACCTTACCCCACTGGGCTACCTTTATTAATTTACACAACTTGCTTTTAAATTTGTGGCCCCCTGCAGAGCTGGAGACTTCCTGTTCTTGGCATAGAGTAAGTGCTTACTGAGTTGGTGAACTGCCTTCTACTAAGCTCTTTCGTATTTGGCTGGAATGAGAAATCAAAGTTTGTGCTTATTTATGATGATTATGTAATAACAAACTCACTTTGAAAGTAAACAATTAAGACAGACTAGTTTAGGGATGTTAACAATCTCCAAATTTCAGTGGCTTACAACAATAAAGGTTTATTTCTTGTTTACTTAACATAAACCGATACAAAGTAGCAATGTGTTTCTATTTTCACATGGAGACAGAGATAACTGCTTAGGTACAGAGTCACATGTTAAGTAAGTAGCCTGGAACATGAACTTGTGCAAAAAAAAGCTTTTAAATACTTGTCAGTTTAAATTCTACAACTGACGCTTTTATTAAGGATCTAAGAAGATCCCAGGACCTGAGGTGGTTCGAGGGAAGGGTAAAAGAATATGCACTTTAAGCCAAGGAAATGCACCCATGCTAGGAAAGGAACAGAGAGCTTCCAAGGCATGTGACAGTTTAAAAAAAAAACAAACACCCAGCCAGACGCCTGTACTACATTAAATGTCATGCATAAATACTCAAGTACAATACCAGATATGGAGTGTTTATAGGCTTTGGTCCCCATGAGAGGCTCCACTGCTGGGCTTTTAGCTCAGGAGAGAAATGGAACCTAGACGCCCAATATGCACAGCAACGGAGGGAGCTGGGCTGGGCTTGAAAGAGGGTCCAACAGGTTGGAATCCTCTTCCTCCAGCAGGAGCTGTAGGAATAAAGGGGGCAAGACCAGGTCACTTCTACTTCTCCAGTCCCTTCTCTAGCTCCTCAACCCATGCCTCATTCTCATCTACTTAGATTACTGTTCACACCTTCTCTTTGCTTATTTTCCCACCTCCATCCTGTCTCCTCTAATCCCTTCATCACAGCGACCATACTTCCTGTTCTGGAACTCAGTGTCTCCGAATGTGTGGGTTCCTAGTGCAGGAACATTCCCTTCATGCACAGCTGAGTTAGACTCCTGAGCCATAATCACATAACCCTCTCTGACTTCTCTGTTCTAACAGCTCCTCTAGGTTTATTTCCTCACTCAAAGGAGCAAATTATCCAGCAAGCATAAGTCAGCTTGTGTGAATTTTAATTTTGCACAGGTTTCACCATGTGAATCCTAGCTCTGGGAGAAGCAATGCCGTAAGTTGGGCACTAGTAGAGCACATACAACCTCCTGGAGAAAAACACTCCCACCTCAGGCGTGGATTACAACATGTGATATTGTTCACTGCATATCTGTAAATAAGCACAAGTAAGCCAGTGCTTGCCTGCTTACTGGGTAATTCATCACTTTAAGGGACTGTAAATAGGAAAAGAGGCTTTGATTCTGTGGGAAGGTGCTATGAGGTTGGGAGAGAAACAGACGTCAGTCATACCTGGAAACACAATCTTTGATGTAGTGAAAAAATGTGAAATTTTACATGATAGATGATCTGGTAAGCAAGTCAAGTGCTGTATTTGTCTACTGGATAATCCGTGGTCACTCACATACCACTCATTTAAAAGAGGATTCCCAGATTTTCCTCTCTGCCTCCGTAGACATTTCTCATCCTCAAGTTTCCTCCAGTCTTCTACAGACTTGAAATTGTGCCTTGTGAAGGTAACTAGGTTCCAATTAGAATGGAATCTCCCTGAAAGCAGTTATGAGACCTTTCTGGTGCAGCTGTCATCTCTAGCCCCTGTCCAGAGTTCATCAGGTAGCCTGGGTGAAGAGAGAGAGCCTTGGACTGCAGTCAGGTTCTGTCTTGTTTTATGTCCTTGGGCAAGTCTCTGCCTCTTCTGGGCCTCATCTTCCCTGACACCAGGGCACTGGACATTTATTGGTGAGTGTAAAGCTTGACATGAATGGCCCTCAAGTGTTCTGGTGGCCTACTGGAAGGAACTGCACTGGCAGCCCAAAGTTATACCCAAAGTTCAAATCCACCAGTTGTTCCGTGGGAGAAAGATGGGCCAACCCCTCCTGTGCTATTACTAATTGCTTCTGAAATTCCACCGGAAGGTCAGTGACATGTCAGTTCTAACACAATTGTATATAACAACAAAAACAAATGCAATCCCAGAGACTAGGCAGAGAGTCTGTACCTGAATAGGTTCAGCTGTGATCCTGATCTCCTTGGTTTAGTCCCTGCTTACTCCAGTGACTTCATCTCCCAGTCATCCCAATCCTATCCTCTCACAGGACCCTGCACTGGTTTGGGCAGGAAGTTTACCTGGTGGACCACAGGGGTGGAGCAAGGAGATCCACGCAGGGTTTGGAGGAATAGACGGAGTCACACGGGGAGCTTGGGATGAATCTTTCAGCCCCACAAGGGCCTCAGCTGCCTCCCTCTGAAGCTGTCTTTCTGAGGGGCCTGATGTCCAGGTCAGGCGAGAGGCTCCAGGGACCTGCAAGGCAAAGTGAGACAAGCATACCGGAATTTCCACTTTGGCCCCTTAGTCCTCCTGCAGCCCCTGGTTCCCTCCCTGGCCCTGTTCTTCCCTCCCTCAGAGTCCTGAGTCCCACCAGGACCTGTGGCCGTAGCAGAAGAGGGTCTGGGGTGCCACAGGGCTGAAGGATGAGAGTTGAGCATCTAGAAACAAGGAGAAAAGATGCCAGGAGAGTTAAATAAACAAAGAGGGGCAGGATTTTATTTTTCCTGATCTGGAAAATTGTGTCTGCTGGGACAGTAGGTTTTGTGGCCTTGGGAAACTTCTTTCCCCTGACTTAATTTGTTTTCTGTACAGTGAAGACCTATGCCAACTTTGAGGATTACAGGGAATCACTGGTGCCAGTCTTTAAAACATGACAAAAGAACCGAAGGGGCTGAGATTACTGTCTGTGCCAAGTCTAGTTCCCTTTCCCCACAATCCCCCAATTACCAGGGAAACTGAAGGACCAGCTTGGCCTAACATCAGAAAGCTTTCTCTAACGTCCTCTGTAGAAGTGCTCCCCATCATGTGTCCCCACCCCAATATCAACAGCAAATTCTACTCCATCTTCTGTTTCAATGGAAGCCAGGGTTTTTACTAGATGTGTTCTATACATTACTGTCAATTCTCATAACAATCCAGGTTAACTGCTATGTACTAGAGTTGGAATCAACTCATGGCTGACTCTCCAGAAGGTTTTCAGAGGCAGTAATGGTGCAGAAGAAGAAGAACAACAACAACAACAAATTTCTAACAGGAATAGACTGCCCATCTTTCTTCCACAGAGCAGCTGGCGGATTCGAACCATGTGCCTTCTGCTCTTGGCAGAGCAGCTCCTTTCCACTGATAGGAAAGTAGGATCAGAGAGGTCAAGTTACTTGTCCACTGTCTTACAGGTAGCCTATTGTGAGATCCTCTTCCTTGTCATCTATTATGGTGTCCAGTAAGCACATGGTAAGCAAATACATACGTGCGGGGCAGGCCAGAGGGTCCTTGAGGCTCTCCAGAAAGAGGAGCTGTCAGTATTGGGCGAGGCCCTGGACAGGCTGGGAGGGGCCCCTGAGTGGGCAG
Organism: Elephantulus edwardii; assembly: GCF_000299155.1. NCBI lineage: Eukaryota > Metazoa > Chordata > Mammalia > Macroscelidea > Macroscelididae > Elephantulus > Elephantulus edwardii. Next base: position 1,943,146 of record NW_006400052.1, on the reverse strand, counting down.
GCGGAGAGAGGTACCAGAGTCAAAGCCTGATGAGGGAGGGGAAAACGGAGAGGTAACAACCTTCCAAAAACCAAAACAAAGAACCGGAAACTGACCAAGTCCCTAAATCTGTGTGGAGTACAGCTCATCCTAACAGAAATGTGCTATAAAACTCAGTTCTACTCTGTAACATATGAGGTCACCAGAAGTCAGAACTGATTCCACAGCAATGGGTGTGGTTTTGGTGTATACTTTAAAATACACACCAGATTTTTAAGAGTCAGCATAAACAAAACCCAAAATTTAACCGTTCTCAATAATTTTTATATTGATAGTAAGTTAAAATGATATTTTTTAATCTACTGGGTTAAATAAATTTTTTTTAAAAGCTGATGAGAGCTGGAGAATGCAGAATGTATCTAGATTGGCAGCACCATGATAGATGGTGAAGAGACTGAGACTGTTAACAGCTTTAGTTTGCTTGGCTCCACATCAACACTTGGTACCAGCAGCCAGGAAATGAAAAGATGCATTGTATTGGGAACATCTGTGGTCAGAGACCTCTCCAAAGTACCGAAGAGCAACGATGTCTGTCTGGAGACTAAGTTGTACTTGATCCCTTGGACTTTGCAATTATTTGCTACGTGTCAGAAAGCTCGACAAATGACTAGCGATGACTGAAGGAGAATGGATGCCTTTTTTTTTTTTTTTTAGAATGGATGCCTTTAAGCTGTGGTGCGGGAGTAGAGTATTGAATAACCATGGACTGCTAGGAGAATAAACAGGTTCATCCTAGAGAGGGTGAGACCATGCTGCTCCTTGTTTGACATACTTTGGATATGCTGCAAGCAGGGACCAGTCCGTAGAGAGGGATGTCATGCTTGGGAGGGTGGAGGCAAAGTGCAAAAGAGGAAGACCCTCGATGATTCAGTGACTGGAGTAATGGGGGTAGGTGTGTCAGAGACAATAAGCCTGGCACAAGACAGAGCAGGGTTTAGGGCTGTTGTACAAAGGGTCGCTATGAGTTGTAGGCGACTTGATGACACATAACAACATTGGGATCAGAGGTCATGGCTCAATCCTCCCTGCTCTGTACCCTTCCTCTTCTCTCTCCACACAAGTACACTAACCTCCAAACACCTGAATGAATGTTGAATGACCATGTTACCTGGGAAGGGATGCAGCGGGACAGCAGGGTCTTGACAAAACAAGCGGCATACCACTGGGGGTGGCATGGACAAGCCTGGAGACAGCCAGTGGCCAGGAGCCCAAGGACCTGGAGGCAGTGGAGTCCAGGACAAAGGCAAGGCTTCCGGGGGGCGGCTGAGTAGCAAAGGTCCACAGGAGTTCTCCTGAAGGGCAAAAGGCATGAACTGAAGTCAGGTACAGGCTGAATATGGGCAAGAGCAAGAGGCATGGTTTGAGACAGTCAAGGACCCCAAAACATCAGAGCTAGGAAGGTTTTAAAGTTCCACCCCATTGTGCTAAAGAAAGAGAAATTATTTGCTCAAGATCATACAGCAAGTCAGAGTCAGAGCTAAAATGCAGATGCCCAGGATACAGAGGAAGGAGCCCAGGCAGTGGCTAGGATGGGAGTTCCCCCCTTTTGGACCCAGGGTTTCCTTACCTTCCCGGGAGATGTCAGGGCCAGTGGGATTGGTCCATGTGGTGTCTGAGGCTGTGGTACTATGTTCTCCTTCCCAGCTATGAAGACCCAGGGAAAGTTTTGGTTAAACATTTCTCCTTGAACCTTGACCCAACCCTGCACACATTGAGCTCTTACCTCATTGTGGCCTTTTTCTACCCCAGATCACACTTTATCCTCACGACACTAAATCAGATTTTACAGCTGGGCAGGCTGAGCCAGAGGGTAGAAATACCCAAGTTCACACAACAATTTAGTGGGAGGATTGAACTCTTTTCTCTACTTATACTTTCCACACCCAAACCATTGTCCTATTCCTGGACAGAGACACTTACAAAGGACTTCTGGTTGAATGGTTCCCTTCTTGACACGGCTGCGAGCTTTGGGAGGGGCTGTCCCTCTCATTAGCCCCTGTGCTAGCTGTTTCTTAAGCTGCGCCTCCTGCTGCCTACGCAAGGCCACCTGTGCAGCCATGACCCTTCGACGCTCCCTAAAAGGATAGTGAGTCAAAACCCAACCAGTTTTAGAAGAACTATGCCCTCCACCGTTCCCTGAGCCTCACACTCACAAAATAAGGACACATTTGTGGCACTCGCAAGTCTGGAAGAGGCACAGGCGTTTGTGTCCCTTGAGGTGGGCAGTGACACCGTGGTTGCGGCATCGGGCGCAGGTAGGAGAGCGAATGACCGTTCTCCTGGGGATGAGCTCAGTGTCCTGGGGGGCTCCAATCTCGCCTGCTTTGGCAAAGTCTGAGGGGCAGTGGGGGTCATCAGCTGTTTTATTTGACTCCATGTATCTAGGGGCAAGAATGGCAGGTTACCATGGTTGAGTGGTCCCTGTGCTGACCAACGTTATCTGCTTCTGGGAAGTGACACCTGAAGTGGTTTTCCATCTCATTCACTCTGGATTCAGCTTTTACCATCCTTCCCTTCTTTCTTATTCAACCCAAGCTCTTTCTCAGGCATCCCCCTTCCAGGAGCACCTGCTTCCTACGAAACCCCACCCACTTTTCTTTCTCATGTTAGTTTCACTTTTCCTTTCCAACTCCCAAATTCCACTTTTGCTCACCATCACACTTCCCCCCAGGCATAAATCCCAGTACTGGGCATGCTCACGTGCTCCCATGTACCCCACAATCAATCCCTACACCCTCTCTGAGCAGCTTGATCTCTCCCACAGGGATTCCTGACAACCTCTTTGACTATTACTCTCTGACCTCCCATCATTTTGTCAATTTCCACGAGTATCTTTATGCATCCACACTCAATTCGACCGTCAGTCTCACACATGACCTGCCCTCCGACTTCTCGGATTAAAAGACCCGTGCACGCTTGTAATCTTAGTGTTTCATTCTTGTTTCCTCGCCCCATTTCCCTTTCATTAGGTGGGCTCAGCACATCTGCGATCGGGGTAGGGCGGGTGCAGATGTGTGGCCCACAGGCTCGCTGAGTCCTAGTTGACTTGATGGCAACCAACAACGAGAACGTAGTCACGTTACCCACCGCACCTGTGCGAGGTCACGGGCGCCCGCCCACCACACCTGTGCGAGGTCACGGGTGCCCGCCTACCACACCTGTGCGAGGTCACGGGCGCCCGCCCACCGCACCTGAGCGAGGTCACGGGCGCCTGCCTACCACACCTGAACGAGGTCACGGGCGCCTGCCCACCACACCTGAGGTCACGGGCGCCTGCCCACCACACCTGTGCGAGGTCATGGGTGTTTACCCACCACACCTGGGCGAGGTCACAGGCGCCCGCCTACCACACCTGAGGTCACGGGCGCCCGCCCACCACACCTGAGTGAGGTCACAAGAGTTTATCCACCACACCTGGGCGAGGTCACGGGCGCCGCCCACCACACCTGAGGTCACGGGCGCCCGCCCACCACACCTGAGTGAGGTCACAAGAGTTTATCCACCACACCTGGGCGAGGTCACGGGCGCCCGCCCACCACACCTGGGCCATCCCTGTCGCCTGTCCACCCACAGGTCCACCTGTTGCGGATAATACAGGCCCCACCCCACTAAGGGCTGTTCCCCACACGGCTGTGGGGCCCCTGTGCTGTGTGAGGCCCAGATCCAGGCCGGACGCCCCAGGCTCCTCTGAAGCACCCACACTGCACTCCCGGATGCAATTCCCCGAAATCGCCGCCCTCCCTTCACGCTCCTGCGCCCACTTACGACATTCCTCCCCCTCAGGATCCATCCCACCCTTTCGGGGCACCCCCAACCGCTGGGCCGCGGCCAGTCCCGGGGCGGGGTGGGGGAGGGGCGCGGGAGCGCGCGGAGTGGGGGGCGCGAGAGGCTCCGGAGGGACCAGGCTGAGGGGGTGGGGATGGGGTCCCTGGGGAGGGGTCCAGCCTAGAGAAAAGTGGGAGCAGTGACGGCGAGGGAGGGGTGTTGTTGGCACAGCCAGGCCGAGGGTTACCACAGCCGGGAGCGGGTTCAGTCAGTCAGTCAGAGGAGACCAAACCTCCAGCAAACAAGTAGCTTGAGAAACGGCTGCCTCTCACTATTTTCCCGCCCCTTATTACAGCCACCAATCAGCTTCAAGCACCGCCTACCACCGTGAGGCGGCCATCCAATGAGCTTTGGGTTCCAGAGCTGTTGGCCCTTCTCTTACCTCTCGCCCTCTGTCTCGGGGATCAGGCCAGCCAATGGTGCTTCGAGTTGGCCCTCAAGCCCCTGCATCTCCCCAGCACTTTACAATCCAGATTGTTCCTCCCCTTTGAGGAAGGGACCAATGGGGCGTCGAGTATCACTACTGTAGAACAGCTCACATACCCCTCTGCGCGCACGTGGGCTTGAGCAGTGTGCGCATGCGCAGAGCCCAGCCTTTCGGACCGGCTGCAAGGAGGTTACCTGCTCTGGGCGTTTGAGGGCTTTCTCTGTTTGGGAGCTTCTGTTTTCCCGTGACTTCACTGTAGCCCAACCCCTGATCCTGCCTGCTCTTCCTTGTTTCCACCCTCCCCACTCCCCCTGATTTACCCATTCGCTTCCTTTTCAGCCCTTTCCCTTCTTCACATCTGCCTCCTTGGCTCACATTTTTATTTTCCAGACTTTGATTCTCTCCTTGTCTGTCCTGCTGATTCTTGGACTTCTCAATAATCAGTTCTCTACTTGCCTGACCCTTTTCCCCACACTTACCCTTTCCAAGATCTTTATAGGCGTTCTTTTCAGGCGTTACCACCCTCCGCTGGATTTCACCCTGTTCTCTGTTCTGTGCTTGTCACTTCTCTTGGGTCGCCTTCAGGTTTACTTCGCCTCGTCCTTGGTGGGCGATCTCCTTTTCTCTCTCACTCTGAGCCCCATCTCCATGTCCCTTTCCTCTTCCCAGGACCCTCTATCGTATCTCTCCTGGTCCTAATCTCTCCCTGTCTCCCAGATTTCTCTCCTTCCATTTGGCCCTTCCTTGGTGTATAATTTCCTTTTCAAGGCATTTCACCCCTCCATTCCTTTATCCTTGGAGACTTTAGGCTTTCTGGTTGTGTCCTGGCTTGTGCTCACTTCTGGTGTTTTGCACATAGGCTGGTGTATGCTGTCTTCTTTGACTCCCAGCCTTCATTTCCATTTTTCGAGTCTTTTTTTCTCCCACCCAAGGAGTCTTAGTCCCTTGGGTTGTCATAAAACTTGGGTGACAGACAGATCTTGTGTATCTGCGGTGTTCTGGACAGAAAGGTGGCACGAGTGACCCGTGGTTGGAGTCCTGCTTAAGGGGACAGGACTAGATAAGGTTGGAAAGGTGATTTGGGGCTGTCCAGGGGTGTGGGGAGGAGATGCTGTGCACTGAAGAGATTGACTTTGGTCCTTTAGGAAGTTGGGGAAGTAAAAATGTTTATGGAGAATTTAGAATATGTTCTGAATGCTATATTAATAATCTTATTAATCCTCTTAGTGGCCGTATGAGATGTATTAGTAAACTATAAAATAAAAAAGAGCTCAGAGTTAGACAAATTGGACAAGATTATACAACTCCTATCTAGAATAGTAAGGATTTCAAGCATGGCCTATCTGTCTTCCAAAAGATAGCCTTGTTTTTGTTATTTCTTCTTACTACAATTCCCTCCTTGCATTCTCTGACAGACTTAAATGCAGTCATTCTAAGCTGATTATTGTGTACCTTTGATTTGTGTTTTCTTAGAAAATGTGTAGTGTTTTATGTGCATGCGTTTTTAATTTGTGCGAGTGATTCTGTGTCATTTATTATTTAATGTTATCAGTATTATGCTCTTTTTTTTAGACATACACCATTTCTTTAATTTAAAATATAATTTTAATTTCTCCTGTATTCATCTGCTAATTTCCCCCAACCTCTTCGTGGCTGGAGAGAATCACACTACATCTTAATAGAAGTTTCAGAGAGCCACATTCAGAACTCAGGGCTCATAGATAGAGGAGCTCTGTACGGTAGTTTGTTTAAATGTCCCAACATGGCTGCCAGCATTATTCTTTTAAGATGGGTCTTTGATATGTATTTATCACATATACTAATTCTTCCTAATGCTTCATGATCTTGGGGAGGGGTGCTCTTATTGTCTCAGTTTACTGCCAATCATATTGCATCCTCAGACATAATCCTTTGTAGGCCAAGGTAGACATTTCTGTTTTAAAAACCTAGGAATAGGATTGCGTGTTTGTAACCCAAACTAATAAGGAGCTTTGGTGGCATATTGAGTTGCTGATTGAAAAGTAAGTAGTTTGAATCCACCAGGTGATCCTTGGGAGAAAGATTGATAGCCTCTTGCCATAAAATGTAAAGCTTTGGGGCGGCGAGAAAAATGCAACAATGAATGAACAGAATTCCAAAATCTCTGTAGATGTTCATTGAAATAAAAAAAATAATTTTTTTTAAAAAAAGTAAAGCTTTGGAAACTTGATACAGGATAAATCTGCATCAGAATTGACTTGATGGCAGTGAGTTAAAACTCAATACACAAGAATCAGATTGACCGTCTGTGGAAAAAGATAGCAGAAAAGCTTAATATTACCAAAATAAGGGACTGATTATGGAACAGACCATCAATTACTCCTATGCAAGTTCAAGTTGAAGTTAGAGAAAATTAAAAACAAGCTCACAAGAGCCAAAATAGAACTGTGTTGTTATTGATTGCCTTCGAGTCGAGCACGACTCATAGCAACCCTATGAGTAAAAGTCTTGAAAAGCCCCTCAACAACTATTGATATTTATCAAAGTTCATAGAGTTTCCGGAGGCAGGTTATTTAGGAAGTGGATGCCACTCTTGTGTATCCTATATGAATTTAGATACGATCTCAAGAATAGATTTGATGTATTAAACACTAATGTCAGATGAATTGTGGGATGACGTTAAGGGCATAATATATGAAGAAAGCAAAAGGTCGTTAAAAAGATAAGAAATAAAAGACCTAAATAGATACTGCAAGAGACTCTGAAACTTGCCCTTGAATGTAAAGAAGATGAAGTGAAAGAGCTAAATAGTGCTACTGCTACTGGTACTACTACTACTACTACTACAAAGCAAAGTAGTATAATGTGTAAAGACTTGGAGTTAGGAAATTTACTCTCAATATTTCTCAAATGGAAATAATTGAAGAAAAAATTCAAGCCTCAGATTGCAATAGTAAGAGATTCTATAGGCAAAATATTAAATGACAGGAAATATGAAAGGAGGTAGAAGTAACGCACAGTCACTGTACCAAAAAAAAAGAATTGCTTGGTACCCAGCTGTTTCAGAAGTTAGCACGTGATTGAGCACTGATGGTCATGAGGGCAGAAATCAAAACTGCACTGAGGTTTTGGAGAAAAAGAAACCTCTAGGACTTGACAGAATACCTACTGATCGAACTCTTTCAACAGGTGAATACAGTGTTGGAAGTGCTCATTCATTCATTCTCAGAAGTTTGGAAGACAACTACTTGACCAAGTGACTGGAAGAGATGCATATATATGCCATTTAAAAAAATTGAAAGGCGTCTTTTTACGAAGATGGCGCGAAAGCAAAGAAGAAAGTCCCTGCCTTTCCCAAAATGGAAGCAGTCCTAAAAGGCATCCACAGCCACTCACAAAAAAAAGAATATACACACATCACCCACCTTCCAGTGGCCTAAGATGCTGAGACTCCGAGGCAACCCAAATACCCTGGAAGAGTGCCCCCTGGAAATAAGCGTCACCATCAAATTTCCCCTGACGACTGAGTCAGCATAAAGAAGATAGAAGATAACAACATACTTGCCTTCATTGTGGATGTCAAAGTCAATAAGCACCAAATGAAATAAGCTGTAAAGAAGCTCTATGACATTGATGTCAACACTTTGATTAGGCCTGATGGAGAGAAGAAGGCCTCTGTTCAGTTTGCTCCAGACTATGATGCTTCGGATGTTGCCAACAAAATTGGGATTATCTAAACTGAGTCCAGCTGGCTAATTCTAAATACAAATTTTTCTCTTAAAAAAAGAAAAAGGCAATCTAATATATTGCAGGGACTGTAGAACATTTGGATTATAGGTAATTTGTACAAGTGATACTGTGCGTGATCATTAATATCACACAAGTGAATTTTGAGAATTTTTTTATATTATAGAAGAAAATGAGATTACAATATATTTATTTACTGAAATATCTATATCAGTTATACTATGGTGAATTGCCTTTTCATTTGTTTGTAAGGTTGTTTTTTTCATTTTTTAAAAATTTTTTAAATTTTATTTTTATTATTTCTGTGTGTGCGTGTGTGTGTGTGTGTGTGTACCGGTACAGGAGGATATTGTCCCTCCTTCCCCGGCAGAGCATCTGGTGGATTTGAACCGTGTGCCTCTGAGATTGCAATGCAGGTTCTTGCCACTAGGCCACCAGATCTCCCCTTGGTTTTTTCATTAAAAAATATTTTATTTTTTAAATTTCACATTGATTCACATCAAAGTTTGTATACATTGTTTTCACACTATGTTTCATCCACACAGTGTTTCATATAATCATTCTCATTCGCTATGTGTTATAAAATCATTTACCATTAAACCGTGCCCATCATTAATAATCCTGTCTTTGCAGATCCTTACAGACCTTTCCATTTCCTTTACTTCATTCACCAAATTGTATGACCTTATGATTTCCCCCCTTGTCCACTTCCTCCCCCCTTTCCCTTTGTGTCCCCATGTATATTTTACAAGTTATTCTTCTGTTTTTACAATGATGGGCGTATGCAGTATTTATCCTTATGAATCGGAGATATTTCACTCTACATACTGCCCTCCAGTCTGTTTGTAAGATTATTTTAGGTGACTAAGGATTCTGAAGCTTTGTCTGGCATACTTTGGTCATGTTGCAAGGGTGAAGGGACAGTGCAAGAGAGGAAGACCCTCGATGAGATGGATTGATTCAGTGACTAGGGTAATGGAGGTGAGTGTGTCAGAGACAATAAGATTGGCACAGAATAGAGCAGGGTTTAGGGCTGTTGTACATAAGGTTGCTATGAGTCACACACCTTGATGACACATAACAACAACAACAATAAATTTTAAAATATATTTGTTAGACTAATAACAATAGTAATTAATATTAACACAGTACTTTCTTATATACAAAGAGAATAATTTTTAAATGGCTGCATTGACATGGAATGGCCAGAAATTCAAGCTGGATTCAGAAGAAGGCATAGAACAAAGGATATTGTTGCTGGCATCAAATGGATCTTGACTGAAAGCAGAAAGATGTTTGTGTTTTATACCAGAGAGATGTTTACTTGTGTTTTATTCACTACGCAAAGGCACTCAATTGTTGGATCATAATAAATTATGGGTAACATTGAGAAGAATTACAGAAGACTTAATTGTGTTTAGGCAGAAATTGTACATAGACCAAGAGGCAATAATTTGAACAGAACAAAGGGATACTACATTGTTTAAAGTTAGAAAAAGTGTGTGTCAGAGTTGCATCTTTTCATCATACCTATTCAATTTTGTTTGCTGAGCACATCATCTGAGATACTAGACTGTATGAAGAAGAATGTGACATCGTGATTGGAGGAAGACTCATCTGTAAGAGTCCTATCACACCTGTATTACACAGATGACACAGCTTGCTTGTACCTGATTCAAGCCATGGTATTTTCAGTTATCTCATACACTGGGCAATGAATAAGGAGAACTGAAGAACTAATGGCTATATGGACTGTGCTGTTTTTGAAGAATATTGAACATACCACGGATTGCCAAATGAACAAAAAAAGTCTTGGAAGAAGTGCAGCCAGCATGCTCCTTGGAAGGGAGGATGGTGAGAGTTGATCTCATATCCTTTGGGCATGTTATCAGGAGAAGCCAGTCACTGGAAAAGTACATCATACTTGCCAAAGTAAAGGATTGGTAAAAAAGAGGAAGACCCCCAATGAGATGGATTGACTTAGTGGCTGCAACAATGGGTTTAACCATTGCAGAGACTGAGAATAGCAAAGGACTGGGCAGGGTTCTCTGTACATAGGATAGCTACAAATTGGGGCAACTCAATGGCAACTAACAAAATATCAAGTGCAACCAAATACTCCTTGCAGTTCTGCTTTGGCCCCGAAACCTTGCTTTCTGAAAATAAAAGGGATTTGAAGCACTTTCTAATGAAAATCAAAGACTATAGCCTTTAGTAAGGATTATACTTAAATATGAAGAAAACAAAACAAAAATTCTCACAATTGAATCATCAACAGCATGAAAAACAGAAAAGGTTAAAGTTGTCAGGGATTTTGCTTCACTTGATCGACATTTGATACTCACAGAAGCAACAGCTAAGAAATCAAATGGCATATTGCATTGGGAAAACCAGCTGCCAAAATCTTCCTTAAACTGTTAAAAAGCAAGAATGTCACTTTGAGGACCACATTGTACTTGGCCCAAGTTTCCAGTCACCTCATACACATGCAAAGATGGATAATAAATAAGGAAGAGCAAGACCGGGCAAAGTGTGGAAATTATCGAACAATAAACATCAAGGATATCACATGCAAGCAAAATCCTACTGAAGGTTATCTGAAAATGACTGGATCATCAACATACATCAATAGAAAACTACTAGAAATACAGGGTGGGTTTAGAAAAGGCTGTGGCACTAGAGACATTATTGCCAGTGTCAAGTGGATCTTGGCTGAAAGCAAAGAGTTCTAGAGGCATGTCTATCTGTGTTTCATTGACTATGAAAATGCATTTGACTGCGGATAACAACAAATTGTGGCTAACCTTGAGAAGAATGGGAATTCCAGAACACTTGACTGTATTCATGCAAAACCTACACTTGGACTAGGAAGCAGGCATCAGAATGGAGCAAGGTAACACTTCTTTTCAGAATCAGGAAAGGACTGTGTTAGGGATATGTCCTGTTTCCATATATTTTCAGTTTGTATGCAGAACAGATCATTTGGGAGGCTGGACTTTAGGAGGAGGAATGTAGCATCAGGATTGGAGGAAGACTCATCAGCAATCTATGTCGGATGACACAACCTTGTCTGCCAAAACTGAGGAGGACTGGAAGCATTTGTTGCAGAAGGTCAAAGACCATAGTCTTCAATATGGATTGAAGCTCAACATCAAAAGACAAAGATTTTCACCACTGGACCAATTGGCAGTATCATGATAGATGGAGAAGAGATTGAGGCTGTTAACAATTTCAGCTTGCTCAGATCCACAATCTTGACACTAGCAGCCAAGAAATAAAAGAACGACTTGCTCTGGGGAAAGCTGCTGTCAGAGACCTCTCCAAAGTGCTAAAAAGCAACAATGTCAGTCTGGAAATTAAGATATGTCTGATTCAAGCCATGTATTTGTAATTACTTGCTGTGCATCAGAGAGGTGGACAATAACTGGGGTTGACAGGAGAAGAATTGATGCCTTTTAGATATGGTGCTGGAGGACATCAAGAGAACAAACAAGTCTGTCCTGGTGAGGGTGAAGCCATGCTGCTTCTTGGAGGCAAGGATTTTGAAGCTCTATCTCACATACTTTGGGCATGTTGCCAGGAGCAACCAGTCCCTGGAGAAGGGCATCATGTTTGGAAGGGTAGAGGGACAGTGCAGGAGAGGAAGACCCTTGATGAGACGGATTGACACAGCAACTGGGGTGATGGGGTGAATGTGTTGGTGACAGAGAGACTGGCTCAGGATAGAGCAGAGTTCAGAGCTATTATTGTACATAGGCTCACTGTGAGTTGCAAGCGACCTGATGGCTCATAAAAACAACTAAGAATTGGTATGTGTCAATTTGATGGGTGGAGGGAGGGATGGGTAAAGGAAAGGGGAAAGATATGGTGTGAAACACAATGTATATGAACTTCATGGACTTTGTATGTAAACCAGCATAAAATAAAAAAAAAAGAATTGATGTGTGTGAATTATGGTGTTGACAAGGAATATTGCTTATTATAGACATGCCAGAAAACGAAACAAAATTATCAAGAGATGGCAACCAGAATGCTCTGTGAAAGAGAGAGTAATAACAAGATGTGATTGCATATATTTTGGACACATTATGAATAGAGACCAGTCTCCAGATAAGGACACCAGACTTGGTAAAATAAAGGGCCAGTGAAAAAGAGATTGATGCAGTGGCTGCAACAGTTGGCTTGAACACAACAACTATTGTGAGGATGCCGCAGAACTAGACATTTTGTTTTCTTGTATCTCACTCATTGCTGCTGAGTCGGAGCTGCTTCGTGGTTGGCCTTTTATTGGATTTCCAGTGCTGTAAATCCACCAGGAGAGGTTGACTGTTATAGTTAGGCACCATCTAGTTCTGGTCTCAGGATCAAAGAGACCAAAGTCCAGATGGTCTTTTTTCACTCTTCCTTGCTCCAAAGAGGGAGACACCAATCGTTACACCTTTGAGTGTGTTATTTGTCAGTGGTTCTTGTTTCCTTATAAACTTATTATTGCTCTAATTGTGTAAAAAATTATGATGTAGTTTAAAAAGATTTTTACCTTGAAATTATTTGCTCACAATAAAGTTGTGAAGTAGTACCTAGAATTCCTTAAACCCTTCCTCTAGCCTCTGAGGAATCTTAGATAACTGCACAGACACTTAAACTGCAGACCTTATTGTATTTTAATTAGATTTTATATGCACTAATGTGTGTGTGGTTTGTGTGTGTTTTTGATGGCCTACTGGTGAGAAGCTGGCCTCCTAGTGAGAAGCTGCACTGCAATCCCAAAGACACACAGTTGGAGCCATAGTTAACTTAATGACTTAATTATTCCATTATTAAATAGTATTAGGTTCAAAAAGGAAATATAAATGATTTGTTGTTGTTAGCTCTCATTAACTATGAATCATAGTGATCCCATGAACACCAAATCAGAACCTTGCCCTATCCTGTGTCATGGTCACAATTTCCAACATGTTCAAGCCCACTGTTGTAATAACTATGTCAATCATCTCCTTGAGAACCAAATAATGGTACACACACTCTCACACTCTGTTATTACTGTGTGCTGTCGAGTTATAAGAAACCCATAGCTGACCCTCCAGAGGGTTTTCAGAAGCAGAATACCATGATTGTCCATCCCCCAGCACAGCAGCTGTGGTTCCAACTGTGTGTCTTTGGGATTGCAGTGCAGCTTCTCACTAGGAAGCCATCAGAAGCACACACAAACCACACACACGTTAGTGCATATAAAATCTAATTAAAATACAATAAGGTCTGCAGTTTAAGTGACTGGACCTCATGCACTTGCTGCAGAGGGTCAAGGACTGCAGCCTTCAGTATGGACTAAGGCTCAATGTCAAGAAGACAAAGATTCTCACCACTGGACCAATTGGTAGCATCAGGATGGATGGCGAAGAGATTGAGATTATTCATGACTTCAGTTTGCTCAGCTCCACAGTCAACACTCTTGGCACCAGCAGCCAGGAAATTAAAAAAAATGTATTGCGATGGGAAAGTCTGCTGTTAGGGACCTCTCTAAAGTACTCAAGAGCAACGGTGTATCTCTGGAGACTAAGGTGCGCCTGATACAGGCCATGGTCTTTTAAATCACTTGTTACGCATCAGAGAGTTGGACAATGACTAGGGAGGACAGAAGGAGAATTGACGCCTTTGAGCTGTGGTGCTGGAGAATATTGAATGTACCATGGACTGCTAGGAAAACAAAACAGATTAGTCCTGGAGAGGGTTAAACCGGGCTACTCCTTGGAGGCAAGGATTCTGGGGCTTCGTCTGACATTCTTTGGACTTGTTGTAAGGAGAGACAGGTCCTCGGAGAGGGACATCATGCTTGGTAGGGTGGAGGGACAGTACAGGAGGGGAAGATCCTCTATGAGGTGGATTGATTTAGTGACTGGGGTAATCGGGATGGGTGTGTCAGAGGCAATGGGATTGGCACAGGATAGAGCAGGCTTTAGGGCTGTTGTACATAGGGTCGCTATGAGTCGCAAATGACTCGACGGCACATAACAACATCAGCTTCCACACACGGGGTTTAAGCACCTTTGTTATTCTGGTCTCATGGTATCTGGTGGGAGTGAAGCCTGTATAATAATGGTCCTTGGGTAAGGCAATATCCGATATAAGCACCATGTTCCAGTGGGATGACCTACAGGGAGATAAGATAAATTCTTGGAGAAGCTCAGGTAGTAGGAGGGAGTTACTGTGGACAGGATGCTATGGTTGTGAAAGGATCTACATCCTAGAAGATCCTAGGAAGCCTGTGTCACAGAAACTGACACGCTAACTTTCTCTCCAGCAGTGGTAACTCCAAGACAGGCAGAGAGAGAGAATTCAAGGACCCAGGAGAATCCAGCTTGAGACCTACACTGAAACTGGTTCCAGACTGACCACTAGCACCCAGGACCCAGACACAAGACCATGAGACCCCAGAATTCCAACCTTGTGAAGCTGCTCTGCCTTCTAGGGACCATTTCCTCTCTGCCTCGTAGGTTCTGTGGGGTTGGATGTTCTGGGATCCCAGTGGGTGTGGGACTGGAGTCATGTTACTGAGGAAGGAGGCCTGCATATGGACCTCTCAGGGGACATGCTTCATGGAGGCTAAGGTCTCGGTAGCCAATTCTGGAAGTTGGAAGAATCTAGTGACAATATGAAAAGGCAAATGACCCTTAAGAACATTCTTTGTCTAGGGATTGGAGCCCTTTTGTGCTACGAAGCAACCGCCTCATACTTCAGAGCACTCACTCTTCACAACTGGAAGTGGGAATTGTTGAGGAGCATGGTCTGTCAGATGAGAGAGGGCTGCGAGGAGACACTGCTGTTTATCGAGACAGGTATAGGTGATATATGAGGGTGGGCTTGACACATTTAGTGTCATTATTTTGGTCCTCATCTCCAACTCTAGCACCCAGGAACTCTGGGCTCAAGTTCCACATACTTTGAATTGTACTTGAAAAGAAAGTGGAATACCCCATGGGCTGCGAAAAGAGCAAATAAGTCTGTCCCGGAGGAAGTACTTCTAAGAGGCAAAGATGGTGAAACTTTGCCTCACATGCTTTAGACATGTTGTCAGGAGAGGCAACTCCTTGGAGGGTGGCATTAACACAAGGAATGGTGAGTGAAAGAGAGGAAGACCCTCAACGGGATGCATGGCACAGTGGCTGGCACAGTGGGCTTGGGCCTATCAGAGATGGTGAGGCTGGCACAGGATAGGGCAGTCGGAGAATCTGTTGTTCCTACAGTCGACTCAACAGCAACTAACAACAACAGTCTTTGGGAGGGAGCTTTTGAGGCACAGTGGTTAAAGTGCTCAATCACTAACCAAAAGGTCCTTGGTTGGAACCCACCGGCTTCATGGGAAAAAGTTCTGACGGCCTGCTTGCCCACAATTCGAAACCTGGTGGGGGCAGTTCTACTCTGTCCTAGGGTGTGGCCATGAGCCAAAATTAACTCAAGAGCAGTGAGTTTGGCTTGCTGTCTTGGGGGATAATGTCGGGACAGTGGTAAGGTTGTGGTGTGGGCTGGATAAGAAGGCAGAATGGAGATGCAAAGATCCCCAGGTGGTTGTTGTTAGGTGCTGTCAAGTCAACTACAACTCACAGCAAGCGTGCGGCCCACAGAGTCACGGACTGCCCGATCCTGTTCCATCCTCACAGTCCATCAGTGCTGTCACTGGCAATCCATCTTACGGGGGTTCTTGCTCACTTTCTTTGACCCTCTGCTTTTCCCAGCATTATGTCCTTCTGTAAGGACTGGTCTCTCCTGACAATATGTCCAAAGTCAAGTTGCTTAATCCTTGCCTCTAAGGAGCACCCTGGTTGCACTTCTTCCCAAGCAGGTTTGTTAGGGGTGGTTTTTTTTTGCAGTCTATGGTCATTCAGTAGCTGGGGTAATGAGGATAGGTGTGTCAGAGACAGTAAAGTTGGCACAGGATAAAGCAGGTTTCAGGGCTATTGTACATAGTGTCATTATGAGTCACAAGCAACTTGATGGTACATAACAACAATAACATATTCTATTCAATACCCTTCACCAATACCATAAGTCAGAGGCATCAGTTCTTCTTTGGTCTTCCTTATTCATTGTCCAAATTTCAGCCGTATAAGAAGTAGACAAAAATACCATGACTTGGATGAGATGCACCTTTGCAAAGTCCTTGCAGTGGTTCTTGACAGTGGTTTTCCCAATGCAACACACTGTTTGATTTCTTAACTGCTGCTACCATGAACATTGAGTGAAGAAAAGGGAAGGGTGACTGGGAGATGCTGCTGGAGACCTGGCCTTTGGACCTTGTGTAGCTACAGACATAAGAAGACACAGAAAAATTGGGTGTGGGAGGATGACATCTGGGTAGGGCCAGACATTCATTGATATTCTCTTATCCTCTGCTTCTCAGGAACCAAAAGAGGAGTTGTGGGATTTAAAGGCTGCACTTCTAGCTTATCTTACCCCGCACAAACCTCTTACCTGGTTCCACCGCCTGGAGTGTCCATTGCCTCCTATAGCCGTGTCTGCCGTCGCTACCTCTGCAACAACCTAACCAACTTGGAGCCCTTTGTGAAGCTCATGGCTGACAACATCATGCCCACAGACATTACTTCTCATAGTTGCCCAACCTGTGTGGGTGAACACATGAAGGATTGCCTCCCAAATTTTGTCACCACTGAATCTTGCCCCAGGGATGCTTCTCTGTGTTACAGTTCCACCTTAAAATTTCGGGCAGGTAAGAGGAGGACATTCTGTTCATCAGATGTTTATTCTTTTATTTTAGTGAGGGTAGTGGAATCTGAGGGTAGGATTGGGGTAATGAGGCTTCAGGTAGACAAACTCCTTAAGGAGGAAGAGGAAAAGTGCCTGGTGTCCAAGTCTTTGGTAGGAGAGCAATTCCTGGGTTTTTGTTTTGTTTTGTTTTTACTGAAGGATGGTGACTGAGATGCTCATGCAATAACACTCAAAGTTTAAAACGATATATCCATGTAGAAAACTAGTCTGGCTTCTTCTATCTGCAGTTTTTCACAAAGGTAAACATGTGTTCACCATGTTTGTTGTTGTTAGTTCCTGGGTTTTGAGAGTCTGGGAAGGGGCAGGATATGTAAGTCTTGAAAATGTCCCTGACCCTCTCTCTCTCTCACACACAGGGTCTCTCAATACCACCTTCCTCCTCATGGGTTGTGCCCGCAGCCATCAAAGGCTTTTAGCGAATTTTCGGACTATTGGGAGCATCCGAGCAACTGAAGTTCGTAACATCTTGGAGAAAGCTCAATTGTCGGGAGCACAACCCTCCAGTTGGGGTCCTGCTCACAGCATCCTCTTAGGCCTCTTACTGGCCTTCAGGTAGCTTACAATGGAGCCTGCCTGGATAAACACCCAGACCTCTTTACTATGATTAAATAAAACCCGAGTTTGTCTTTATGCTTTGTTCTGCTTGTTACTGAATGCAAGGGGTTCTTACTATAGTCAATTGTCAGTAAGAAAGATAGATTGCAATATCCAAAGCACTTCATTGCAGATCTGAGAGAGCAGAGAGAATCTTCTCAAAATCACCTCCCCTTCTAAGAGTGGACACTGGCTTTTTCACTTGGGTTAAATGTCCACTTGTTGTACAGAGGTAACTTGCGGTTGCTGTGAAGCTGAACACTGTGACACTGATGAGTAAAATGCGAGAATGGTTACCCATGGTGGACAATGTTTGGTGAAGCTCCCCAATTAAAACAAGCTTGGAAGCAGGAGTGACATCCACTTCCACAGTAGCTTGCCTCTGGAAACCCTATGAACCTGGAGAAAGCACGAAAGTTATGCAGGAGGTGTCCAGCCAGGACTTTCGTTCATAGGGTCACTATGAGTCACCTGTGACTTGATGGCACTTAACAATAGCAATAAATGTTAATCTACTTAACACATTACTTTTGCTGGTTTAAAGTTACAGGATTTTTACATTCAAAAAGAACATTTATATACAGTTATTAGTAAACGAATTGTGAACTAGTTTACATATGACTTAAGAAAATACTGTTTTAAAGAGGTAAATTCTAATCTAAGAAAGATGCATTTTCTTTCCTGGTAAACAGGCAGTTTAAGGTACAACTTACATATGACTGAGAAAAACAGTCTCAAAGAGGTAAATGCTAGGGAGCTCTGTTGGCTTAGTGGCAAGAAAGCTGCACTGCAATCCCAGAGGCACATGGTTTGAATCCACCATATGCTCTGCTGGGGAAGGAGGGGCTATTTCCTCCTGTACCAGTCAGATTTGATTTGACGGTACACACACAAAAGTAATAAAATAAAATAAAAAAGTAAATGCTAATCAAGAAAAGATGCATTTCCTCTCCTGGTAAACAGTTGAAAGTACATTAATAAGAAAGATAAAATTCTACAGCAAAGCAATTAGTTTTGCAGGCTGGAGGCAACTGATGTTAATTTTATAACTACACTAACATATATTTGGATAATCTTAATTTTATTAATACTACATGGGTTCCTGGTTTAGCTGGCGCCTTCACAGGCTCGTGGGAAGCTCTCCTTGCCAGAAGGCAGGAGCGTGGTGGTGGGGAGTGCAGAAATCGCGGCAAGCTTTGGAGTGGACTCGGGCCAGGTTCAAATTGTCTTCCTGTCAAACACTCTTCTAGGTGGTATAGCACTGGTCTGTGCGTTGCTGTACAGAGGTAACTCGTGGTTGCTGTGATGCTGAAGCCTGTGACAGTGATGTGCCAAACATGGTAATGGGCACCCATGGTGGACAGTGTTGGCTGGAGCTTCCCGACTAAATCAAGCCTGGAAGCAGGAGCGGCACCCACTTCCAAAATGGCTTGCCTCTGGAAACTCTATGTACGAACAGTGCTCAGGCTGTTCGTTCATAGGGTTACTATGAGTCGTCTATGACTCGACGGCATTAAACAACAACAAACAACCCTATCATGTGCGTGTGTGTGTGGTACTAGGGATATTGTAGCTGATGTTAGATGGATCTTAACTGAAAGCAGGGAATACCAGAGGAATTGGATCATAACAAACTATGGCTGACTCTGAGAAGAATGGGAATCCCAGAACACTTGATCGTTCTAATGCGAAACCTATACTTGGACCAGGAGGCAGTCGTCAGAACAGAGCAAGGGAACACTGCATGGTTCAAAATTGGGAAGGGCGTACGCCAGGGATGCATCCTATCTCCATACCTTTTCAACCTATATGCAGAACAGATTATCCGGGAGGCTGGGCTCTATGAGGAGAAGTGTGGGGTCAAGATTGGTGGACGATTTATCAACAATCTGTGTTATGCAGATGACACAACCCTGCTTGCTGAAACTGAAGAGGACCTGAAGCACCTCCTGCAGAGTGTCAAGGACTGCAGCCTACAATATGGATTGAGGCTCAATGTCAAGAAGACAAAGATTCTCACCACTGGACCAATTGGCAGCATCAGGATGGATGGTGAAGAGATTGAGATTGTACACAGCTTTAGTTTGCTTGGCTCCACAGTCACCAAACAGTCTTGGCACCAGCAGCCAGGAAATTAAAAGGTGCATTGCCATGGGAAAGTCTGCTGTTAGGGACCTCTCCAAAGTACTGAAGAGCAATGGTGTTTCTCTGGAGACTAAGGTGGGTCTGATACAGGCCATGGTCTTTGCAATCACTTGTTATGCATCAGAGAGTTGGACAATGACCAAGGAGAATAGAAGGAGAATTGATGCCTTTGAGCTGTGGTGCTGGAGAAGAGCATTGAGAATACCATGGACTGCTAGGAAAACAAACAGATTTGTCCTGGAAAGGGTTAAACCGGGTGGCTCCTTGGTGGCAAGGATTCTGAGGCTCCGTCTAACATACTTTGGACATGTTGTGAAGAGAGACTGGTCCTTGGAGAAGGACATCATGCTTGGGAGGGTGGAGGGACAGAGCAGGAGGGGAAGGCCCTCTATGAGGTGGATTGATTCAGTGACTGGGATAATCGGGAGTGTCAGAGACAGTGCGATTGGCACAGGACAGAGCAGAGTTTAGGGCTGTTGTACATAGGGTCGCTATGAGTTGCAAGCGACTCGACGGCACATAACAACAACAACAACAACAGCAACAACAACCCTATCATGTTCTCCCTGTCTGGGAGAGTTGTGGAGGTGTTAGGGTGTGAGGAGGGCTGGGAGGGGCCCAGGCAGGTGAGGCTGTGTATTGAGCAGATAAGGGAGGGGTGGGGAAGAGATGAGAGGAGGAATCCCTGTGTTCCTTTTTTCCCACTTCTTCTGGGACCTGAATTCTAACCCGGGGTTAGCCCCTGATTTAAGAGATCCTAGCCAAATTTTTTATTTTTCTGGGCCTCAGTTTCATCCTTATTAAAATGAAGGACTTGAGGAGTTAATGAAGTTAACTAAAGTTAAATGAAGGGCAGGAAGCTCTCTTGAGCTAGTCTGTAAGGAATTGCACCTGTTAACCTAAAGGAATGCCTCTGGTGGTTAGAATTCATCAGCAGCCCTGCAAGAGAAAAATGGGCAATCTCCACCTGTTTGATTTACAGCCTTGGAAACCCAGTGGAGGGTCAGCCATGGGTTGGCTCCATCTCATAGGCAATGGGTTGATTTTTTTGAAAAAGGGGTAAAGTGATCTGCAACTTGAAGCCCAGGATTATGCTTGAAAGGGTCCCAAAGAGGCTGTTACATCTGTTTCAGGTACTGTGCTAGTTGTTGTTTTTTTTAAAAAAATTTTTTATTATTAATTTCAATGAAAATTTACAGAGTCTTTGGATTTCCATTCATTCATTGTTGCACTTTTCTCCCCTCCCAACCCTCCCCCCAGTACACTCCCCTCTTGGAAAAGTAAAAGAAACATTCTTTCATTTTTTACAATCCCTCCCTCCAGGTCCACTCCACTATGAAGCTTTTGCTCTGGACTCCTGTCATGACAAAAATACTTAATCACGTATCCCTTTTAAACAGTTTTCTCTCTCATCTGTTTCGATGCAGTATACATTATTGAACCCAACTTTCTCAGTCTCTCCCCAACCCCGATGTCAGTCCTATTTTATAACAGTGACATTATGCAGTAATTGCCCTTTTGTGACTGAGATACTTCACTAAGCATAATGTCCTCTAGGGTCACCCATTTTGAATAATATTGCATGAGTTCCTTGTTTTTTAATGCAGCGTAGTATTTCATTGTGTGAATATATCACAGCTTCTCTATCCATTCGTTTGTTGATGGGCACTTAGATTGTTTCCAACTCCTTGCTATTGTGAACAAAGCCGCGATAAACATGGGTGTGCATATATCTGCTTCGATGTCAGTTATGGTCTCTGTGGGGTATATCCCCAGTAGTGGAATTGCAGGGTCAAATGGTATCTCTGTTTGCAACTTTTTGAGAAAGCGCCATACTGCCTTCCACAGTGGTTGCACCTGTGCTAATGTTTTAAGTGCAGGTTGTCAATACAACCTCAAGACCTCTTAGAGATGGATGATTTCCTTATTTTCTGAAGAGGTCAATTCCAGGAGATTCCTCACAGATATAAGTCCTTGCTGGGAGAATTTACCAAGACACGTGGAGTTCTGAACTGCTTGTAGGTGTTTCTTTCTGGACAGTGGTGATGGTTAATTTTCACACCAAAGGTCAGTCTTCTGACTTTGAAAGAGAAAGACGGTGGGATTTCTCTCTTTGACCACAACGGGGCAGCAGGTAAATCCACTCCTTCAGGTTAAGCAAGGGTTAGGGTTAGGATTAGAGTGTGTGTGTGTGTGCGCGCTTGCGCTTTCCTTTCTGTGCCAGTAAGAAGACAGCCAGCCGACTCACTCAGAAACATCACCCCTTCAAGTTTAGGATGCGTGTACACATATGTGACATAAGGAAAAGAGAGTTTCTGTGCTACGCCATTTACATGTGGAAATCTCAATTTTCTCAATCACTTCATCAGATGGGGAGGCAGGGATGGGGCACCTTTGGGGTGGTGCGTTAAGAGCCATTGAGTTGAGTACAACTCATAGCAACTATATGAACAACAGATCAGAATCCAGTTCTATCATGTGTCCTCCTCCTCATCTCAGCCACATTGCACTGACTCCATTGTTGCAATCACTGTGCCAATCCATCTCATTGGGTCTTACTCTTTTTCACTGTCCCTTCACCTTTGCAAGCATGATGTTCCTCTAGCCTCTCCTAGCATCATGCTCAAAGTATATGAGATGAAGCTTCATCATCCTGGCCTCTAAGGAACACTCTGGTTACACCTGCTCCAAGACATACTTGTTTGTTCTTTTGGCAGTCCATGGGATATTCAGTATTCTTCTTCAACACCACAACTCAAAGGCATCAGTTCTTATTCTGTTATCCTTTTTCATTGTCAAACTCTTAGATTCATAGCAGGTGTTTGGAAAATCATGGCATGAATATGATGTACCTTAGTCTTTAAACTTTAAACATTACACTTCAGACCTTTGGAGAGGTCCTTGACAACAGACTTACCAAATGCTATGTCTCCTGATCTCTCTTTTTTTTTTGTCTCCTGATCTCTTGACTGTTGATACCAAGGTTGTTGAATGTGGACCCAAGTAAGAGCAAATAATTGGCAATTTCAATCTATTCTCCATCTATCATTATGTTGCCTATTGGTCCAGTGGTGAGGATTTTTTCCTTCTTGATGTAGAGATTTAAATCCATATTGATGGCTGTAGTCTTTGGTCAGGGAGCTCTGTTGACCTAGTGGTAAGAAGCTGCACTGCAATCGTGAAGGCACACAGTTTGTGGCCACTATCTGCTCCGTGAGGGAAGGATGGGCAATCTCCTCCTGTATGATTAACTGCCTCTGAAAAGCCGGTGGAGGGTCCACTATGGGTTGGTTCTGACTCTATGGTACACAACAACAATAAGAACAACAGTCTTGGATCTTCTGTAGCAAGTGCTTCAAGTTCTCCTCACTTTCAGCAAGCAAGATTGTGTCATCTGCATAACACAGGTTGTTGATGAGTCTTCCACACATTTTTCTTCATAAAGTCCTTTTTCTTTAATAATGTGCTTAGTATAGATTGAATAGGTATAGAAAAGGAATACAACCCTGACACATCTTTCTTTATTTTAAACAATGCACTCTTCTTTTGCTCTGTTCGGACAACAAATTCTTGGTCTAGGTATATATTTTGTATAAGCAAAATTAAGTTTTCTGGAATTCCCATTTTTCTTAATGTTGCCCTAATTTGTTATGATACACATAGTCAAATGCCTTTGCATCGTCAATAAAAAGTTCCCCCAATTAGGACATCTCAACTTCCTTCTTACCTGTTCTCACATTTCTCCCCATGACAAGTAATTGTTGCTATACATTTTGTTTTCTTTTTAATACACTTTCATATTGATTTGATCTGCATTCTTTGAGCACTAAGTGTAAAAAGTACGTCATAAGACATTTTCTGGAACTTGCTTTAAGAGAACTTAAGTTTTTAGTATCCATCCACGTTCCTGTGTTGACTTTGTTCTGTTTTCACTGACGCATAATGCCCTCTGCTTCTCTATCACAATTGACTTATCCATAGTCTTCTCAATTAATGTTGTCTTTTTTTTCTGGTTTTTTAGATTGTGGACACTGCTTCTGTGTCCATTTTGCTATGCTATACTCTTGTACATTTTCCCTGGTAGTTTTTTCAGGAACGTTTCTCCTGGGAATTTATCTAGAATGGGAATTGCTGGGCTGTAGGGCTTGTCCAGCTTTGAGGAATGCTACTAAGCTGTTTTCCAAAGTGGTAGTACTAATTTAAAGAGCCCTGGTAGTGTAGTGGTTAAAGCATTTAGCTGCCAACAGACATGGTGGTTTGAATCCATCAGGTGCTCCATTGTTGTTGTTGTTATGTGCCGTCGAGTTGCCTGCAACTCATAGCGACCCTATGTACAACAGCCCTAAACTCCGCTCTGTCCTGTGCCAATCGCACTGTCTCTGACACTCCCATCCCAATTATCCCAGTCACTGAATCAATCCACCTCATAGAGGGCCTTCCTCTCCTGCGCCGTCCCTCCACCCTCCCAAGCATGATGTCCCTCTCTAGGGACTGGTCTCTCCTCACAACATGTCCAAAGTATGTTAGACGGAGCCTCAGAATCCTTGCCTCCAAGGAGCCACCCGGTTTAACCCTTTCCAGGACAGGAAAGAGATTGAGATTATACACAGCTTTAGTTTGCTTGGCTCCATAGTCAACAGTCTTGGCACCAGCAGCCAGGAAATTAAAAGGCACATTTCCATGGGAAAGTCTGCTGTTAGGGACCTCTCCAATGTGCTGAAGAGCAATGGTATCTCTTTGGAGACTAAGGTGCGTCTGATACAGGCCATGGTCTTCGCAATCACTCGTTATGCATCAGAGAGTTGGACAATGACCAAGGAGGATAGAAGGAGAATTGACGCCTTTGAGCTGTGGTGCTGGAGAAGAGTATTGAGAATACCACGGACTGCTAGGAAAACAAACAGATTTGTCCTGGAAAGGGTTAAACCGGGTGGCTGCTCCATTAGAGAAAAAAAAGTGGTATTCTGCTTCCCTAAAGATTAAAAAAAATATTGATAACATGGATAAAAGTGGGAATTCTAGAACTGTTGATTGTGCTTATGCCAAACCTGTATATAGATGGAAAAGTCCTTACTCAGCCAGAACAAGGAGTTACTGCAAGATTTAAGATCAGTAAAGGTGTCTGTCTACACAGGGTCTTCATAGGCCTGTTATATTTCAGAAGTAACTGACCAGTCCTTCTTCCTAGTCTGTCTTAATTTGGATGCTTAGTTTTAGAACAATATCTAGCATTTTACCGAGCAGATGAAAGACATATCCTTACCGAAATAACTGATATATTCACTGCCCACCCCTCCGCAAGTACGTGTGTCTTGTCCCTTCCCTTTCCCTACTGCATCGGCATTCCTTGAACTCCTGCCTACCCAGTCCAGCCATCCCTTCTCCACCACCTACCCCTTGATATGATAGCTTAATCCACAAGTCTCTTCTGTGATGTCTTGCATCATGCACTGTTACTGGTCTCTCACACTGTTGCCTGTCTCATGTTTAGGAGGATGTAAGTCCAAATCCCATGCAGCTTCAGGGAAAGATTTTTGCCTGATGCAGTAATGAGGAAAGGTCCTTGCCACTGAGCTTCTGCTAAGTTTTGTGGTTAATTGTGGTGGTGGAGAAGAGTCTTGAACAAATCTTGGACCATGAAGAAAATAAATAGGTCTGTCTTGAAGAGGGTGAAACCAAATTTCTCCTTGGAGGTTGGGATTTTGAAGCTCTGTCTCACATACTTTGGACATGTGGCCAGGGGAGAGACCAGTCCTTGGAGGACATCATGCTTGGAAGGTGGAGGGACAGCGCAGGAGAAGAAGACTCCAAATGAGATGGATTGTATCAATAGGGATTGATGTGTTGGAATTAGATTGGCTCAGCAAAGGCAAGGGTTCAGAGCTGCTGCACATAGGGTCGCTACAGTTCACAGGCGACTCAAGAGCACATAACAACAACAACAAATGTGTCAGGGTTGTAGTCTTCATACTTATGCAATCTGTTTTCTGAAGAAACAACTTGAGAAACTGGACTCTATGAAGAAGAATGTAACATCCAGATTGGAGGAAGATCCAATAACCTCCATTATGCAGATGACACAACCCTGCTTACAGAAAGTAAAGAAGACTTGAAACATTTACTGAAGAAATTTTTTTAATTTTTAAAAACTTCAGTCTTCAATATAGATTACATCTTTACATAAAAACCTTCACAATTGTATTAATAGGGACTATCATGATAGATGGAAAAAAGATTGAAATTTCAAGGATTTCATTTTACTTGATTCCACAATTAATAACCATAGTAGCAGCAGTCAAGAAATCAAAAGATATGTTGCATTGAGAAAAACTGCTGCTTTTAAATTGATAAAAAGGAAGGATTTCACTTTTTAGTGACTCTGATAAGTCTTCTTCTAATTCTGCGCTATTTTTTCTTCAAAAAGTCCACCAATTATATCAAATAATAATATCAAATTATATTATTTAATCAGATATGTCTTGGAGAAATGCAGCCAGAGTGCTCCTTGGAGGCAAAGATGATAAAGCTTCTTCTCACCTGCTTCAGGCATGTTGTTAAGAGAGGCTATTCCTTGGAGAGATGTTGCAGGATGTTGGGGAGGAAGGTAGGACTTCTGGCTAGGACAGATCAACTAAGCTCTAGATAAGTGCAAGCCTCCCAAAGGCCTTTCATGTGGGGCAGAGAAAGCTCCCCCGTGTTTGGCTGTACCGGCTTGAGAAAGCTCGCCATCTGGGAACATGGCTGCTGGGTCTGTTGAGCCCGGAGTGGTCCACACGAGGCTGAGGTTCTAACCAATCCACATGTTCCGCGTCTGTAAGCCCACCCTATTCTGTCTTCCTATTTACATGCTTGTATATACGTGCACTGCAGATCCAAATAAAATTGAGCTGGATTGACTCTCTGATCCTCTCCTGGAGTGGTGTATCTCCATTGTGCTTACCCCCATCAGGGTGTTGCTGATAAGTTGCTGGTGAACTGACAGCAACAGAGAGGGACATCTTGTTTGGAAAGGTAGAGGGACAGTAAAAGAGAGGAAGATCCTTGACTAGATGAATTGACACAATGACTGCTACAATTAAAGATTTTATACTATATTATTATACTATACTG
>NW_006400052.1:1897463-1916349 GCF_000299155.1 Elephantulus edwardii | reverse complement strand
TATTATAATAATTTGATATTATTCTGAAACTAAGCATCCAAATTAAGGCAGACTAGGAAGAAGGATTAGTCAGCCACTTCTGAAATATAACAGGCCTATGAAAACTCTGTGCACAGTGGAGCACACTTAAGAGTAGACAGACACCTTTACTGATCTTAAATCTTGCAGTAACTCCTTGTTCTGTCTTTTCCATCTATATACAGGTTTGGCATGAGCACAATCAACTGCTCAAAAGTAAGATGCACCTGACTTAGGTCATGGCATTTTCAATCATTTGATAAGCATGTGAAACTTGGATGATAAATAAAGGACACTGAAAAACAACTGATCACATTGAATCATGAATATTGAATATACCATGCCTGCCAAAAGAACAAACACATTCATCTAGGAGGAAGTACAACCAGGGTTAGAGACAAGGATGGTGAAACTTCCTTTCACAGACTTTAGGACTGTTCCAGAAAGGGCTCGTTCTTGGAAAAACACATGTTGGGAAAGTAGAGGGTCAGTGAGAGAGGAGAAGACCCTCAATGAGATGGACTGACACAGTGATTGAAACAATAAGCTTGAGCAATGCAGAGATGGTGAGGGTGGTGCAGAGTTACTATGAGTCACTATAAGAACAAACAATTTATCCATTTATACTCATACCTATATAGATGCCTTTAAGCTGTGGTGTCAGAGAAGAGTACTGAAGATCCCATGGACTACCAAAGGAACAATCTGATAGGTCTTGGAGAAAGTGCAGCTGGAGTATTCCTGGGAGGCAAAGATGATAAAGCTTCTTCTCACATGCTTCAGGCATGTTGCTAAGAGAGGCTGTTCCTTGGAGAGGGACATCATGTTGGAAAAGGTAGAAGGGCAGTAAAGGAGAGGAGGATCCTTGGCCAGATAAATTGACACAGTGACTGGTGCAATGGACTGGAATGTGTTAGAAAGTGTGAGGATGGCACAGGATAGGAAAGGGTTCAGAACATCTGTTGTTCATTGGTTGCTATGAGTCATACTTGACTTGATGGCACCTAACAACAAGATCAACACCTGTATATCTATCCTCTCAAGTGTCACTAGAGTCTTCCCTGCCCTGTCTTCACACTGCCCTTGGTCAGCCCTTGTCATTTCTCCAAAACACAGCAATAATCTCCTGATGTGTGAGGCTGACATTCTTCTACCATGTATGGTTTGTTTTCTAGAGGGCCCCCAGTCCTGGCCTATGGTACAAATGAGCACGTACAACTGTTATGCAAAGAGATGTATATGTTTATTTCTTAATATTTGATATGGCTAACTTTGAGAAGAATGGGATCTCAGAACACCTGATTGTGCTCTTGTGAAACCTATACTTGGACCAGGAACAGTTGTCAGAACAGAGCAAGGATCAGGAAAGGAGTACTTCAGAGATGCATCCTAGCTCCATACCTTTGCAGTCTGTATGTGGAACACATCATTTGGGAGGCTGGACTTTATGAGGAGAAATGTGGTATTAGGGGAAGACTCATCAACAACCTGCTTTGTGCAGATGACACATCTTGCTTACCAAAACTGAGGAGGACCTGAAGTGTTTGCTGCAGAAGGTCAAAGACTGTAGTCTGCATTATGGATTGAAGCTCAACATCAAGAAGACAAAGATTCTCACCACTGGGCCAATTGGCAGCATCATGAGAGATGGAGAGGAGATTGAAATTGTTAATAATTTCAGCTTGCTTGATCTACAATCAACACTCTTGGCACCAGCAGCCAGGAAATCAAAAGATGAATTGCACTGGGGAAAGTTGCTGTCAGGGACCTCTACAAAGTATTAAAAAACAATGATGTCAGTCTAGAAACTAAGGTGCACCTGAGTCTTTGCAATTACTTGCTTTTGTATCAGAGAGCTGGAAAATGGCTAGACATGACAAAAGAAGAATCAATGCCTTTAAGTTGTGGTCCTCAAGAAGAGTGTTGAACATATGATGGACTGCCGAAAGAACTAGCAGGTATGTCCTGGAGAAGGTGAAACCAGGCTGCTCCTTGGAGGCAAGGTTTTGAAGCTCCATCTTACATACTTAGGGCATGTGGCCAGGAGGGACTAGTCCTTGGAGAAGGGCATCATGCTTGGAAGAGTGGAGGGACAGTAGAGGAGAAAAAGACCTGGGTGTGATATCGGAGACAGTGAGACTGGCTCAGAATAGGGCAGGGTTCAGAGCTGTTGTACTTAATGTCACTATGAGTCGCACGTCATTAGAAGGCACATAACAATAGCAACCAGTGTTTCATTTCTAAGACACTCCTGACCTGCAAGGCAGGACTGTGCCTATTCTACTTGATAGAGAGTTCACACAACCCAGCACCCAGTGCTTCACAAACATGGGCTGATTCAGTGAGACTTTTTGATCAACATTTGGCAAACATTTGATCAACAATTTGGTTTGTTTTTCTGTCGTGTATGTTCACTACAGAATAGCCTGCAACTTTGAAAAGTAGGAAATAGTCTCCAATTCAGCATAGGGTGTTGATAAAACATCAGCACATTATTGTCGTTAGGGGCCATCGAGTCAGCTCCTGTTCATAGTAATCCTTTACACAACAGAACTAATCCTTGCCTAATTCTGTGTCATCTGCACAGTCCTCGAGCCTGTTGTTTCCGTCACTGTATCAAGTTCATCTCTTCAAGGATCTTCCCCCTTTTCACTGGCCCTTTGCTTTTCAAGAAATGATGGCTTTTTCCAAGGACTGGTCCCACCTGATAAAAACATGCCCAAAGCATGTGAAATAAAGTCTCCCCATCTTACATCTAAGGAACACTCTGGCGGCACTTCTCCCAAGGCAGAGTTATTTGCTTTAAATCATGGTAAACCACTAAAAACCGTGATTGGGGCAAATCCATGTGTATTGATGTGAGCTTGTATACACCACACATATATCACTGAGAAAATTTTACCAAACTATCATTCAGTGACATTTTGACTGTAAAAACTATTTGTAGGACAAATAAAGAAAATATTATTGAATGATTCACATCAACTACTAACAGTGGTTTTACGCTGGAAATAGAACTGTGGCAAGGGAGAAGATCAAGAAATCGACATATTCTTTTATATTTATATAGATAGCATTTTACAATAAACATTCTTATATGATTTTTGGAGGTTTTTTTTGTAATGAAGTTTGGCTTGTAATGAAGTCAGTTTATATATCTTGGAAACAGTGCACATAAGGATATGCTAGAGTTGGAAAGTATATTTAGGAGATTATCAATTTAATGTCTAAACTAAAAAAAAATTAAATGTAGAAATTAATGTGTAAACAACAGATGAAAACCTTGCTCCAGTCACACAATCTGTGATATGCTTGAACCCACTGTTACAGTCACTGTATCAATCTATCTTATACAGACCTGAACACTTGTATAACTTTCATCATTTCTCGAAGTTCATAGAGTTTCCAGAGGCAAGTTATTTCAGAAGTGGTTGCCACTCCTGCTTCCAAGCCTGTTTTAGTCTGGGAGCTCCCCCAAACACTGTCCACCATGAGTCACCATTATTGCATGTGACACAGCTGTGTCACAGTGTTTAGCATCACAGCAACCATGAGTTATCCACCTACAGCAAATTGAAAGACCAGTGCTATACCACTTAGAAAAATGCTTAAAGTCAAATTAGCCCTTTCTATTTTAGCTTGTCCTTGGGGATTATAAGAAATACCAGTAATATGTTTAATGTTCCATTTTTTTAAAAAAATTGTGTTTTCTTAGAATTATAAACAGGAGCATTATCAGTTTTAATACCTGATGGAAGACCCATCGCATTAAAAGTTTTAATTAAATGTTGAATTACATACTCTGATTTTTCTCCTGTTAAAGCTGTAGTGCATTGAAAGCCTATTCATATGCTTGTCTCTAGAGAAACAAATAGCTGCAGATAAAGACACATATACACATAAATAGGTATATTTAGATCTCTGTGTCCAACACACCCACCCCCATTACTCCAGTCACTGAATCCATCTGTCTGATCTAGGGACTTCCTCTCTTGCACTGTCCCTCCACCCTCCCAAGTATGACATCCCTCTCAAGGACTGGTCCCTCCTTGTAACATGCCCAAAGTACGTCAGAGGAAGTTAGCTACTAATGCTAATAACTTTAGATTTGGCTTCTCAACATTCCAGTGCAATCTTTAGAGTCTCTTTTAACATCCATTTCAGTTTTTTCTTTCTCCTCTGTTTTTGTAATGACCTTTTGCTTTCTTCATAGATTATACCCTTGATATCATCCCACAACTCCTCTGGTCTTCTATCATTGGTGTTCAATGCCACAAACATATTCTTAAGATGATCATGAAATTTGGATGGAATTGATTAAAGATCCTATCTTGGTTCCTGTGGACTTATTTTAATTTTCTTTGGCCTAAATTTGAACCTGCATATGAGTAATTGATGATCTGATTCACAGTTTGCCCCTGGCCTATTTTTAACTGCTGATAGTGAGCTTTTCCAACAATTTCTTCCACAAATGTAGTCGATCTGATTCCTATGCAACCCATTAGGTGAAATCCACATCTAAAGTTGCCTTTTGTGTCTTTTTAAAAAACTATTTGCAATGAATAAATCATTGTAAAAACATAATTCAATCATTCTATTTTGTATTCCAGTCACCAATTATCATTAATGCATCCTGATTGCAGGTTTGGTCAATTTCAGACTGTAAAATTTGGTAAAAATTTTCAATTTCTTCCTCTTTGGCACTAGATGTAGGACTGTATACATGAATAATAGTCATATTAACAAGTCTTCCTTGTATGTGTATGGATATCCCTATCATAACATTGTATTTCAGAATAGAACTTGAAATTGACTTTTTGACTATGAATGCAACACCATTCTTCGTCTGTTTTTCATTCCCTGCATAGTATATCATATGATTATCTGATTCAAACTGTCCATCTCATCTCACTAATGCCTATTGTGTCAATATTCATGCAGTCCATTTCACTTTTAACAGTATCTAGATTTCCAACATTCAAGCTACGAACATTTCATGTACCAATTGTTAAACAATGTTTATTATTGATTTTCCTCCTTTCAACTAACTTCAAGTCTGAGCTCTACCACTACACTACTATAACTATCCTCTTTGTTTAAAAGAGGCTGTAGCACCAGGGATATCATTGCTGCTATCAGATGGATCCTGGCTGAAAGTAAGGAATACCAGAAGAATGTCACTTTGTGCTCTATTGACTGCTGCTGTTGTTGTTAAGTGCTGTTGAGTCATAGATGACTCATAGCGACCCTATGAATGCAAGTCTTGAACACAAAGCTTTCATCTTTTCTCCAAGGTCATCGAGTTTCTGGAGACAAGCTTTTTTGGAAATGGATGCCACTTCCTCCTTCCAAGCTTGTTTTATTTATTTTGGAGATCTATATTTTTAAATATGAGATCAAATCCAATCAGCTCACATCCTGTTGTGAAAAAAAGCCATACCGTAGTCTCAACCCCAAACCTGAAAACACATCTTAGCAGAATCCAGCCATTCCACTCATTTTCCCAGCTTGGAAATGCAAAGGAATTTGACTGTGTGGATCATGACAATTGTGGCTGACATTGAGAAGAATGGGAATCCCAGAGCACTTGACTGTGCTCATGAGGAACCTATACCTGGAGAAGGAGGCTCTTGTGTGAACAGAGCAGGGGAGCACTGCATGGTTTGGAATTGGAAAAGGAGTGTGTCAGGAATGTGTTCTGTCTCCATGTCTGTTCAATCTATATGGTAAGTAAATTATCCAAGAAGCTGGACTCTATCAAGAGGAATGTGGCATCAGGATTGGAGGGAGACTCATCAATCACCTGTGTTATGCAGATGATACAACTTTACTTGGTGAAAGTGAAGAGTATTGGAAGCACTTGTTGCAGAAGATCAAGGGATGCAGCCTTCAGTATGGGTTGTGTCTCTTTATCAAGAAAATAAAGACTTTACCATTGGTCCAATAGGCAGTGTCATGAATGATGGAGAGGAGATTGAAACTATCAACAGCTTCATCTTGCTTGGATCAACAATTAACATTCTTGGTACATGCAGTCAGGAAAGAAGGAGACACATTGCAATAGGAAAATCTGCAGTTAGGGACCTTTCCACATTATTAAGAAGTAGTGATGTCAGTTTGAGGACTAAGGTGCATTTGATTCAGGCTGTGGTCTTTCCAGTTACTAGCTATGCATTCAAGACCTGGACAATCAATAAGGATTACAGAAAAAGAATTTATGCCTTTGGGCTGTGGTGTTGGAGAAGAGCACTGACCATTCCATAGATGGCGAGGAAAATGAATAGATATGTTTTGGAGAGGGTCCAGGTAGAGTGCTCTTTGGAGGCAAGAATAATGAGGCTTTGCCTCACATACTTTGGACATATTGCTAGGAGGTGCTATATCTTGGAGATGGACATAATGTTGGGAAGAGTGGAGAGTTGGCAAAGGAGAGGAAGACCCTCAACCAAGTGGATTGACAAGGTGACTGCTGCAATGGGCTCTATGTGTCAGGAAGTGTGAGGATGGCACAGGACGGGAGTAAGTTCAGATCTTTCTATAAGTTCATACGGTCACTCTGATTCATACTCGATGGCATCTAGCAATGAGACCAAAAGCAACAACAATGCTAACAACACTATATTATGGCATGGAGAAGGTGGAACCGTACCACATTTACAGCATTTTTCTTGCCAAAAACATTTATGGAAAATAGGAACTGCATTGAAACATATATCTATTTGGATTGGAAATTATTCCCATAGTCATACTACCAATGTACTAGCCTTAAATCTAATAGAAATTAAACCATTTATATTCAAGCCTGTGTTTCATTACCTTATGTATTTTTGAAAGATTCAACTTGATGGGATTCTACGAATTTGACATTATGTTGTTTAAACTGTTCTTTATATGCTTGTTTAAATTCTTGTATTATTTTATCATCTAACGACATTATTTGTGGAAGGAGGAGTGGCATCCACTTCCATAATAGCTTGCCTCCGGAAACCCTATGAACTTGGAGAGAGGATGAAAGGCACCCAAGCGTCAAGGACTCTCCTTCATAGGGTCGCTATGAGTCGCCTGCGACTCGATGGCACTTAAGAACAACAACAATGACATTATTTACATATTAAGATCCCAAAATGGTTTATAGCTGCCAGTAAAATTAGTGAGAGAATGGCAATCATCCCCTAAAAATTATTTTAAAACTTTTAATAAAAACTCAGTTATTAAAAAGAGGTAAAATATTAATTGGAATTATCATTACAGCATTTTTTAAAATTATCCCATCGCTTGCACAGCCACTACAGCTGGAGTGGCTTTATAACAAAGTATTCAGATTGTAGATTATGTGAAAACATGACATCAAGATTCTGAAAAGTTGGGGAGCTCTGGTGGCCTAGTGGCAAGGAGCTGCAACTACAATCCCAGAGGCGCATGGTTCGAATCCACCAGATGCTCTGCCGGAGAAGGAGGGACAATCTCCTCCTGTACCAGTCAGATCTGATTTGACGGTACACTCACACAAAAATAAATTTTAAAAAAATTAAAAAAAAAGGTTTTGAAAAGTTATGGTCTTCTCAAAGACAAATAGATTTGGAAATTAATATCAGATTAACAGATTTGGAACAATCAGTAGTATTGATGGGAGATTACATTACTAGTTTACAGAGACAAATAAGATTAAAATGTGATCAGAATACTACATGGTTTTGTGTTACTCTAGTAAAGTGGAACGATACAGAATTGAATTGGGATAAAATTAAGAAATGTATTATGAATCATGGTAATCTTACAGATGATATATTGAAATTACAAGCTCAGATCCATTCTACTTTTGATAAACAATTAGATGAATTTAAGAACATAGATATTCTGCAAGGAATAAGTGAAAGTATATCTAATCTGAATCCTTTTGATCATGTAAAGATTTTTGGAAGTACTTCCATAATTTTATTTAATTTGTTATATTTTTTTGTTTATATAGAAAGGATAGAGAGAACAAAAACAAACAAGGATGACTCAAAGAAGTAAAGAAGCTATTTGCCCAGATTACAAAATAATAATGAAAACAAAAGGGGGGGGAAGTGGGAAACCAAACTGTGAATCAAATGCTTGAACAGCAACTGAGTGAGGCATAAAATAAGCCGAAACTCCTCTGTGACAGGTCCTGAGGAATGAGGCTCCTTGTAGACAGGGAGACACCACTTAGTCCCCTAACTCACTTTATTCCTGAGAGAAGAAAAGAATGTCAGCAGAGAAATTATTTTCTGTCATTTACTTCCTGGAAATTCTCAGTAAAACCTGAAGAGATTTAGGCTTGAGCTGTTCACCCACTGCTTCAATCTCTCTTTCCATTCTCAGTATCCCTGCCTCTTTCTTTGTTCTGGTTGACAACACTCCAGTTCACTTTGTAATGCACCTCTTGTTCCAGATTGTTAATTGTCATACATAAAATGTCTAATAATATATTCCTTTCAGACAGTCCTTCCTTGCACCTGTTCCATTGTGGTGTTCATTATCTATCCACTCTTTTCCTATATACCCCTCCACCTCCGTGTCAATCCTATTTTATAATAGGAGTCTAATGCAGTATTTGTCCTTTTGTGGCTGAGATATCTCACTCAGGATAATGTTTTCCAAACTCATCCATGTTGTGTAGTGTTTTACAAGTTCATTGTTTTTCAATTTTATGTAGTAGTCTATTGTGTGGATGTACCACAGTTTTCCCATTTGTTGACAGGCAGCTAGGCTGCTTCCATCTCTTCATTATTGTGAATAATGCAGCAGTAAACATAGGTGTGCACTGAGGCTGCCAATGTCTACAAGGGAAGACTGTCCTCTTTATTCCGAAGTGAATTTGAACTGCTGATCTTTTGCTTAGCATCTTATGAGGTATGCCACCAGGTCTCCAATTTATTTATTGAAGTGCTTATTAATACTAAAGTTGTTGCCCAGAGAAAATATTTTAAAGGTATTTGAAGACTATGCAGGAGCAGAAAGGGATGGAAGGTGCCTGGTGATAGCTGAGCATTGTGCACCCTCCATCTTCCTGTTGTTTTCTGTAGCTTGCATCACCTCTGGGTACAGTGGATATTTGTGCACTGGCACATTTTTTGTCTTCAATCTACAAAACCAAAACCCAAGATCTGTGAGAGAAATGCCTTTGCCTTGATTATAGCTGAATTCTGGTTCTGTAACAGGAGAGAGACCAGTCTGTGGAGGAGAGTATCATGTTTGGTAAAGCAGGGGGCCAGTGGAAAGGAGGAAGACCCTCAATGAAACAGAATGGTACTCTGGCAGCAGCAAGGGGCTGGAGCATGGCAGAGATTGTAAGGATGGCCTGGGACCAGGCAGCGTTTCATTCTGTTTTAAATATGGTGATTATGAGCTAGGAAGCTCTGGTGGTCTACCGAGTAGGGATTTGTGTTGCCAGTCCCAAGGCAAGTGTTAGAATCCACCAGATGCACTGTGGAAGAAAGATGGACAATCTCCTTTCATGCAATTTACAGCCTCTGTAAACCACCTAGAGGGTCAGCTATGATTTGACCCACACATAAAAACTCTGCTGGAACTGACGTGATAGCACCTAACAACAACTTTGTGTAATTTTACGTAATTTAAAGATGCTTTGGATGTAAAGAACAATATGTGCAAAATGCCCAGATAATATAATACTGGGTTCTGACCTCTACTATACTGCACATATTGTTTGTTATACAAATGACATTGTGCTACAGGCCCTATTCTAGGTGTGATCATTTCTATTTGATGTTATATTTCTGAGATACATCATTTGAAAAAAAACAAACCCTAGAGCTCTATTTTGAGGTTCTTGACTAGATATATTTGGCACTGAAGGGGACCTCTTATAATGTATGCTGCCGTTGTTACGTGTTATTGACTCAGCTGGCCTTCCGGTGGATTTTCAGAGGCTGTAAATTGCACAAGGGGAGATTTCCCATCTTTCTCATTCAGAGCATCTGATGGATTAAAACCACCTGCCTTTGGTTTGACACAGCAACTCCTCCTCCCTAGGCTACCAGAGCATTCCATAGTGTATCATCATTTTCGGTCGTCAAAATTTGTGTATGGGACAGAACTATTGACATCTAGTAGATTTCAGTCCACAAAGGTAGCCCCTCAAATCCACAAGATAGCCCATCTTAAATAAGGAATTATCTGGCCCAGTGTGTGAATAATGTCCAGGCTGAGAAATCTGCTGTAGACAATATTATGTTAGATCTTTGAAAGAAAGAAATAATCAAGCTGCCTTTTTATTATTGTAATAATTATTTTTAAATGAGAAAAAATCTTTCTGTGCACAAAATGGGTGATCAGAGGAAGAGGGGTGAAGGGGATCTTCTAGTGTGCAGGCTCCTAGGGAAGGAGGAATGGGGGAGCAATGGGAAGACCAAGGTTTTGAGGTGAACAGTGGCTCCTAATGTGAAGATAGACTCTTTGATATCACTAGACCCTCATCCTAGATTTCCCACCAAGCTTGGATGTCCACTTTCTCTGAGAGGGATCAGTAACATTAGGACTATCATTGCCTTTCTGCGGAACAGCCTGAGATCTGAGGATGTCCCATGCAGAGATATGGAAGATGCTGAAGTGATTGAATTGGAGTGAGGCTATGGGGGCACATTTCCTATGGGATTGATGCCTGATGGGATCTCCATAAAGGTGGGTATTGGGAGTCTGAAAGATTTGCAAAGGGCTGGGTACAAGCCTTCAGGATTCGTGGCCGAGTGGGATTGGTGGCCCTAGGAGTGACTTGCCAAGGCAAAGATAGGCAGTTTGAATCCAGCTGCTCCTTAGGAGCAATTTACAGCTTCTGAAAACCTGCTGGAGAGTCAGCTATGTGTCAGTTCTGACTTGACAGCAATGAGTAGTGAGTAATCCAACAGTAGGTGGTGACTGAAGCTTAGAGGTGCTTTCCTGATTTCATCTGGTGACATGTTAGAAAATATGTTAGGAATATTTGTGAAAAGTATACTAAATAGTCTGATATGCCCAAACAGACCCTTAGTGGCTTTAGGGCCCTGCTGACCACAACATGTGCAAATCCTTGATAAGGGAATAGGATTTGTTACTGTCCAAGTTGCCAAGAAAACACAACTAGTATAGAACATGATTGGTCAAACCCATGTTGCTTTGGGACTAATGTGATTGGTCATACAACTTGTTTTGAAATGAATATGGTTTGTAAAACCCAAGTTTAAATGTTGTTATTAGTAATGTTATTAGTTGAATAAAATATAATACTCAAAGTATATACATCAGGATGGATGGTGAAGAGATTGAGATTGTTCATATCTTTAGTTTGCCTGGCTCCACAGTCAACACTCTTGGCACCAGTAGCCAGAAAATGAAAAGATGTAATGCGATGGGAAAATCTGCTGTTAGGGACCTCTCCAAAGTACTGAAGAGCAATGATGTCTCTCTGGAGACTAAGGTGTGTCTGATACAGGCCATGGTCTTTGCTATCACTTGTTATGCATCAGAGACTTGCCTTTGAGCTGTGAAGCTGGAGAAGAGTATTGAGGGTACCATGGACTGCTAGGAAAACAAACAGATTCATCCTGGAAAGGGTTAAACTGGGCGGCTCCCTGGAGGCAAGGATTCTGAGGCTCCGTCTAACATACTTTGGACATGTTGTAAGGAGGGACCAGTCCTTGGAGAGGGACATCATGCTTGGGAGGGTGGAGGGACAGCGCAGTAGGGGAAGACCTTCTATGAGGTGGATCGATTCAGTGACTGGGGTAATCGGCATGGGTGTATTGGAGATGATGCAATTGGCACAGGACAGAGCGGAGTTTAGGGCTGTTGTACATAGGGTCACTATGAGTCGCAAGTGACACGATGGCACATAACAACAACAACAACTCAAAGTTTGAATGTTACTGGTCGAATACAATGTAATACCCCCAAAAGTATATAAACTCTGAGATTCTAACGAAAACTTCACTTCTGCCAAAGACAATGAGCTGAACACTGAAGACCCTAAGGCTCTTTTTAGAGCTGGAGACCCAAGGGCTCTTTCCAGCGCCGAAGACCTGAAGGCTCTTTTCAGAGCCAAAGACTCTGGCCACACCAGTGACTATGAACTGCTCAGCTAGCCGAGGACCCCAACCACACCAAAGGCCATGAGAGGCAAAAGGAGACGAGTTGGGGTGAGTGTTCCCCACTATTAATGAATCAATATTTTGTGATGAATTTATGAATTGTAATGTAGATAAATTGCAGTTATTGCTATGAATGAATGAATCAATTGTAATTGGCTTTTGTAATATGTCTATAAGTAATTAATTAAGGCTCAAGACTTGTGACACAGGGGTTTGACCAATGTAGCAAACAAAACCACCAATCTCACAGCCTTCTAGTCAGTTCTGACTCCTGGTCACCACCCATTGGCTTTCTGAGGCTGTAAATCTTACTGGTCAGTGTCATCTTTCTCCTGTAGCCTCAACTGGCAATGGTGTGACTGGCACCCAAGACTTAACCCTAAGGCACCAAGAGATTCTTTTTCTGCCTATTCAGATCATGAGAGGAAGATGTAGCCAGGAGCTCAATCCCCTTAAGGAGTAGAATGACCGTGTCAGTGCTAAGGGTTTCCACATCAGCTGTTTTCTTCATCTGGGAGATGAAGCAGACACTGTGCCTGATTGTCCAGCTCTCCCTGTCACCCTTCTGTTGCAGGGACAGTGACAACCCTGGGCCAAATGCTCGGTTAGAGAGCTGAGGGAAGAGGCAGAATGCCCAGGCCTCCTCCATCCAGTCCACAGCAGCACGCATCCTGTTGTCCCACCACCCAGGAGGACAATCCATCCCTGTACCATTGTTCCAAAGTCAGAGTCTTGCAGGCACCTCCGGAGTCTCCAATGCTTTCATGCCGGTGAGTCCTCTCCAGCATGGTCACTCACATGCCTGGCCATTTCTGCCTGATTCAGACGACTTTGTTGTCCAAGCCACAGGCTCCTCTCACCTCCACATCGTGCTTCCTCTGTAGATCGTCCAGAAGAGATGATCTTTGTTTGGATTGATTGGATCCTCCCCATGTGCCTGTATGTACCTGATTCAGACACTTCTTGTTCACAGCGAAACCGGTTTGGGGTTGCGCCTTGTACATTTCATGCGGTACAGCGAGCCTGCCCCAGGGCTCCCAGTGGAGGGTGGACGCTGTGCAGCCCCCGTTCAGGGCGCCAGCAGGAGGCGCACCGTCCACGCGCCCAGGCAGAGCCTGGAGGAGATGTGCAGGCTCAGCTTCCAGAAGTTTCTGACGTCTGCAAATGGGACAGCATGGAGCAGCCTAAGAATTCGGATAGTCTTTGACGTTGAGGCACAAAATAAACGGCACAAATAAAAAGAGGGTCCTGCCTTAATCAGCCCTGAGATGTCTCCAAGTGCAGTGGCAGCCCAAGTAACATCTCTTTTTCTCTTATCTTGAGGACCAGGGAAGCTGTAGCTGCTGCGATCCTGCCTGCTGGTCGCAGGAGGTTAGCTCTGCGGAAAGAGCCCGGGAGCAACCTCGATATTTGTATTTGAGATTTAAAGGAATAAAGTAGGCTAATTTTTACCAGACCTAGCTCACTGTACATAACCGCTATGTAACCCTTTCACCATTGTAAGATGAACACAAGACCCATGCTTTTAGGGACAACTCTTTTGATCAGTTAATGCAGTGCATTTTCTCCTAGAATCGATGTTTAAGTCCTGTTTAGTCGATGTTTTAGCAAGTTAACTTGTAAGAAAATAAGAGTTAGAGCCATCATTCCTGTTTTTTTTGTCCCTGCTCTTGACCACTCCAGTCGCCTTCCTTTTGCATTCTTCAATTCATATCTATCAGGACTTAAACCTTTCAACTCTCCAGGACCTTCTCCCATTCCCTGAACCCCTTTATGCAGAGCTAGGCTGTAGCAGTAAACAGCCGCTAGAGGGCACCAACTCTCTTCCTTGAGTTCGTGTTAGCTCTACCCTGCTCCTAGAGAAGAAGGAAATAGACTCGTGGCATCTGTATCTGAGTATAAAGTTCTCTGTATATTCTGTATACCTAAGTGTACTGTTATCTGTATATAGTGTATATCTGCATTTACTGTGTACCTAAGTACACTTCAACATGTTGTTGTTCAACAACAACCAAAAAAAGTGAGAACTTAAAATATTTGCTGCAGATCAAAGACTCCAAATTGAAGTATGGATTACATCTCAACATCAAGAAAACAAAAGTCCTCACCACTGGGCTAACAGGCAACATCATGATGGAGAAAAGATTGAAATTGTCAACAATTCCATCCTACTTGAATCCACAATCAATCAGAGAAGTACTGAAGAGCAAGGTTATCAGTTTAAAGACTAAGGTGAGCCTGATCCAAGCCATGGTCTTTTCAATTATTTGCTATTCATCTGAGAGTATGATAGAAGAACTGATGCCTTTGAGATGTGGTGCTCTAGATGAGCACTGAATATCCATCCTATGGGCTGTCAAGAGAACAGATATGTATGTCCTGGAGAAAGTGCAATCAGGATTTAGAACTTCATCTCACAGGTTTTGGGCATGTTGTTATGGGGAGCCAGTACTTGGAGAAAGACATCATGCCTGGAAAAGTGGAGGATCAGCAAAGGAGGGCAAAACCCTCAACAAGATGAATTAATACAATGACAGTACAATGGGCTCTGCTGTGGCAGAGATGATGAGGATGATTCAGGATAGGGCAGAGTTCAGATCTGATGTTCATAAGGTTGCTAAGAGTCATAATTGATGGCATCTAACAACCACCACCACCACCACCCCTGACCCATAAGGGACCTCTTGTGGCCTAGTCTGTAGGGTGTTGCTGAGGTAAGGAGTTACGCTGTCAACTTAAAGGCACACGATTTGACTCTACCAATAGCTGCAGGGGAGAAGATGGACAAGCTTCTCTTGTGTAATTTACTGCCTCTGAAAACCTACTGGAGGATCAACTATGAGTCAGTTCTGACTCCACTGTAAACAACAACCCATAGCCCATAAAGGAGCTCTGGTGGCCTAGTCTGTAGGATGTTGCACTTTTAACCCAAACACCATGTGACTCTAGGGGTTTGAATTCACCAGTGGGTCCATGGGAGAAAGATGGGTGATCTTTACGCATGCAATTCACAGCCTCTGAAATGGCTAGAAGTTCAGCTTTAAGTCTATTATGATTCTACAGCAATGTGTTGAGTTGTCCTGAGAGTTGAGCCAATCTAGAAACTCCTTAGACTCAAGGATGATGAAACTTTTTCTTATAGACATTTTGTGGGCATGTTGTCAGAAGACACCAGTTCTTGGAAGACATAATGCCTAGGAAAGTAGAGGGTCAGTGAAAGAGAAGAAGACTCTCAAGGAGTTTAATTGATACAGTGATTGGAGCAATGGGCTTGAACATTGTAGAGACAGTGAGGGTGGCACAGGATAGGGCAAAGCTTTGGTTTGTTGTCCATTGGCTTTCTATGAACCATAGTTGACTTGGTTAACAGTCTGCTGTTAGGGACCTCTCCAAAGTACTGAAGAGCAATGGTGTCTCTCTGGAGACTAAGGTGCATCTGATACAGGCCAAGGTCTTCGCAATCACTTGTTATGCATCAGAGAGTTGGACAATGACCAAGGAGGATAGAAGGAGAATTGATGCCTTTGAGCTGTGGTGCTGGAGAAGTGTATTGAGAATACCATGGACTGCTAGGAAAACAAACAGATTTGTCCTGGAAAGGGTTAAACCGGGTGGTTCCTTGGAGGCAAGGATTCTGAGGCTCCGTCTAACTTACTTTGGACATGTTGTGAGGAGAGACCGGTCCTTAGAGAAGGACATCATGCTTGGGAGGGTGGGGGGACAGCGCAGGAGAGGAAGGCCCTCTATGAGGTGGATTGATTCAGTGACTGGGATAATCGGGATGAGAGTGTCAGAGACGGTGCGATTGGCACAGGACAGAGCAGAGTTTAGGGCTGTTGTACATAGGGTCGCAATGAGTCGCAAGCGACTCGACGGCACATAACAACAACAACAACAACAACAGTTGACTTGGTGCTACATCTGGGAGCACTGAGACAGCAGAGGGCTCAGCAAGAGCCCTGCTTGATATCTGCTCGCTGGCTTATTTTATTTTATTAATTTTAATGGACGTTTACAGAGATTTTGGATTTCCATTCATTCATTGTTGCACTTTTCTCCCTGCCCTCCCCAGTTAGCTCCTCTCTTTGAAAAGTAAAAGAAAAATTCTTTCATTAGTGTACAATCCCCCCCCCTCACACCCCAAGTACACTCCACTTATGCAACCTTAATTCTGGACTCGTGATAACCATAATGCCCTATAATATGTCACTTTAAAACTGTTCTCTCCCTTATCTGTTTCAATACAGTGTATAGAATTTATCCAGTTTTTTTCAGTCTTACTTCAACCCTGATGTCAGTCTCATTCTACAACAGTGGCACCATGCAGTATTTGTCCTTTTGTGACG
Source organism: Elephantulus edwardii (assembly GCF_000299155.1). Taxonomy (NCBI): domain Eukaryota; kingdom Metazoa; phylum Chordata; class Mammalia; order Macroscelidea; family Macroscelididae; genus Elephantulus; species Elephantulus edwardii. The sequence continues at coordinate 1,899,875 of NW_006400052.1, read as the reverse complement.
GAAATATTTCACTCAGCATAATGTCCTCCAGGGTCACCCATTTTGAATAATATTACATAAGTTCCTTGTTTTTCAATACAGCATAGTATTCCATGGTGTGAATATACCAGATCTCCTCTATCCATTCATTTTTTGATGGGCACTTAGGTTGTTTTCAACTCCTTGCTATGGTGAACAAAGCCGTGATAAATATGGGCATGCATATATCTGCTTGGATGTTGGTTCTCTTTAGGGTATATTCCCAGTAGTGGAATAGCTGGGTCAAATGGTATCTCTATTTGCAACTTTTTGAGAACGTGCCATACCTCCTTCCATAGTGGTTGCACTATTTTATACTCCCACCAACAGGGAATAAGTGTTCCAGTTTCTCCACAACCTCGCCAGCATTTGTTGCTTGCTGTTCTGTTAAATTTTGCTATTCTGACTGGGGTGAGATGATATCTCATAGTTGTTTTGTGGCTTATATTTTATAGCTTGCCATTAGGGACACAGTGTTTATCTGATAATTTGCTGTGTTGGGGGGGAAGTGAGGAGGATATGGATGGAGGGAACAACTTTTGTGATGCTGCTTATTTTATTATATATATATATATATATATATATATATACTTACTAGGTCATAGTTAGTTCTTATGACTGCAGTATTTGTCAGTTTATTGTATGGAAGAAGCTTGTTGGCTGCTACAATGCTGGAAGTGGTGGCATGGATATTTTAATACCAGAAGGTCATCCATGGTGGACAGATTTTAGTGTAGCTGCCAAATGAAGACAGACTAAGAAAAAGTCTTGACCATAAACTTCTGAAATAACCAACCTTTGAAAATACTATGAACAACAGAGGAACACTGTTAGACATAATACTGGAGGTAGAGCCCTTATAATGGAAGATACAAAAAAGTTGAAGAGAAACAGGTGTAAACATTCACTAATAATAGAAATATAGAATGTACAAAATATAACTATAGGAAAAGTTGGAAGCTGTAAAGACTGAAATGGGACATATAAAGACTGACGTTTGATATTGCTAGACAGACTTGACTGCATGCCAGCCAACAACAAAGGTGATGCCCAGAAGAAACCTTCACATGGAGGACTGTGGCTTCATTGATTGATGAACCAGAACCAATACCAGAACCCAAATCTGTCATAGTGGGTGATGGGGGCTTGGCACTCAGAGACCAAACCTCTTGCCATAAGTGTAAGTCCCAGGAGAAGAGACTGTGAAACTGTAGTCCTAAGGGCCCCTGACATTTCAGATCTGCCCATGCAGTCTTCGGAATGTTGCTGTGGAACTTTCTAGAGTGGGTCTTCAAATTCAAACTGCCTTTGTCCTATCTTTTTTTAAAAACTTTCTTACTTAGGAATGCTTCTGGGTATTTCAAGGTGTCTTCTCACCTGGGGATGTGACAGAGAGATGTGGTAGTTTCTCTGATTTACACTCAAGACCTACTGAAGACCCCTTGCTCCAGGCTTTGCTCCAGACCCAGGATCAGGACCCAAAACTTGGAGTGTTTGGTCTTCCAATCCCACAGCAGGACTCGATTGATGTTTTGTCTGTGAAGAACCCAGCCTTCTCATCCCATGCGGTGCAGAGGAGGAGATGAAGGATGTGGTTCTCAGAGTCCCCTTTATAGAATTGGACAGTGAGGGATCACAGGTGAGCTGCAGGAAAGTGCTCATGGTTCGTTGATGAGCTAATTCGAGGTGCCCAGTGCTTCAGAGTGAGCCAGTGCATGAGATTTCCGTAGGAAAATCCAACACTTTCCATGCAAATGTTAGAGAACGGCAGGGTTTCTAGAGAAGTTCTTCAGGTCTGTTCCCCATCTCCCAGTTACAGCTTCTTCAGGTATCCCATGCGCCCATGCCTGCATCCCTCTCTGCCTCCTCCACTTCTGTGTGTCTCCAGGTGACTGCCAGCTTTTCTGAAAGACACTGGATCCTCAGAGTGACTGTCAGCGCTGCTTCTGTCCCCACTAGGTGTCCGAAGACAGAAGCTTCCGCTCCTTGGTCAGACGTGGAAGGAGACTCTCGGGCTCCATCTGGATGATCTGCCAGGAGGTGGCACTTGAAGTGTAAATCAAACGGTGCTGAGATGAGGAGGCCCGCCAGCTTCCCGTGCCCACCCACAGTACTGTTAGGACTGAGCAGAGGTGATCTTTTTAAAGCGGTCCTCTTGTGTATCCTATATGAATTTAGATACAATCTCAAGAACAGATTTGATGTATTGAACACTAATGACTGAACATCAGATGACTTGTGGGATGACATGAAGGGCATAATAGAAAAGTGGACTGGGGGTGGGAGGAGGGAGGAAATGATGGAACAGTGAATGAATTTTTTTTTAAGTGAAGGAGGGGTAGGGAGGAAAATGTAAAATAATGAATGAAAATCCAACTTTTCTGTAAACTTTCA
>NW_006400052.1:1894689-1897363 GCF_000299155.1 Elephantulus edwardii | reverse complement strand
TTCATAAGATAATTATTTTTTATAAAAGTACATTTTTACAAAGAGACTTATTTTAGAAAATTTAAGAAACGAGACACATTTGAGAAAGGAAATAATTTGTAAGGAAATACAGTTTAGCAAAACAACCTTTCTGCATTTATTTCATACTAAAAAAGCAAACGAAACAATGATTTCTTTTCTTAAGGGTTTTTATGTGCAACTGAAACCTGACTGTAGGACTGCTTTTTCCTCTGCAGGACCGAGAATAGCTGAAAATGTGACACAAATTGGTGCTTCAGTCATAAAACCCAGTGACAATGTATAGGAAACTGAAACCCCAAAATACCCAACTCTGTTTTCTGAGTTTAAGCTCTTGACTTCCTCTTTTTTGTCTCTCTTTTTGGCAAGAGGGCAGTCATCTGAAATCTTGGACATGTGGCGCACACTCATTGGCCAGGGAGCCCTTAAAAAGATCACCTCTGCTTAGTCCTAACAGTACTGCGGGTGGGCGCCGGGAAGCTGGGGGGGGGGGCTCCTCATCTCAGCACCGTTTGATTTACATTTGAAGTGACAAAAGCATGAATTTCATGAAGGACTTTGTGACTACATGCCTTGTGGAAACGGTGAGCACATTTTTATTAGATATATTATCTACCTATCAAATTATATACCTTTCTGAGACTAACAAGAAAATACTTAACTTTCTAATAAAGAAGATTATTCAGTTGGCACTGAACATGATTGCCAAACTTCTTGAAAAACATTCCACTTTAGCACAACTAAAAAGATACAGAATTCGTCCTGCTAAGAAGATACGTTTGATTGATGTATGAATGTTACCATCTATTTGACATTGTTTAAACAGCTCTTTATTATTCCAGACAAATTCTATATGGAAAACTACCATTACATACAGATTAGCTACTATGTTGACAATTTGATGGATTTTATCACGTTGGCAAACTTTCAGAGAAATGGATTCTCGTTCAGTGAATTCCTTGCCGCCATGAAGATTACCTGAATTCAAAATGATTTGCGAGCCATCTCTGAAATAAAAAAAAAGAAATATAAAAATAAAGATTGCATAAAGCATCAAATCTGTTTCTAAGTCTGTTTTTTTTTAAGTACAACATATCTTGCTTAAGTTTAATGTTTTCTTTACATCATGAAGTAGGTAAGTCTTCAAAAACATTTTCAATTGTCTTCTCTCAGATAGAAACACTACAAAGTTCTGTCCTCTAAGTAAAAAAAAAAAAAAATCTACTAGAAAAGGTCCTTGTAAAAATCATTGTAGGTTTACTGAGATAAAACTGATGCTCCAGGCCACCAGAAAGGGAGTAAATTCTCAAATGGTCTTAATACAAAGCTATGAACACTTACTTTTCAGTAAATGTATGTCTAATACATGTATGTAATTTGGCATGAATGAATTTAAGTATATATGACTTTTCCCCCCATCAGAAAAAAAATGATTCAGAACAACTTGTTATGTATGTTACAATTAATATAATGACGAAGGGGGGAAATTACCTTTGCTAAAACCTGGTTCTTGTCACTCTTTTGGTGCCAAATAAGAAGGAAAACTTTCTTATGAAGATAGAAAAATATATTTGAAACATGATTCTGACCTTTGATGTATTAATCTGAAACATCCCAGAGTTAAAAAAAAGACTCAACACCCCAAACACACCCTTTAGAAGAACAAAATCTTTCAAATGTTGTCCTTCTTAAAATTAAAAAGGAGTCTGGAAACAAAGCATAAAATATCTCCACTATATGAGAAATCCCAAATAGAAAAACTCAGGGCATATTTCTGTGAATGTAATTCTATAGATTTCAGAGAAATTATTTTAAAAAACCAGAACTAGAGTCCCATAGTTTATCTCTTAGAGGAGAAACTCAAAGAGCATGTTGTTTCAGTGCATTTTAGGAAATGCAACATCCAGTGTCCTTCTGAGGTTTGATATCTGGTTCTTTCACAGGTTTTACTTCATCATCTGGTTTGGGCTTCGTACTGTCATCCTTGGGTCTCTTGGTGAGATCAAACTCAGCCAATGCATCTGGTATCTAAGTCTGTTTTTTTTTGTTTGTTTTTTTGTTTTTGTTTTTTTTTTTTTGGTGTGTGTGAGAAAAATTTATTACATTTAGAATTAGCCCGCTGGACTCAGGTTAGATGATCCCAATTTTGTTGGCAACATCCAAAGCATCATAATCAGGAGCAAGTCGAACATAGGCCTCCTTCTCTCCATCAGGCCTAATCAAAGTGTTGACCTTAGCCACAACAATGTCATAGAGCTTCTTTACAGCTTGTTTAATTTGGTGCTTATTGGCCTTGACATCCACAATGAACACAAGTGTGTTGTTATCTTTTATCTTCTTCATAGCTGACTCAGTGGTCAGGGGAAATTTGATGATGGCATAGTGGTCAAGCTTGTTTCTCCCGGGAGCGCTCTTCCGGGGGTATTTGGGCTGCCGTCTGGAGTCTCAGCGACTTAGGCCGCCAGAACGTGGGTGACCTGCGGATCTTCTTTTTTTTTTTGGCTGTGGACGCCCTTCAGGACTGCCTTCTTGACCTTCAATGCCTTTGCTTTGGCTTCAGTTTTGGGAGGGGCAGGGGCTTCCTTCTTCGCTTTCGGCGCCATCTTCGTAGAAAGGCCTAAGTCTGTTTTTAAGTCGAAGTCAGCAATGATTTCTC
>NW_006400052.1:1889907-1894229 GCF_000299155.1 Elephantulus edwardii | reverse complement strand
CAGGGAATTGCTGAGTAGAAATCAACTCCTGTGTTTTGTGTTTATTAAGTCTCAACAGGCGCAACAGCCTCATGTCCCACCAAATAGCCAGTGGATTTAGTTAGGCTAAAAATCAAAATGGAGGTCGAAGCTCAAATCAGAAATCCCTATGTCAGGACATCTTCCAAAACCAAAACTCCGAAAATCCTATGTCAGGACATTTTTTGAAACCGGAACTCAGGAAATCCTGTCGGGACATTCCCCAGAACCAGAACCAGAACTCAGAAATTCCCATATTAGGGCTGTTAAATTAGCGGACTTAAGGAAGAAATCAGAAAGAATGAGAGACAGCTTAATGCAGCTTTATTTAAAGGGGTGGGGTGCTCCTGGGTGAGATCCTCATTCTGGAGATGCAGAATGGGGAAATCACACTGTGAACTTACTGGGGAGGATTTTTGTAACAGAGTCTTTAGGGAGGGACATTCCACTCTGACTCATGGTCCACCTGCTAGTTCAGCCAGGCAGGCAAGGCTCTTTGCTCTTCTTATCAGACAGGCAAGGCTGTTAGTGTTTGAGTTCTGAATTCTTCATTCTTCTCTTTGGCCCCTTTTGCCCAGACTTAACAAGGACCTTTTCCAAAACCAGAAACTTTATGCACCAATGAGTTACTGCAATGTCAAATTCATCTCACAACCCCCTAAACACATTTGCTAAAACCCCCTATCAGCCCCCTAAGCCCAACCCCCAAAGCTACCCCCTTGATGAGTAACCCGGCACACAATAAACTCAGAAATGTTTCTACTTCGGCGTGGTTCTTGGCTTTGATCTGAAACCTTTCAGATTTAACTCATAACTTTTCTGTGTCCATGACGGCGACTGTTAATCATTCTCATAACTTATATGTAGGTGGCCTTTCTCTAGTGTTTGTAGGATCCCTGCTCCTTAAAGATTTCAGTCCAAGGTGAGTTGGATTCCAGTGCTACTGAGACCAACAGTCTGCCTTACAATTTGCAATGGGTGTAAAAGTTGTAATAATTTACTTGAGAAACTGAATATATTGCTTCATTTCTCATCCGTAAAGATAGTTGAAAAAGAGTAAATGGACGGTGGTTTTCAGCAGCCCCTCGGCGAGAGTCAAGAATATTGTGGAGTGCATTCTAAGCAAGACTTTGGAAACTATCCAGAAAGGTTTTATTAAGGAAATATGTCAGGTTCATCCTAGATTGTGAAGAGCGATCCTGGTTTAAATCATCATGAGTGTTAGGCTAAAATAAAATGGAGGCTGAAGCTCGACGCAAAAATCCTATATCAGGATATTTTCCAAAACCAGAACTCAGAAAATCCTATGTCAGGATATTATTGCCTAAACCCAGAACTTAGAAAACCCTGTGTCAGGATATTTTCCTGAAACCAAAACTCAGAAAGCCTATGTCAGGACATTCCCCAGAACCAGTTTTCCAAGACCAGAAACTTGATGCTCCAATGAGCCCCTGCAGCGACCCCATATAAACCCCTTAAGCCCAACCCCTAGTACTATTCCCCTTGCAGAGTAGCCCGGCACACAATCAACTCAGAGAAATGTTACTACGTCCGCGTGGTTCTTGGCTTCGACCCGAAACCTTTCAATGAGAAGCCCAGGAAGGACAGAGAACCATCCGCTGCTCCCTGCGTGGGTGCCACCCGTTCAGCGCCATGTCCCCTTCTCTGACATCAGTCACAGGCTGCGAGTTGCGGGCTGGACCCTCTGCTCTCCTGGCCATGGTGGCCCCAATTTCCTCTGGCGCCAGCAGGGGGCAGCTTTGAAACGGAGCAAGTAAATACGTGATCACAAACGCTGTGCTCTCATTGCTTGTTTTTCTGGGAAATTAACTTTGAAAATGAGTTGATGTATGAATAAATATTGGGACCAGGAGATGGTTTTGCAGTCTTTGTGGGTTAGCATTCTTTCTACTAAAGACAGGTGACAGCACCTCCTCGTCAAGTATCTCCTTTGGCGAACGAATCCTTTCTTGATTTTTTTTAACAGTAAGGGGAAATTTTCTAACTGCATTTACAGAATCACCCCGCCGTGAGGAAGTGCACCCTCCAATTCGCAGCCCTTCCTCCTCCTGGAATCCTCTGATTGGCCCTTGGCTGATTTCTAGGTCCGCTCTCTGAGGGTCTCACTGCTAGGGTGGGACAGCTCACAGCCCCCCACTCGGCAGGAAAGAGCTCCAGGAAGCAGGGGAGGAGCGCAGGAAGTAGGGGAGGGGCCCAGGAAGTAGGGAAGGGCCCAGGAAGCAGGGGAGGGGCGCAGGAAGTAGGGGAGGGGCCCAGGAAGTAGGGAAGGGCGCAGGAAGCAGGGGAGGACCCCTGCTCCTCCCTTTCCATGAGTCATTGCCCTAGCTCTGAGTGCCTCTCTCCCTCCTTCTTCCCCAAGCTCTGGGTCTAACTCTCTCTCAGCCTCTGGGTCCTCATGGGAAGAGAATCTGGACAAATTCACACAGTGTGGCTCTTAGGGCATTGAATATGTAAGGCTCTGAAGGCTTGTCCTGCCCTGAGTGAAGTCTGTGTCATTATCCTGTGACTGGCAGCTGGGACAAATCTAGGACAACTTTGTGGGTTCACGCTCAGGGTTCTGCAAGAGCTTTCCTGGATTAGCGCCCTCATTGTAATGCAGCCTGTTTCCAGCCTGGGTCTTCCCTTTGTGACCAAATAATGAAGTAAAGAAGTAAACGTTGCATTCAGCCTATATTTTTGGAAAGAATGAAATAGCTTTAAGGGAGCTAGAGGCATGTAGGGCAAGAAGGAGGTGACACTATTCTCTTTTGAAAAAAGGTTGCGGAATTGCGGGGAGGGGTTTAACTTTTTTGTTCAACTTTTCTTGTTTTTGGGGGGTTCCTTGTTTTTTCGGCGGCTTCGTTGGGGGGCGTTGGTTCCGGGCCGGAGGTTCCCTTACCCCCACCGGGCCCACCTTGTTCCTTTTTCCTTCCTTTTTGGTTGATTTTTAGGCCAAAGTTGGTTGGGTTTTTTTGGCCCAAAAATTTATTTATTTTTTTTTTCAGTAAAGTAAGCACATTTCTAAAAAAAGGAATTGATGGTGACTCTGAGAAACTCTATGTCAGTGTATTTGGTTAAAAATATTGTGAAAAAAGATTTTATTGTGTGTGTTCTTGACAAGACCATGGAAGTTCTCCAAAATGATGTTTTTGAGAAATGTGTTAAAAATATTGCATAGGGCCATTGTTGTAAAATGGGGGCTGACTTCAGGGTTGAGGGAAGACAGAGAAGGAGGGGAGGAATGATGTATACTGCATGGAAACAGATGAGGGAGACAACTGTTTAAAAGGGATATGAGTGGGTATTATTGTCATGACAGGAGTCCAGAATGAAGGCTGCACAGCGGAGTGGACTTGGGGGGAGGGATTGCATAACAATGAAAGAATTTTTCTTTTGCTTTTCAAGGAGAAGAGTGATTTGAAGGGAGGGATGGACAGGGAGAAAAGTGCGGCAATGAATGGGTGGAAACCCTAGGTCTCTGTAAACTTTCATTAAAGTTAATTTAAAAAGGTATTCTATTGTATTTACGCCAAAATGTCTTGTCCTAGACCAGGAAGGGTGATCCTGTTTTCATCGTCATAAGGAGGCCTGGAGGGAGAGAGGGCCCTCACCTGCTTTCTGAATGGATCTCTGTGTGTTCCACTGGACTTAACTCTATTACACGCTTCTTTTGGAGCATCAGTCACAGGCTGAAGTTGCTGCCCTCTGCCCTCTGCCCTCCTAATCATCAGGGAACCCTTTCCTCTGGCAGCAGCAAGGAGGCAGCCTTGAAACTGAGCAAATAAACGTGTGGTCACTAATGTTGGTGTGGTCTCATTGCTAGTTTTTCTAGGGGATTAACTTGGAAAATGAAGCAAGGTCTGAATATATGTTGGGATCGGGGTGGGTTTTTCAATCCTTGTGGCTCAGTATTCTTTCAAACTAAGGACTGTAATTGCTTCAGGTGGCCACCTTTGGGGAATGAAAAAATAAAGAACATCATGGTGGTCCACCCTTTCTTTTTTAAAGTAAGGAGAAATGTTCTAAGTGGCCTTACAGAATCTCCTCCGTGAGGAAATACACCCGATTCCACTGTCCCTCCTCCTCTTGGGATCCTCTGGTTTGCTCTTAGCTCACTCCAGGGCCTGCTCAAGGGAGGGACAGCTCAGAGTCCCCCACCTCTGCCTCCCTGCACCATCTAGAGGCTGGAGAGGGCCTCTCCCTCTGAGTCATCTCTTCCGTGCCTCTCTCCCTGCCTTCCTAAGCTCTCTCTGTGCCTCTGGTTCCTCTTTTTACTTGTGATCTTAACTAATGTTTGCAGAGAA
>NW_006400052.1:1852081-1889015 GCF_000299155.1 Elephantulus edwardii | reverse complement strand
TCTGACTTGCTTTCTAACAGAGGTGCTATGCAGTATTTGTCCTTTTGTGACTCAGCAAGAGAATACAGAGTGACCCACAGTGTGCCTCTTAGGGTTAAATGTGGACGGCATTGAAACCTCGCGGTGCCCTGAGTGGAGTCTGTGTCACTGTCCTATGGGTGGCAATTGAGGCAAATCCCAGAGAGTTTTGTGGCTTCAGGCAACCAGACCCACTCCCCACTGCCCTGAAGCTCATTGATCTGCAAGGGCTTTCTCAGGACCGATTCCACATGTTAATGTACCCTGAGAGTTTCCAATCTGGGTTTTCCACCCCTTTGTTAAATAAGGTCCATGAAGTCAAGGGGCAAACTTAACATGTCCTCAAAGTATTTATTAGGAAAGGGAAGCTTGAGGGGATTGTAGGGGGGGGGATGCTGAGGGCACAGAGAAAGCCCCTGCAACAAAGGAGAAAGTGGTGTCTAAAAAGGCACCAAAAAGCAGACTGGAAAGTGTAAGATGACTGGTCTAAAGCCCCTCCTGCAGAAGGGAGGGTCCCAAATCTTTCCAGAGGCTGCTGTGCAGGACAGAAGACCCTCAGGCTCCACAGAGATCCAGTCTCCCCTGTGCTTCAGAGTGTGTGCCACTGTTGTGATGATATTCTTGAAAGACAATGGGATCGCTGCATTTCACATCAGTGAAATACAGTGAAATACAGTGATGGATGAGCACTTCTGAAAGCCCTCAGATGGCTTTTTCAAAGGTATACCGGTGTATCTGGTTAAGAACATTGGCGTGTGTTCTGAGCAAGATGGTGATGGGAGCCCTCCAAAGAGGTGATGTTGAGAAATCGGTAAGAACCGGGTGGCATTAGCATGACAAGGTGATTTGCCCTGGACCAGGAAGTGTGATCTTGGTTTACATCATCTTGCTGAGTCCAGGAAAGAGAGAGAGCATCATCTGCTCCCAGAATTGACACCTACATGTTTGAGTCAAGTTGACACTCTTTGTGTTCAGCTTCCGTCCCAGATCCCAGGTGCTGTGCCAGCCCCTCTGCTCTCCTCATCATTGCTGTTCAATCTTTCTGGAGTCAGCAGGAAAAAGGCTTGAAAGGAGAAGAGAAACCTGAGGTCAGTAACGTCAGTGGGGTCTCATGGCTTGTTTCTCAGGGTGGGGAGAGGGACAGACTTTGAAAAGGTGCCAGTGTGTGAATCCATGTGGGATCTGGGTACGGAGGTGGTGGTGGTGGTGGTTTTGCAATCCACATCCTTTCAGGCCAAGGGCAAGTGACTTCACCTGCTCCACGTGGTCTCCTTTGTTTTGAGAATTTAAATAGAAAGGTCACCTGTAATAAGGGGAAATTTTCTGACTGTATGCAGGGTCGCTCCAGGTGGAAGTTAACCCCTCAACATCAAAGTCTGAGTCCTGATAATTATCCTTTTAGGATCAAATGGGCACATCATCTTCTGGAGGCCTGGTAAGCCTTAGACTAGGCTGGTGTCCTCATTCTCCTGTCACCCAGCCACCCTTCTTCACTCAGGTCCCCATTGGGTTCCAATAGCCACCTTGCCTGGACTCTGGCCCCTTTGTGGGCAGCGACTCAGGATGGTGTCATTCTTTTCAGAGATGCTCACTCCAGCTTTCCAATGGGACCTTCACAGGGGAAGTGGAGAGCCCTTCCACCTGAGCCCTGCCCTCCCCCAAAACGGTGCTTCCCTCTTCCTGTGCCTGGGTGGGTGTCTTTATAGGAACCTGGCTTCCAGTCCAGCTGCCCTGCTCCCCTGGAGGTCCTGTTCTGACTCGTGTGGGACTCTCTGGCCCAGAGGATGCTTGCTGAGTTCTCTGCTCCCTTGATGTCAGTGTCAGTGTTGCCTATGCACCCGCTCAAATGAAGCAAGAGAGAAAGCAAAACTGTCCAGTTCCCTTGTGGACACACCGTACTCCTGTCCATGTTCTTACCAGCCACAGGGCAAAAAGAACAAGTCAGAGGTCTAGGAAGGGTATTTTGAACAATAAACCCATTAAATCAAAAGGCAGAAGGAAGAGCAGAACTCGATCACTCTGCCGTTTTTAGACAAAAAGCAGAGGGAGCAGGTCCAGTTATAAACTTGCCCACCCTGTAGGCTACCGGCCCCAGTGGCTCACTGTCCTCAGCCCCTGGTCAACTTGCTGCCCAGTGACCGGCATTGCTGGCTGGCTCCATGTCTTTAAAATTAGGCCAGTGTGCGAATATAGTTATGAGTGGACAGTTCTGGAATCCCCTGTTGGTTTGACATGCTTTCTGCCCAGGGCAGGGGACACCAAATGCAACAAGTAGTCACAGTGAGCTTGGGGCTTGAAATAGAGAGGGCATCTGAGTGTGGTTTTCTGTTTGTTTGGTGTTTTTATTTTTTTTTAATTATCAAATTAGAACTTCAAACTGTCCTCTCTGGCACTTAGAGAATCACTCTTTTGAGGAAGTGTACCCCTAAGCCTCTGACTCTGAGCCTGGCAGCCCCCTCTCAGGCTCCTAAGGCCTCCTGAACTGTAGCCCCCGCCCCGCTGCCCCTCCAGCCTCACGGTGCTGCCCCTGTGTCTGTTCACCAGCTGCACTGCTCTCTGAGGATGGAGGACTGTGTCTTTTCCCTTGTTGTTGTTGTTAGGTACTCTTGAGTCAGAACCAACTCTTAGCTGACCCTCCAGTGGATTTTCAGAGGCTACAAATCACATAGACTGCTTATCTTTCTCCTTCAGTGCAGCTCGTAGATTCGAACCGAGTGCCTTTGGGTTGGTAGTGCAACTCCTTAGCACCACCAGGCCATCAGAACTGTTTTTTTTCTGAAAAATGTGAAGTGATTGATCTTAACTTCCCCCCCTTTTGTGTTTTTTCTGTTCTTTTTAATTTATTTACTTACTTTTTGCTATCAATGTGTATGCTGATGATTAATTTCTTAAAGGAGCTGGAGTTTAGCTTGTTGTACACATCCAGAAAGAGAGTCCCATGGGAAAATGGAACAGAGTGGTTCCTGGGCCAGTGAAGTTTCTGACAACCATTTTCCATCTTCTCACTCACAACCCCCTTTACCTTTCTGTTCCCTCTGCGCCTGCACCTCTTCTGACTCAAGCACCCATGGTTTGATTGCTTCTTTCCTGCCAAACTTTAGAGCTGTCTTTCTGGAATGTGCCCAAGTAACCTTTTGGGTGCCCTCATTGACTCCCCACCAGGCAAGCATATTTAACATAAAGTGCTTTCTAGTGGCTCTGGGAAACCCTGGGATGACCTTCAGGCACACACCTGCTCCTTTCATTGACAGTGTTGTGATATATTTATTCAGAGTGCGACTGATGCTCTCCAGAGGCATCCCCATTTGCACAAAAGGGTGACTCACCCCAGACCAGGAAGAGTGATCTTGATTTCAAGCAGCATGATAAATCCAAGAAGAAAAACGAACCACCACCTGCCCCATGAATTGATATCCAGGTTTTTGACGGAAATTGGCACTCTCTATTCCGTGTTTCTTTTTTCAGCCTCAGCCACAGGCTGCAAGTTGCTGCCCTCACCTCTATTCTCATCACCATCATTGCTGCCATTCCCTCTGGTGGCAGCAGTTGAAGACAGGATGAAAAAGGAACCAATATACTTGTGGTCTGTGAACTTAGTGGGGGTTCTTCTCAAAGAGGGGAAGGAATTGCTGTGAGAGCTCCTGAGAAGAGGAAGGGGATCTGCACAGAGATAAGGAGGAGGGGCTGGAGCCAGGAGGGAGCTGAGGGCAAAGGACTAGAGACTAGGTCTGAAGTTCCAAAGACTAGATTTCTGTGCCAGAGAGTCTCAGGGGACTGGAAGATAGTCTTCTCTTGGGAAAGGCAACACTGGGCAATGAAGAGTATGAGAGGCTCAGCTGTCTTTGATGGCAGGAGAAATCTTCTGTGCAGAGTAGTAAGTCCATCCTGAGCAGGGTAGAGAGGCCAGCTCTGGGGATGTCGGTGGGAGTTCAAGGGGGGTGCACAAAGAACCAATTGGATAAGATCCATCCAGAAGGAGAATTCTGTAGTATAGAAAGAGAGAAACAATCAAAGCCCCATGTAGTTGGAACAGAAAGGCAGTGAGAACCCTGCCACCATGTAGAGAGAAGAGACATGCAGGGGAAGGGTTGGGTGTGACAATGGAATGACTGGCTGTCAAGAATCCTCAGCGGCATCGGAGCCCTTCCTGCACCCTCGGAGTTTCTGAACATGGGCAAGCCAATCTTGAGCCTCTTTTTCTAATGAAACAATCTCAGCATGCACGTTGATTGGAAAAAAATTAAGAAGAAAATAAAATAAAACAAACCCACTATCCATCACATCATTCTTTTCAGACAACAATATAAGTCCAGTTGCAGGTAAATCCTTGCTCCCTCTGTGAGCTGGTGGTCCAGGTCACAATGCTCTCTTTAAATGTCCTCAGTTTGGTCTGTTTGCTGCCAGGAGAGCTGTGCTGCTGGCTCCAGTTCATTGAAACTGGACCATTAGATGGATGTTGGCATCAGTAGACAGGTTTGGCATTCTTGTTACATTAGACATTTTTCTAAGACAATGGCAAGTGAAACTACCTGCTCCAGGTGGTCCTACTTAGCTCAGGAGTTGAAATAAAAAGACCACCAGCATGCTCCTTTATTCACACACATAGACACATATGCTGTTGTTGTTATGTGCTGTCGCATTGGAAGCGATTCATAGCTGACCCTGCAGAGGGTTTTCAGAGGCAGTTAATTGGACGAGAGGAGATTGCTGATCCTTATCCCGGGGAGCATCTAGTGGATTTGAACTGATGCCTTCAGGATTGCAGCATAGCTCTTTACCATCGAGTCACTAGACCTTTCATAAATGTATATGAAAAGGGGTAACTTTTCACCTGAGCTTAGAAAATCACCCCAATAAAGAGGTGTATTCCCAGGGAGCTCTGGTGGCCTAGTGGCCAGAAGCTGCACTGCAATCCCAGAGGTACATGGTTTGAATCCACCAGATGCTCTGCTGTAGAAGGAGGGGGCAATCTCCTCCTGTACCAGTCAGATCTGATTTGACAGTACACGCACAAAAAATAAAAATAAAACTTTTTAAAAAAGTCATAAAAAAAGAGGTGTATTCCCAAGTCTGGCAGTCAGCTTTCAGGATCCTATAGACTCCAAATCTCCACAGGGCAGACCCTGCCTAAGTGATAGAACCACCATCTACACCTCGCCGCCAGTGTTGCCTAGTCTTCTGGGCTTGGCTCGCAGCTGCACTGGGCCCTGTGTATCCCATTCTTCTCTCTCACACACAGGTGCCCTGGGAATCTCCCTCATTGGGCAGAAGGACTTTCTTTCAGGGAAACCTGGCTTTACATGTGTCTTCAATTGAGCGCTCTTAGTGCTTGAAGACTCCATGGGATTTCACCCAGGCCTTCTGCGCTCCAGCTCCAGGCATCCAACCTTGCCCTCAGGCAGAGACTGAAAATTCTTCCTGGAAGTCCTCCTGGGATTGCTTTTGTCTCTCGTCCCAACAGACTAAAGTCTGTCCTTCATGCCCCTCCTCGCCCTTGATGAGACTCCAGCTTCTCAGGTATCTCTGCACCACTTGCTCTTAGGCTACTCCTAACTTCCTGTGCTCACAATTCTGCCTTCCACATTCTCCTCATGTCCTGCCACCCCTCACTCAGACCCCAGTGAGTTTGGGAGGGACAATATTAGTGAAGCGAGGTCCGGTAGAGCAGAGGTTGAGGCAGATGCCAGTGGGAGAGAAAAAAAGGAAAGGAAATGAAAATGGCCCATTCTGGGGGCCAATGGAGCATGAGAATCGGGCAGAGCAGCTAGAGCTTGACTATCCAATCAACACTAAGACATATACAAGCTCACGTTATATAAGAAAGACACCAAACATCTCAGCAAACAGACTCTGTATGACAGGGACCAGAGAGGACCTTCTACCACCACTATCGCGCTGCACTGGTCTGAACACTACTATCCCTCACTTACATAAAACCCACCCAAGAGGCTATAGAAACACCTAACCCTCTCATAACTCATCCTTTCCACCACCGTTTTCCTTTATGTGGCGTGTGACCCCCTCCCAGAATTTCTTTCTCTGAAATGTGCTGCCTCTACCTTCTACCTTTACTCAAAGTACACCAGACATTTCAAAACTACTCCAAGTAAGCAAAGCAAAAATTCTTTTCAGAGCCACTGAAGTTTCTGTGCAATCTGGTGCCTTTGTGGCACTCACCTTCCTGTGGTCGCCCACTGGCTCAATTCTTTGACCAGACAAAGGAGACTGAAGCCAGAACACTCACTGCACACTAACATTTGGTGCCAAAACATGGGATCTGAAATGACAAATACTTGTTGACTACGTAAAGTAACTACAACTCGGTGAGTCGTGAAATGGACCTACCTTGCCTTTTGACCCATACTCTCTAATCTCCTATATGCTTAGTTACTTTAGGGGTCCACAGTGGACCTTGCTATATACTATCTTGTGTCATCATTTCCCTTCCTCCTGTAATATTATATGGTTGGAATTGTATATGGATTATATTGTTGTTGTTGTTGTTGTTATGTGCCGTCGAGTTGTTTGCGACTCATAGTGACCCTATGTACAACAGTCCTAAACCCTGCTCTATCCTGTGCCAATAGCACTGCCTCTGACACACCCATCCTGATTACCTCAGTCACTGAATCAATCCACCTCATAGAGGGTCTTCCTCTCCTGCGCTGTCCCTCCAACCTCCCAAGCATGATGTCCCTCTCCAAGGACCTGTCCCTCCTTACAACATGTCCAAAGTATGTCAGACAAAGCCCCAGAATCCTTGCCTCCAAGGAGTAGCCTGGTTTAACCCTCTCCAGGATGAATCTGTTTGTTTTCTTGGCAGACCAGGGTATATTCAATACTCTTCTTCAGCACCACAGCTCAAAGGCATCAATTCTCTTTCTATCCTCCCTAGTCATTGTCCAACTCTCTTATATAGCATGAAATAATATATGAATAATTGTATCCCATTGCTGCACCCCAGAGGAGCAAAATTCTATTGGAGGAGTAGGGCAGAATTATGGAGATCACTTAATTGCCTTGCATTCTAACCTGCCCACAACTGATGCCACAGTCCTCTCACAAGACCTAGGCTGGAATTATGAGTGGAGTCAATGTGGAGAGACCCTAAGTAGCCACATGATTATTTGTCTAATTGGAGGAATGAGGCCTATGCAGATCAAACGTGTAAACTACACTAAGGTAATGGAAGTAATTTAGAGAAAAGAGAAGAGTTGAGCTGTGTTTAGAGGCAGGATTGTGGAAGCAGTCCAAAAATACATCAACCTAAACATGAACTCCCCTGAGGCTGGTATTGTTACAAATATCCATTTTATTACTAACTCTGCTCCAAATAGTCACAGAAAAGTTAAAAAAGGGGGGGGGGAAGCATGAAGACCCACAGCCAATCCAGAGTAACTTTTGAACAAGAGGGACGTAGAGGTATAGGGAGGGACCGCTAAAAGGCAAAGCTCCCAGCCTTGGCAACGCAAGGCATGCAAGAAGTTGCCACTTCTGGTCATTCAAGTAAATCCAAAGGTGAGTGTTTTCACTGTGGGAAGTCAGGGCACAAGTGTGAGTCCCCAATCAGAACTTGCAAAACAGTGCTCAGTTCCCCAGCACACAGACTAAAAATGGAATAATACAGAGGATGAACATGGGCCTTGTGCAAGGGGACACACAAAGCTGTGAAGTGTTCCATATTTTTAAAAATCCCCCCCAAAAAGTGTCTGTTAAATCTGTTGTAATTTTATATGGCTTAAAAAAAAGGTTGAAAATTTATCTCTTGGAAGATGAAGCTGTAGTTAGCAAATATTTTCTAAGAATTTCTCAGACATCTCTAATTTGGCCATGTCCAATTTATATAGATTTCAGAATACAAGATTATGAAGGAAAATTCTATATCCAGAGTACTTTACCAATATGTGAGTCTGTATGTTTGTATGATTACCAGTGAACTACTAAGACACCAACTGCTTTTTAAATCCTATTGTGTAGTTCAAGGGTCTTGCCTTGATTGATCTAATGAGTTCATGAACTGGGCCTTTACATGTAACTAAATAAAAACCAAGCAGATATAAGTTAAAGAAAAAGTTTCAATTAAAAAAAAAGAATGGGCAAAACAAACCAATGAAAGCCTCCCAAAAAGCTGTGCCCCTGATGCAATCGAGTAGGATTGTGGGATTGCCCTGCAGTCCAGAGAGTGCAGGGGAGGTCACCAAGCCCTTCTGGCAGGAGAAGCAGAAGGCTGAAGAGGCCCAGATCCTGCAGTGACCCCCATGATTACCACTGATATCATATCCCAGGAGTCTTGGGTGACACTAGATGTCGCAGGGAAGAGTGTTCAATTGATACAAAAGCCACCTACTCAGTACTTAAAGCTTTTGGCAGACCTTTGTTCCAAACCTCGTGCCTCCTAGTCGGTACAGTTGGCTGCCCCACAGCTATGGCACTGGAAGCTGAGCCTTCATGTTGGAAATCACAAAGGAGGAGGAGCAGTTGCAAACAGACCCTAATGATTGGAGCATGGAATGTGAGAAGTATGAATGCAAGAAGATTGGATTGTTAAGGAAGAAACGGAACGCGTAGATACTGACATACTGGACATTGGTAACAATGTCAGTCTGGAGACTAAGGAATGCCTAATTCAGGCCATGGTCTTTGTAATTACTTGCTAAGCATCAGAAATCTGAACAATGCCTAGGGATGATAGAAGGAGAATTGATGCCTTTGAACTGTGGTGCTAGAGAGGAGTATTGAATATACCGTGGACTGCTAGGAGAACAAACAGGTTCAACCTAGAGAGGGTGAAACCAAGCTGCTCCTTGGAGGCTAGGATTCTGAAGCTCTGTCTGACATACTTTGGGCATGTTGCAAGGAGGGGCCCATCCTTGGAGAGTGATGTCATGCTTGGGAGCTCAAGAGAGGAAGACCTTTGATAAGGTGGATTGATTCAGTGACTGGGGTAATGAGGGTAGATGTGTCAGAGACAATAAGATTGGCACAGGATAGAGCAGGGTTTAGGGCTGTTATACACAGGGTCACTATGAGTCACAAACTACTTGATAGAACATAACAGCAACAACAGCAGGCATTGATGGAATGAAATGGATGGGCATGGGACATTTTGCTTGAGACAATCATATGATCTACTATGCTAGAAATGAAAGGTGAGGAAAAATGCGTTTGCTTTCATAGTTAAAAAGACCATTTCTAGATCCATCCTGAAATACAGTGTTGTGAGTGGCAACATAACACCTATATGCATACAAGGAAGACCTGTTAATATCACTATCATTCAAATTTATGCACCAACAGCCAGAGCCAAAGAGGAGAAAATAATTTCTACCAGCTGTTGCAATAGGAAATCGATCAAACATGAAACCAGGATGCACTAATAATAATGGATGATTGGAATGCAAAAGTTGGGAATGGAGAAGGATCAGTAGTCCGAAAACATGAACTTGGTGACAGAAATGAGGCTCAAGACAGAATGATAGAATTCTGTACAATCAATTATTTCTTCACAGCAAATCTTTTTATAAGAAACACAAGTGGTAAAAAAAAAGAAACACAAGTGGTGACTATACACATGGACCTCACCTGATGGCCTACACAGGAATCAGATTGATTATATAAGTGGGGAAAATTATTGGAGAAGCTCAGTATCAGCTGTGAAAACTAGGCGAGGTGCTAATTGTGAATCAGATCATCAACTACGTGTTCAAGTTCAAACTGAAGCTAAAGAAAAGAAAAGAAAATCCACAAAACCCAAAGTTTGACCTTGAGTCTACCCCTCCTAAGTTTAAAGACCATCTCAGGAACAGGTTTGAGGCCTTAATACTAATGAGTAAAGAGCAGATGAGCTGTGGGAGGATATCAAGAATATCATCCATGGACTCTCTGCTCCTCGTCGAATCGACAGATTGTCCTCTCTTCTCTAGGAGCCTCAGCTGCCTCCCTGAGACACGATTTTACTCCCAGAGTAAACAGATTTGGCCTCATTGGATACACCGGGGCTGCTTTTAACTCTGGAAAAGTAGATGTTGCCATCAAAGACCCCTTCATTGACCTCAACTACATTGTCTGTATGTTCCAATATGATTCCACCCATGGCTTAACGCTATTAAGGCTGAGAATGGAAAGCTGGTCATCAGTGCGAAAGCCATTATTGTCTTCCAGGAGTGAGATCCTGCCAACATCAAGTGGGATGATACTGGTGCTGAGTATGTTGTGGAGTCCACTGGTGTCTTCACACCCTTGGAGAAGGCTGGGGCTCACTTGAAGGAAGGGTGATGTCAAACGGGTAATCATCTCTGCTCCTTCTGCTGAGGGCCCCATGCTTGTGCTGGGAATGAATCATGAGAAATATGACAATACTCTCAAGATTGTCAGCAATGCCTCTTGCATCATGAACTGCTTGATCCCCAGGCCAAGGTCATCCATGATAATGTTGGCATTGTAGAAGAATTCATGACCACAGTCCATGCCATCACTGCCACCCGGAAGACTGTGGATGGCTCCTTTGGAAAGCTGTGGAGTGATGGCTGTGGAGCTGCTTGGAACATCATCGCTGCTTCTATTGGCACTGCCCAGGCTCTGGGCAAAGTCATCCCTGAGCTGAATGGGAAACTTACTGGCATGGCTGTCTGTGTCCCCACCCCCAATGTGTCAGTCATGGATCTGACTTGCCGCCTGAAGAAAGTTGCCAAATATCAAGAAAGTAGTAAATCAGGCATCAGAAAGCCCCCTTAAGGCCATTCGGGAACACACTGAAGACCAGATTGCCTCCTGTGACTTTAACAATGACATCCACTCTTCCACCTTTGATGCTGGGGCAGGCACTGCCTTAAACAATCACTTTGCCAAAATCATTAACTGGTATATATGACAATGAATTTGGCTACAGCACCCAAGTGATTGATTTGATGGTTCACATGGCCTCCAAAGAATAAGAGTCTCTCAGCTCATTGGGCCTATTGCCCCAGCAACAGCACTAGAAGAGAGAGATCCTCGGCTGATGGGGAGTCCTTGCCCCAACTCAGTCCCCACACACACTGAGAATCTCACATCCTTGACACAGTTTCCCCCTGAGAAAGGGGAAGGACTTAGAAAGCCCATCTTGTACCATCAATAAAGTACACTGTACTCAGAAAAGAAAAAACAAAGAATATAATCCATGAAGAATACAAAAGGTCGTTACAAAGATGGAGGAAGAAAAAGTCAAAATGGATGTCAGAAGAGACACTGAACATTGCACCAGAGCCGCCAGGAAGCCCAAGCAAAGGAAAGAAATCAAGATGTTAAGGAGCTCAGCAGAAGATTTCAAAGGGCCACGCAGGAAGACAAAGCACAATATTATAATTTTTTAAATTTTATTTTATTATTTTGTGTATACCATCAAATCGGATCTGACTGGTATGGGAGGAGATTGTCCCTCCTTTTCCAGCAGAGCATCTGGTGGATTCGAACTGCATACCTCTGGGATTGCAGTGACAAAATATTACAATGAAATGTGCAAAGAGAGCTAGAGTTGGAAAATCAAAAGGGACAAACACACTCAGCATTTCTTAAACTGAGGGAACTGAAGAACAAATTCAAACCTCAAGTTGTCATACTTAAGGATACTGTGGGTAGAATGTTGAATGATCTGGGAAGCAGCAAAAGAAGATGGAAGGGGTATGCAGAGTCACCATACCCAAAAGAACTGGCTGACACAGAATAATTTCATTAAACAACATATGATCAAGAGCCTATGGTGATGAAGGAGGAAGTTCAAGCTGCTCTGAAGGAACTGGAAGGAAAAACCCAAGGCCCCAGGAACCGTGGCATACCAATTGACATATTTCAACAAAAAGAAGCTGCCCTGGATGTCAAAAAATCTGGGGGACAACAACCTGACTGATTAGCTGGAAGAGATCCATATTTGTTCCTATTCCCAAAAAAAGGTAACTCAACAGAGTGTGGAAATTACCGAACAATATCACAAAATACCATGTGCAAGCAAGATCCTGCTGAAAATGATCCAAAAATGACTGGAACAGCACATTAACAAAGAACTTCCTGATGTGCAGGCTGGGTTTAGAAGAGGCCATGGCACAAGAGACATTATAGCCAAAGTTTGATGGATCTTGGCTGAAAGCAGTGAGTATTAGAGGAACGTCTCTCTGTGTTTCATTGACTATGCAAAGGCATTTGACTGTGTGGATGACAACAAACTGTGGCTGACTCTGAGAAGAATGGGAATGCCAGAACACTCGATTGTGCTAATGCGAAACCTATACTTGGACAGGAGGCAGTCATTAGAACAAAGCAAGGAAACATTGCATGATTGAAAAAAAAAGGTACACATGAGGGATGTATCCTATCTCCATACTTTTTCTACCTCTATGTGGAACAGATAATCTGGGAGGCTGGACTGTATAAGGAAGAATGTGACATCAGGATTGGAGGAAGACTCATCAAAAATCTACGTTATCCAGATGACACACCATGCTTACTGAAATTGAGGAGGAAATGAGGCATTTGCTGCAGAAGGTCAAGGACTGTAGCCTTCAATATGGACTGAAGCTCAACATCAAGAAAACAAAGATTCTCACCACAGGACCAATAGGCAGCATTGTGATAGTGAAGAGATTAAGATTGGTTAACAGCTTCAGCTTGGTTGGCTCCACAATCAACACTCCAGCAGCCAGGAAATAAAAAGTCAAATGGCATTGGAAAAATCTGCTGTCTCCAGAGTACGAAGAGCAACTATGACATTCTAGATACTAAGGTGCGCCTGATCTAGGCCATGGTCTTCACAATTACTTGCTATGCACCAGAGAGCTGGGCAGTGATTAAGGATGATAGAAGAATTGATGCCTTTGACTTGTGGTGCTGGAGAGGAGTCCTGAATATATCATGGACTGCCAGGAGAACAAATAGGTTCATCCTAGAGAGGGTGAAACCAGACAGCTCTTTGGAGGCAAGGATTTTAAAGCTTCATCTGACATTCTTTGGACATGTCACAAGAAGGAACCAGTCTTTGGAAAGGGACATCATACTTGGAAGGGTGGAAGGAGAGTGCAAGAGACTAAGACCCTCAATGAGATGGATTGACTCAGTGACTAGGGTAATGGGGGTGGGTGTGTCAGAGACAATTAGGTTGGCACAGGATAGAGCAGGGTTCAGAGCTGTTGTAAATAAGGTCACTATGAGTTGCAAGTGACTTGATGGCACACAAATCTTATCTTGCAGCTAGAAAGAACTATCAGTCCTTGTTGATCCCTGAAATCTTCATTGTCTATAGCTAGGAAATTCTGTTTTAGAAGGAAATAAGCCTCATGACAGGGGTATTTTCAGTATGAATCCAGGTTAAGCTGAACCCCTCTTATCTTAAAAATCACACTATCTCACGTCTGTCGATGGAATGCAGGGACTTGCTCCAATAATTGAATGACTGTGTAATGCCGGTCGAGTGGTCCTCCTACATAACACCTCTATGATTGCTATGAAAAAGCTAAGTGGAAAACGGAGACAAGCGCAAGACTTGAGAGCAGTTAGCCAGATTTTGTTCCCTCTCATCCTGCAGTTCCCAACCTTTATGTCATACTCACTCAAGCACTAGCAGAAACCCAATACTTCTCAGTATTAGGCCTGAAGGGTGCTTTCTTCTCTATCCTTTTACATTGAGACTTAACAACTCCTGTTTGCCTTTGAGTGGACATGGCTAAGACCAAGAAGGACATGCCAACTTCAAGGACAGTCCTCCCTTAGGAATTTTGGGATTCTGCTTAGATCTTTGGAGAAATATTAGTGCGAGCTCTGTTGTTGCTGTGTACCATTGAGTTGAAAGTAACCCAGAGCTGACACTCTCCTGCTGGTGGATTCGAACTGTGTGACTTTGGGATTGCCGTGGAGCTTCTTGCCACTACGCCACCAGTGCTCCCTAGTGAGAGAGCCCTGTTGCTGTGCTCCTCCCATGTCATGTGTGCAGACAATTTGCTGTCCTATAGTCTAGACTACTCTGAAAAGACACTCTCAACTTTCTGGGAGAATGAGGCCTTGAATCTACAGAGACAAGATGCAACTCCGCTTGCCTAGAGTCACTTACTTGGGATTTATGCAGTATGAGGTTGCCAGGGTTGCTGTGATGCTGAACCTTGTATCAATGAGGTATCAAATACCAGAATGGTTTCCCATTGAGGACAGTGTTTGGTGGAGCTCCCAGTTGTAAAACAGGTTTGGAAGCAGGAGTGGCATCCACTTCCTAAGCCACATGCCTCCGGAAACTCTATGAACTTGGAGTTGATGATAGTTATGGAAAGGCATTAGGTCTTTTTTTCATAGAGGCACTATAAGTCACACTTGACTTGATGGGAATCAACAACAATAACATATCCCCAGGGAAGAGTCCGCTGTAAGCAGATAGGACACCCTCTAGGTCCAACCTCTCTAGGGCCTCTGATGACCAAGTGGGAACTTCGAGTTCCTCAGAATTAATTTAGATTTCTGTGTTTGGGACTATAGTCAGACCATTGTTTGAAGCACTAAGAGGAGGAGACCAGGAGCTTCTAGTCTGGGGAAAAGAACAGAGGATGTGTTTTCAGGAATTAAAATGAATACTCACTAAAGCAATGGTCAGATTCATCCTGGAGAGGGTTAAACTGGGCTGCTCCTTGGAGGCAAAGATTCTGAGGCTTCATCTGATGTACTTTGGTCATGTTGTAAGGAAAGACCAGTCCTTGGAGAAGGAGGACATCATGCTTGGGAGGGTGGAGGTCAGGCGCAGGAGGGGAAGGCCCTCTAGGAGGTGGATTGATTCCGTGACTGGGGCAATCAGGGTGGGTGTATCGGAGACAGTGCGATTGGCACAGGACAGAGCAGAGTTTAGGGCTGTTGTACACAGGGTCGCTATGAGTTGCAAGCGACTCGATGGCACATAACAACAAAGCCATGGTATTCCCAATTTAAAGAAGCCCTTTCCCTTCCATGTAGATGAAAAGCAGAAAACAGCTGTGGAGTCCTGGCCAAAGGACTGAGTGAAGAAGGGCTTCCCACGGCCTATTTCTCCAAGAGTTTAGACCTGAAAGCTGCAGGCCTAATGGTCATGGCCTCTAAGAGTAGCAGCTGCAACCATCTTGTTGCTAGAGGAAGCACATAAAAGTACTTTTCCAAGTTTCTCCACATGTTCTAGGTTCCTTACTTACTAAACAAGGATCACAACCACATACTAAAATTTTTCTCATAAAGCATCCAGGAGTGAAAACTGAAACTTAGAGCAACTTAAATCCTGCTACTCTTAGATAATAAGTAGAATTGGGAACTATTCCACAATTGTGAGGAACAAGTTCAACAGGCTCTCTCCCTCGGAGAGTCCTGATGCTGCCTAATTTCCTAATGGGACTAGCTTTATAAGCCATAAAGTAAGACTCTCTGAGTATGCCAGTGTCTCTCATTCCTAGGTTATAGAGAGTAAATCCATCCCTGCCAATACTTCAGCACAGAAAGCAGAGTTAATAGGCCTCATCAGAGCCCTGGAGTTAGGAGAATGGAAAAAAGTTCCCCAAATTACACAGAAGGAAATATCTTTTCTTTATTTCGTGTGCACATGGTCATATTTGGAAAGAGAGGGGTCTCTTCTTAGTCAGAGGGTCTCCCGTAAAATATGAAGAAGAAATTCCCTGGCTGTGAGAAGAAGTAGGTCTTCCCCTTAAGATGTCAGTTACACATTGCCAGTTGCACCAAAACTAAGGTCTGATAGAAGAAAGAAACAACTGTGCTGTTTGGGAGGCAAAAACAGTTACCCGAGAAGGACACCGAGGGGGGATTTGCTTAGCCCTGTTGCCACCTCCCATAAAAATCACAGGAGAAAAATCGCCATATGCAGAGGAGGAAGAGGGGTCGAAGAAGGAAGGATTCTTCCTACCTGCCTTAAATTAATGGGAGGAGGGGAAATTTTCCTTCTCAACAACTGAGGTGGAAATTATTTTTTTTTCTTTTTACTAGACATTTCATACTGGAAAGAATGGGCTGAAAGCATTACTACAGAAGTCGGTAGTGTTGAAGTTTGTGAAGCAAGTAACCAGATCATGTCCTTTCTGCGTCCAAAACAATCCACAAGGGGTGCACACCTGCCACTGGTGTTGCTCAAGCCAGTACAACGCTGAAGGCAGTCCCCACCCAGGAGCCTGCAGACTGTACACCATCAAATTGCCGCCGAGCATACAAATATGTGCTAGTCCTTGTAGACATCTTCTCCATACAGGTAGAAGCCTTTGCAACACATGCTGAGAAAGTTCATGAGATGGCCAAGGCCTTACTTTACTTCAAAACATAATGCCCCATTTTTGGGCTGCTTCAGAGCCTGCAGAGTGATGATGGACCAGCCTTCACTTTTTATTTCTTGCAATAACACACCTAAAGTTTATTGGATGACAGTCAAGGACTGGTTAAGTTACAGTGCACGCTTAGTCAGCCACACACATACCATGTAGTTAAAGAGCCTACTATCCATTTCTCAAGGGATCATCTCAAGAGTCAAGACCCAAGATGCAGACCCCACAGAGGCTTGGTCCACCACTGTGTCTCTCAAAAGGGCAGCCTGCAGCAGGCTGGGACCCCAGTTATGTGTGAACTCATGCTCTTGCTTTGCAGCTTAACCTGCCAATATCTTTTGGTAAAATGACTGTAAACACCTTCCATCTTCTTTTAATGCTTCCTGGATCATTTAATATTCTTCCCAAAACACCCTTAAGTATTGCATTGGGAAAGTCTGCTGTCAGGGACCTCTCCAGAGTACTGAAGAGCAATGCTGTCAATCTGGAGACTAAGGTGCACCTGATCCAGGCCATGGTCTTTGCAATTACTTGTTCTGCATCAGAAAGCTAGACAATGACTAGGTAAGATAAATTATGTCTTTGAGTTGTGGTTCTGGAGAAGAGTATTGAATAGACCATGGACTTCTAGGAGAACAAACAGGTTTGCCTAGAGAGTGTGAAATCAGACTGCTCCTTGGAGGCAAGAATTTTGAAGTTTCACCTGACATACTTTGGACGTATTGCAAGAAGGGACCAGTCCTTGGAGAAAGACATCATACTTGGAAGGGTGGAGGGACAGCGCAAGAGAGGAAGACCCTTGATGAGATGGATTGATTCCATCACTGGGGTAATGGGGATAGGTGTGTCAGAGACAATAGGGTTGGTACACGATAGAGCAGGGTTCAGAGCTGTAGTACATAGGGTTGCTGTGAGTCACAAGCAACTCCATGGCACATAACAACAACCACCACCACCACTTCTGTTTAATTAATTTGCATATAAAAACCATTACAAACTAGTGTTTATCCATGCACACGGTACATCACACAATTAACAACACGTGTACATATCTATTATCACACTGTCCCCCAAGATCCTATTGAACCTCCTCCTACTCCACCTACCCCC
Source organism: Elephantulus edwardii (assembly GCF_000299155.1). Taxonomy (NCBI): domain Eukaryota; kingdom Metazoa; phylum Chordata; class Mammalia; order Macroscelidea; family Macroscelididae; genus Elephantulus; species Elephantulus edwardii. The sequence goes on along the minus strand of NW_006400052.1, from coordinate 1,871,589 downwards.
ACAGTCTCCACCATCCCAGTGATCATCTCTCTTTCCCCCTTTTCAGCCCCTCCCTTCCCCTTTTTTCATGCAATAGTATTTGCTTACCTTGTATTTCATTCATGTACATTGTGTTTTATGCAATATTTCATTTACACAGTTTCATATAATCATTCATATACATTGTATTTTGTATAATTACTTATCAATGATCTATGTCTACTATTACGCCATCCTTTCAAGTCCCCATTATAGAATAATACATGTTTATGAAATTATGGGTTCTGAGAGCAAAACTGAGTGATCATGGCCACTGATTCTCAAATGTTTTCTTGGAAGGTTTGTTCTTAGCTTCTGAACTGGTTCAAGACTGTTGCAATAGCAACGTGGGCAATAGAAACTACCAGCTTGGTGCATTTAAACTTGAGCTTCTGTTGTTTGTTGCTGTGAGAAACTAATACAAACAGAAAATTTGAGTTCATACATTTTGAGGCACTGAGACGCAGAATGTGTTCTTGTAGATGAGTATTTCCCATGTTTAATCCAAAGATGGCAAAGGAATGAGCATCCTTGTATAGAACCCACCAATTATACCCTATTACCCAAATAATGCAGGAAGGCTAGTCAGAGGGCACAAACCCCATTAAGTATTGTCTCATGTTAACAGAAAACTGAAACTTTGGGATGTTGTTGTTCTTGTTGTGTGCTGTCGAGTCACTTGCAACTCATAGCGACCCTATATACAATGGCCCTAAACCCTGCTCCTGTGCCAACCTCACTGTCTCTGACACACCTACCCCCATTACCCCAATCACTGAATCAATCCATCTCATCAAGGGTCTTGCTCTCTTCTTGTGCTGTCCCTCCACCCTCCCAAACACGATGTCCCTCTCCAAGAACTGGTCCTCCCTTGCAACATGCCTAAAATATGCCAGATGAAGCTTTAGAATCCTGTCTCCAAGAAGCAGCCCAGTTGAAACTGGGATAGGGTGAACCTTATCCAGGACAAACTTGTTTGTTCTCTTAGCAGTCCATGGTATATTCAACACTTCTCCAGCACTACAGCTCAAAGGCATTAATTCTCTTTCTATCATCTCTTAGTCACTGTCCAGCTCTCTGACACACAGCACACAACTGCGAAGACTGTGGCCTGGATCGGGTGCACCTTAGTCTCCAGCCTGATGCTGTTGCTCTTCAGTACTCTGGAGAGGTCCCTGACAGCTGACTTTCCCAATGCAATTCATCTCTTAATTTACTGGCTGCTGGTACCAAAAGTGTTGACTGTGGAGTCAAGTAAACACAAACTGTTAACTATCTCAATCTCTTCACCATTCATAATGATGCTGTCAATTGGCCCAGTGGTGAGAATCTTTGTTTTCTTGATGTTGAGCTACAATTCATATTGAAGGCTGCAGTTCTTAACCTTCTGCAGCAAGCGTTTTCAGGTCCTTCTCCATTTCAGCAAGCAGGGTTGTACCATCTACAGAACACAGGTTGTTGATGAATCTTTCTCCAATCCTGATGTCACATTCCTCCTCATACAGTCCAGCCTGCCAGATGATCTGTTTCTGCAAGCAGTTTGAAAAGGTATGGAGACAGAATACGTCACTGGCAGATAACCTTCCTGATTTTGAACCATGCAGTGTTTTCTTGGAGGTGGACTAGAAAATTTCTCCAGGAGTCACTCACCACCTCCTTTCTCCGTTATTAGCTAGAAGACTCAGACTTTAAATTATCTGGAAGTTGTTGTTGTTGTTTGGTGCTGTCGAGTCATAGACGACTCATAGCGACCCTATGAACGAACGGCCTGAGCACTGTTCGTACATAGTTTCCGGAGGCAAGCCATTTCGGAAGTGGATGTCACTCCTGCTTCCAGGCTTGTTTTAGTCGGGAAGCTCCATCAACACTGTCCACCATGGGTGCCCATTACCACGATTGGCACATCACTGTCACAGTCTTCAGCATCACAGCAACCATGAGTTACCTCTGTACAGCAACGCACAGACCAGTGCTACAGCACCTAGAAGAATGTTTGACAGGAAAACAATTTGAACCTGGCCGAGGGCTGCAGATGAAAATCACCTACCTTCGGCTTGGTAGCATAACTTCCTTTCCACTAGGTCAACGTAGCTCTCTCTTTGTCAGTTGTCGTTGTTATTGTTGTTTGGTGTCGTCAAGTCGTAGACGACTCATAGTGACCCTATGAACAAACGGCCTGAGCACTGTTCATACATAGAGTTTCCGGAGGCAAGCCATTTCGGAAGTGGATGCCGCTCCTGCTTCCAGGCTTGTTTTAGTCGGGAAGCTCCAGCCAGCACTATCCACCATGGGTACCCATTACCATGATTGGCATATCACTGTCACAGTCTTCAGCAAAAAGTGTCCTTTGGGCTTAAGGCCGCCTCCTGGCTCAAACCCTAGGCCCAGGCTGGCTAGCCTCGCTCCTGGGGACAGAGCAAAACTGCACGTCAAACACATGTCCGGAAAAGCGCTCGACTCCAAAAGCTTACCACGATTCCTGCGCTCACACCACCATGCTCCTTCTGGCAAGGAGAAGTTCCAGAGACCCTGGGAGGAGCCAACCAGGAAGTATCTGGAAGTAGGGATGAAAAACAAAGACCATGGCCTCAGATGTCAGAAACCTAAAACAAAACTAAGCACAACAAAATGCAAAAAAAGCTAAACAAAAAAACCCCCCAAAACTATTTGCTATGAATAAATCATTAAATGTACAAAATTTTTTTAAAAAACCCTAAACAAAAGACTGTAGGAGGAAGAAAAGAAAACGTTTTCAAATCCATTCAGAGTAGCAGAGATTGGGTTCATTTTACCATTCTTTGCACTCTTCAGCTGTGCCAATTGATTATCTATGGGTTTATTGCCACAACTTCCCAATCCTCAAGGTTATAGGGAAACACTCCCATGCTACATATGTGACAAAGCAAAAAGGTTCATGAAAAGTTCTTTAACTAAAAAAAAAGTTCTTTAACTATGTAATTATGTCTATCAGAGTCCTGCCATTTGATTGAATTATGAGAATGTCTGGGTTTTTTTTTTTTATGTTGAGCTTCAATCCATATTGAAGACTGCAGTCGTGATCCTCTGCAGCCAATACCTCAGGTCCTCTTCAGTATTGACAAACAAGGTTGTATTACCTGCATAACACGGTTGTTGATGAGTCTTCCTCCAATCCTGATGCCACATTCTTCCTCCTAAAGCCTAGTTTCTCGAATGATCTGTTCTGCATATAGTTTGAGAAAGTATGGGAAAATGTTTCATCTCTGACACACTGCTTTCCTAATTTTGAACCATGCAGTGTTTCCTTGCTCTGTTCTTTTTTTCCTCCCCTGTTCTGTGGGTTTTGTGGTTTGTTGTTGTCTTTTTTTTTAGATTTTATTGAAAGTTTATAAAGAACTTGGATTTCCATTCATTCCTTGTTGCACATTTTCCTCCCTGTCCCTGCTCCCCCCAGTTTACTTTTTCTTTGGAAAAAATTTCTTTCATTGTTATACAGTCCCAACTCCCAGACCACTTTACTATGCAACTCTTATTCTGGATTCTTGTCATGCCAATAGTACATAATCATATGTTCCTTTTATACAGGTCTCTACCTCATCTGTTCCAAATGCCATGTACATTATTTTATTTATTCCATTTTTCTTAGTTTTCCCCCAACCCCCATATCAATCCTGTTCTATAAAAGTGGCATTACACAGTATTTGTCTTTTTTGTGACTGAAATATTTCACTCAGCATAATGTCCTCCAGGGTCACCCATTTTGCATAATATTTCATGAGTTCTTTGTTTTTCAGTGCTGCATAATATTCCATTGTGTGAATATACCACAGCTTCTCTATCCATTCTTTTGTTGACAGGCACTTGGGTTGCTTCCAGCTCTTTGCTATTGTGAACAAAGCAGCAATAAACATGGGTGTGCATATAGCTGCTTAGGTGGCAGTTATGGTCTCTTTTGGGTATATTCCCAGCAGTAGAATTGCTGGGTCAAATGGTATTTCTATTTCAACTCTTTGAGAAAGCCCCATTACTGCCTTCCAAAGTGGTTGTAACATTTTAAACTCCCACCAACAGTGAATAAGGGTTCCAGTCTCTCCACAACTTTGTCAGCATTTGTTGCTTTCTGCTCTGTTAAATTTTGCTATTCTTAGTGGGGTGAGATGATATCTCATAGTTGTTCTGTTCTTGCTCTGTTCTGATGACTGCTTCCTGGCCCAAGTATAGGTTTTGCATGAACACATGAAATGTCCTGGGATTCCCACTCTTCTGAAGGTTAGTTAGCCACAATTTTTGGTGATCCACACAGTCAAATGCTTTTGCATAGTCAATGAAACACAGATAGCACTTCTCTGCTACTCTCTGTTTTCAGCCAAGACCTATCTGACATTGGTTATGATGTCCATAGTGCCACAGCCTCTTCTAAACCCAGCCAAACAACAGACAGGTCTTTAAGGTGATGTCTTTAAGGTGACCTATAACTCCAGAAAGGACTCGCTCAGAAGAGCAGCATGTACCCAAGGATACAGCCCAAAGGAAGGAAGGGATAGGGGAGGGATAATGGAAGTCAAAACTACAGCAATATCACAGGTATTGTAATTCATGTTATAAAAGATGTGTGTGAATGATTTCATGAAAAAAAAAAATACGGTCTGGAAAAAGCACCATTACCAGAATAAAGAAGTATCAAGCTGCAACGAAAAAAAAAATGGTCTGTAAACTTTTACTCAAATCACAAGAAGAGGTAAGTCATTAAAAGAAACAATATTAAGGAATACCATTATTACAGACATCTTTCCAGTTATCCATCTCCTTAATTTTCTTTAAGCAATCTTTGCAAACTTTATTGCACTGGTTACATTCCTCAAATTATTTCTTTTTTTAAAATTTATTTTATTATTTTTGTGTGAGTGTACTGTCAAATCAGATCTGACTGGTACAGGATTGTCCCTCCTTCCCCGGCAGAGCATCTGGTGGATTCGAACCTCCTCAAATTATTTCTAAGTAAGTTTTTCTTTATCTTCCCCCCCCAAAAAACCGCCAAACTATTGGTTTACATATTTTTATTGGGAAATGTTTGTATCGGTGTAAATTCACCTCATTGCTGTCGAGTCAAAACCGACTCGTGACTGGTCCTCCATTGAGATTTTGGTAGGCTGCTAATTTCCTGAGAGTTTGCCCTATTTCTCTCTGGGTTCTTCTGGTCGATTCAACTCTCCAGAGAGGCACCAGCTCTCTACATACTGTGCCACCAGGGTTCTTTTGTATAGGCATGTTGTTGTCAGAAATGACTCATAGCTGAAATTCCAAGAGGTTTCCACAGGCTATAAATTACACAGAAGGAGATTGCTTATGTTTCTCTTGAGGAGCACCTGGAGGACACAAACTACCTCTGGTTTAGGGTCTGCCTCTTGCGGGGTGGGTGGGGTGGGTGGGTGTCTTCTCTACCTTTTTGCTTTGGTTTGTTTTGGGTTTTTGTTAACAAAGTCCATGGTCTTTGTTGACTTTTTTGTTGTTATTGTTTTCCTGTCTCCTTGTGATAATTTAGGGAGCTTTGGAGGCCTAGTCAAAAGTCACACCTATAAGGGGTTCAAATCCACCATTGGCTTCTTGGAAAAAAACACAGGCAAGCTCTGCCCTTGTGATTTACTGCCTTGGGAAACCAGTGGAGCAAGCAATCATTCTGACTCAATAGCCATGAAATGGAGTGATAATTTAGAGTGTGAACCTTCTAGTCAGTTTGGAGAAATGACGGTAGAGGAAGTTCCATTACAAGTCTTTCCAGTCTGTCATCATGGCAATCACTCCAAAAACATTTTTTTTTTGTTTGTTTGTTTATAAACAGGAGTTTTTTTAATGTTGGGTTTTTTTTTAAACACTCATATCTATTTATTGGAAGGGGTGAGATAGGCCGCACTCCCCTCACGGTCCAGCCTGTTCCTCGTCACTGCTTCCTGAACCCTGCGGCTTCATCACGTCCTGCAGATCCTGGGAGAAGGGATCGAAGATGATGCTCAAACGTGTCATCTGGACACAAGACCAGTCTCACCGGGGCCGGTCCTGGGCACTCGCGTCTCACTGGTGAAGCCACACGCGAACAGCGTCTCTTCGTCGTCCTTGTCCAGGAGCTGCTCAGGGGGAGGCTGAAGGAAGCCCTCGATGATGCACTTCAACTCCAACACGGTGCTCGACTCCCTGGCGTAGGTGAAGATTTTGGTCTCGTTGCATCGAATCATCAGAAATACGTCCATTATAGCGGTTGTTTCTATCTTTCGATCTCCCAAAAGGTATTTAAGAATCAGGAGTCAGACAGCCGAGACCTCGTCTGCCCTGGAGCACAGGCCCCTTCGCACAGTCACCGCCGCCGGTTCTCACCCGCCACCCCCAGGTCACCATGGATGATGACATCGCTGCGCTCAGTCGACAACAGCTCTGCGTGTGCAAGGCCGGCTTCGCGGGGGACGGCCCCGGGCTGTCTTCCCCTGCATCGTGGGGCGCCCTTGGCACCAGGGCGTGATGGTGGGCCTGGGTCAGAAGGACTCCTACGTGGGGGACCAAACCCAGAGCAAGAGAGGCGTCCTGACCCTAGGGCACCCCGCTGAGCGCGGCATTGTCACCAGCTGGGACACATGGAGAAGATCTGGCACCACACCTTCTACAACGAGCTGCGTGTGGCCCCTGAGGAGCCCCCTGTGCTGCTGACAGAGGCCTCCCTGAACCCCAAGGCTAACCGGGAGAAGATGACCCAGATCATGTTCGAGACCTTCAACACCCCTGCCATGTGCGTCACCATCCAGGCCCCGCTATCCCTGTCCGCCTCTGGCCAGACCACGGGCATCGTGGTGGATTCCGGCCACGGGGTCACTCACACGGTGCCCATCTACGAGGGGTACGCCCTCCCCCACACCCCCACACGGTGCCCATCTAAGAGGAGTCCGCCCTCCCCCACACCCCCACACTGTGCCCATCTACAAGGGGTACACCCTCCCCCACGCCATCTGCGTCTGGACCTGGCTGGCGGGGACCTGACCGACCACCTCATGAAGTTCCTCACTGAAAGAGGTTGCAGCTTCACCACAGCGGCCGGGCGGGAAGTAGTGCGTGACATCAGGAGAAACTCTGTTAGGTTGCCCTGGACTTGGAGCAGGAGATGGCCCCGGCGGCTTCCTCGTCCTCCTTGGAAAAGAGCTCGGAGCTGCCCAAGAGGCGGGTCAGCACCATGGGCAGTGAGCTCTCCACCGCCCCAGGCCCACTTCCAGCCCTCCTTCCTGGGCCTGGAGGCTTGTGGCATCCACGAAACTCCCCTCAACTCCATCGTGAAGTGTGATGTTGACATCTGCAAGGTCCTCTACACCAACACAGAGCTCCCACTGAACGCAGGCATCGCTGGCAGGATGCAGAAGGAGATCAAAGCGCCGGGCCACAGCACGACGAGGTCAAGATCATCCCCCCCTGAGCGCAGATCCTCCGTGTCCATCCTGGCCTCAGGTCCACCTTCCAACAGATGTGGGTCAGCAAGAAACAAATGCTTCTAGGCTACTGTTTAGTTGCGTTACACCCTATCTTGATTAAAAAACCACAAACACACCTAACTTGCACAGAAAAAATAGAGATGAGAACTGGCGTGGCTTTATTTGTTACTTCCCCCTCCCCGCCCCCGTGCTTGACTCAGGATTTAAAAACTGGAGCGGTGAGGGTGACTGCAGTTGGTGTGGAGCGAGAATCCCCCCAGTTCTCCAATGTGGCCCAGGACTTTGATCATACATTGTTCTCTTTTTTTAAAAATAATCATTCCAAATAATCGCAACATGGAGATGTGACAAGAAGCTCCTGCTTTTCCAAAAGCCTCTCTCTCCCTTGCCCCAAGCAGAAGAGCCCTGTCCCCGACCGGAGTCCACACACAGACAGGGGTGGCAGGGAGCATTGCTTTTGTGTAAATTATACCTAATCCAATTTTTTGTTGTGGTTATTTAAAAAAAATCTTCCACCCTAATACTTGGTCTTTAGTTTTTGTTTTCAGTAGTCAGTCATTGGAGGCCTTACTTTTTGGAGGCCCTTGCCCTTCCCCCCAACTCTAGAACTATGAAGGCTTTTGGTCTCCCTGGGGTGGCTGAGATGTGGAGGCAGCTGGGGCTTGACCTGTGCACTGACTTGAGACCAGATGAATATAAGTGCATGCCTTAAAAAAAAAAGAATCAGGAGTCTGTGATGTTTTCATGTTCTTGTGATGGTGAATAATATTACTGTAAACATTGGTACAAGTTTCCATTTGAGCCTCAGTTCTCATTTTCTTGGGGTATATTCCAAGAAACGGAATAGCTGGGTCATATGGAATTTCTATGTTCAGCTTTTTGAGGAAGAGCCAAACTGCCTTCCAGAGTGGTTGTACCATAGTACAGTCCCACCAAAAATGTAAAAGAGTTGCTATCTCACCACATCCTCTCCAAAATTTATTACTTGCTGTCCTGTTAAAAATTTGTCACTGCTACTGGAGTAATGAGGGAACTCTCAGCAGTAAAGAGTGGTTTCTAGGCAAAATATCACCATGGTTAAGGTGAAGCACTGTACAAATCCAACAGCCACACAGGATTACTGAGCAACTGTACCTCCACTTCAAAGAAACTTGCATCAACGCATCATCCATAGATTAAGCAGGTTCTTAATTTTATTTCCTTTACCCAGCTGCAAGCAGAGTAATTAGAACGATTTTGATGGGTTAGAGAACCCAAGTTAATCACAACTCGTGAAACTAGAACCTGGGTCACAGGACTTAGAATTCCAAAGGTTGAAAAGCATTTTCCTTAAGTCACATCAGGAATTAGAATGAAATAACAGCCCCTAAATTGTTGAATCTAAGGTTTATGGCCAGTTTCTTCAGAAGTACTATTTTTGGTCTTGCATGTTGTTTTTGATTGTCTTCAAGTCGAGCACAACTCATAGTGACCCTATGAAGAAAAGGCCTGAAGCCTTTCTATAAGTATCGACATTTATCAAAGTTCATAGAGTTCCCGGGGGCATGTTGTCTAGGAAGTGGATGCCCAGATGTCCAACCACAAACAAATGGATTGAGAAGCTGTGATACATTCATACAGTGGAATACTATGCAGCACTCAGGAGCAATTATTTTGTAAATTACTACCTAACTTGTGAGGGACTGGAGAGCATTATGCTGAGTGAACTAATTCAGGACCACAGGGACAAATACTATATAAAACTATTACCGTAGAATGAGTATGAGGATCCAAGGCGGTGGGTGGAAGGGTGGAAATAGAGGGGTGAGGATGGGTGTGGCGGGGTAGAGTGTTAATCATAAGGTTGCAACAATTTGATGGGTGGGTGGGGTGAAGGAAATGAGAAGGATCTTTTGTGAAAAACAATGTATTCAAACTTTGTAAATAAATCAGAATAAAATAAAAAATTTAAAAATTTTAAAAAAGAGGAAAAAATGGTGAGTGTCAAGAAGGAAAAAAAAAAGAATCAGGAAATGCCACTCATTTCGTAAACAGATATTACTCCAGACGGGTCATCAATTGTTCTGTTTGAAATATTCCCAATTTCTGATTGAGAAATTTAGCCATATATTGAGATAACTATGCTATTGCTTTGTCTTTTATAAAGGAAATCGTAAAATACTTGGAAAACATAACAAGAAGTCTGTTTACTGCAATCTCCAGTTGACTTCAGCTTTAATAGAAAACCTCAGTTCCGTGCAGTCAGAATCAGCTTCGTAACTGACCCTGCACTGAGTTTCCCATCAACAGCACCAAAATATTAGATACAAGGTCAGACATGGCCCCCCTAGTCTACTGCACCCACTCCCACCAATAACTAGGTCCCTCATGTATTACAAAAGTTGTGGGGCTGATTACAGAAATAGGTTGTGGTAGGTTGCAGGGGAAGGCAAAAGATGTCATACAGTGAAATTCCAGGTTCAGTCCAGCAATACAAATGCAAGAAGGATCTGGTTTCCTCAGTGATCCAGCAAGCATCATCTATGGCAATCCCAAGTCAGTTCTTCCTTTAATCATCAGAAGTAAAACCTTTAACTCTGGCTCTGACCACAGGGCTTCATTAGGCTACACCTTGCCACAGTCTCTCCACAGTCTAGTCAGCCCACTCTCTTATGTTGGCTTCACAACTGTTGATTATTTAGAAGATGCTGACCAATGGCGAACCATGTGTCTGCAGTTGAGGCAGCTGGTGACTGTGACCCCAGAGGAGCTAAGGGTGGCAGGTGGAGTCTCAAAAATTCATTTAACTTACACATCTGGCCATGTGTCAGGTATAAAATAATGGCAGAAAAGCCATTTTCAAAAGTCCTAACACCAGTGCCATTCTCTACATAGCAGGTCTCTAGAGCCTCCTGAATCATCAAACTGGACCACCAGAGTTTAATAGTAGTTAGGTTGAAATCCTTAAGTGTGGGACTGCCAGAAAGGGAGAAGAGGGAGGTAATGGAGTAGTTGGGTGAAGAATGTAGCAACTGGGGGGCATTGAAGAAAACCAGGGGCAGTCAAAGCAGAAACTGCCATTTAAAGAAGTTCTACAACTAAATAGAGAAATAGCGTTTCCCTGAAGGATATACCGCATTAGCATGGGTTTTTTTCTTAAGAAAGCTTGGAGGAAGGGTGGAGAATAAAAGGGGAAACAAAACTGAGGCAAAGAGGAATCTTACTTGCAACACCAGTACTGAGGATTTTGCAGTTCCCAGCTGGCACTGAAGAAAGAAGAGCCATTTCAGAAAAAATTGTTTGGAATCTTCTGAGAGTTCTGTAGAAAAGCTGTACCTCTTCTCATCCCCAAACCTACTCTGACCAAGGTCTGACCAAGGCATCCAGTTAAGAAGATTTCCAGGTAGGTGAAAGGGACTTATGCAGGTGGATGGGAAAGGTCCAATGGATGTGGATTAAGAGGGGACAGGACTGGAGAGTGTGACAGCGTGGAGAATTTAGGAAGAAATTTAGAGATTCTGGTGACTCTCCAAAGGTTGAGGATAATTATATGCAATTTAATTTCCTCATATAAAGTGTCATAGAACTGTAAGTCAAACTTAGCCTTTCAGTGAAGGTTTTCCACACTAATGTTGGGTCTTATGTTTTGGAGAGGGACATCATGTTTGGGAGAGTGAAGGGACAGCGCAGGAGAGGAAGACCCTCGATGAGATGGATAGATTCTGTGATTGGGGTAGTGGGAATGAGTGTGTCGGAGACGGCGAGGTTGGCACAGGATAGAGCAGCATTTAGGGCTCTTGTACATAGGGTCGCTATGAGTCGCAAGCGACTCGACGGCACATAAAAACAACTGGTATTTAAAAATTTTGTATTAAAACTGACATTGGGGTTGGGGAGAGAATGAGAAAGATGGGATAAATAATGTCTACTGCATTGAAACAGATGAGGGAGAAAACTGTTTAAAAGGGATATATGATTGTGTATTATTGTCATGACAGGAGTCCAGAACGAAGGATGCATAGTGGACTGGACCTGGGGGGAGGGGTTGTATAACAATGAAAGAATTTTTCTTTTACTTCAAAGAGAAGAATGAACTGGTGGAGGGGGAGAGGTGGACAGGGAGAAAGTGCAACAATGAATGACTGGAAATCCAAAGTCTGTAAATTTTCATTAAAATTAATAATAATTTAAAAAAAAAACAACAAAAAAACCCAAACTCACTATGCCCATATGGGCCATCTTTTAAAAACCGTTGCTAGCACTCTGTTCACATGACAGGAGCTGAGGGTATTGTGAAAGAAACTGTTGGTCTGAGGAGAGTGCCTGTAGGGTGCAGATGGATAAGGGCTTGGCTCTGAATGGAGTAGTGGAAGGTCAAAACTACACAGATGGATCGTGGTGAAAGGTTAGGTTGGAATCTCCTTCTGAAAAATAGAGTCTGCAGCCTGGGGGAACTGGTGGCTGATGGTCTGTTTCTGCAGCTGGGCTATCTGTGTGCACCTGTCAAGCCTGCTTCTCTCTCTTTTTGTTGTTCTGTGACTGGGTGAAATGTTATCTCAAGAGACTTCCTGTTCCTTTGAATCTGAACTCTTTCATCCTGTAAATAATAGTCCTGGGGGGAGTGTTACCTAAATGACAGTTGATCTGGACCATTTTAAACCCCTACTTCCAAACCTTTCTTTATCCAGGCAGGAGTTCCTCTCAGCTACAGATTTTATATAGAACCCGTTCCATTCTCCAACCAAAATGTAGTTCTCTAGAATTCTCATATGACCCTCTTCTGTGACCATTTTCCTATATCAGACTTCAGGGCTGACATCTCTACTTTGTTGTTTTTCCATCCTCCCTTCACAACAGGATTTGCATATACAAACTTCCCACAGTTTGTACCACTTCTCCACCCCACCCTGTCCTACAGAGAAGTTCTCAAAGCTCCCCCTGCCAGACTCCTTCCCACTGAGGCTCAGATCACTTAGCCCACACCCTTCCCCCATCGAAGAAGATGCCACCTCCCATGTCAGCCCTCTGCTCTCCTCAAGGTCCAGAACAAAGACCTTGAGCCCAACCTGAGAAGAAAAGGAACCATGTACTGGGCAAGGAGACTACAAAACTTTAATACATGGGAATATATTTCTTTGCTCTGTTGCCAAAGTCCTTTTTCTCTTATGCATGAATATTTAGGGAAATAACACTGAACTGAGTGTTGAGCATAAATTTATGTCTTCAGTGGTCAATAATGACAGAACCACAAGAGTAACAGGTGAGAAGAAATAAAAAGAGAATGGTGTCCTTCAAAGAATGACAATTCTTTTTACTTTCATACCCATTACTACAATTTTTATATAATTGTTGTAAGTACACCTGTGAGGGTCATAGTTGTAAATCATCTCATCCTCTTGGTGCACTGGCTAACTCCACATGTCTTTCTGATAGAGCCAGAGCTGATGGTACAACAGTCCCTCCACCTATAGTCCCAAACCTGGTGGGGACACAAGTGGCAGAACTAGTCCTGGAACTAGTCCTTGTGGATGGTGATGACGGGGCCCTGGAGAACCGGGTCATCAGGAAAAGGCTCCATGGCAGAGACGCAGAGAGCACAGGGGGCTGCCTGATCATAGCTGGCAGTACCACAAGCACCAACTTCTCAAAAAAGACTTGTGACACTGTTTGTGAAGATGTCTGGATGATACTTCAATCTAGGCACTTCCAAGATCATTGATTTGCAACTGCACTAAGTGCTAATTGGTGACAGCTCAGTCTTTTTAACACAAGATTTGTAATGATGTTTCTTGAAGGTGTTGTGAGGAACTCTGAAGTAGAATTGGGGTAATCTCCATGAATATAGTGTTCCATTTCAGAACTATCTGGGCGGATCTCACTGCTGTGGAGTAGATTAGAGAGTAGAAAACAACTTTTTCCAAGGCTATAAATATTTTTCTTTCATGATTTGTTTTTTATTGTTTTTTTCTTTTAATTTTTTTTTTTATTTTTACGTGTACCGTCAAATCAGATCTGACTGGTACAGCAGGAGATTGCCCCCTCCTTCTCGAGCAGAGCATCTGGTGGATTAGAACTGTGTACCTCTGGGATTTTATTGGTTGTTTTAAGAGGCATAACAGAGACTTTATGAACAACCTGTACACAATTCTTGATGTATGTACCAAAAATCTAAAAAGCCATGTAGTTATAATTCTTTTCTAAATTCCAGTGACTTTATAGCTTTAAATTTGGAGGAAAAGATTCATAAAAAAGAAAATAAGTACTAATATCTTCAATTGTTAATAAACTGTCACATCATTAAGTCCCACTAATATGCAATTTACTATCACACACATGACACATGCAAATAATTTTCAACTATTCACAGTACGTATAAAAGTTATTAGGAAAACTGGACTACCAAGACCAAAGATGTTACAGAATCCACACAGTTCTGGGAGAAAGCTTTGAGGAGGGAGTGGTTATGTTTAAGAAGAGATTTTACTAAACAATGTTCTAATTTATGTATTATCTAAAAAACACAGAAAATAGACTTAATTTAAAATGTTCAAATCATAAATGCATAACTAGGACTCCAAATTGCCATTAACTATGCTCTGTATTATGGGATAAAATCCAAAGTCCCCCACAATTGTAACGTTTCACATTTTCTGGTTTTACCAAAAATAAACACCAGCAAATTATCTCACGTTTAAAAAAATACGCTTAAAAAAGGGTTGAAGTGGGATTTCTTTCTTCTTAAAAATGTTTCTAGAGCTACTAAAAAAGCTTGCATTTCCAAATAATTGATAAGAATATTCCTCTGGATTGTACGAGAAGGGAGATGCAGGGACCACTGATAACACATGGTAGACAAATAACCAGACTTGGCTTCTTTTTCTCCTGCTTCATCAGAGGCTGTATGCTCTTCGTTTTTAGTTTCTCCACTTTCTGCACGTAAATTTTTAGTTCCTTGGTTGGCCACTTCAGCCTGTTTTCTCTTTGCTCTACTTTTCCATTGTTTGCACTTTTTGGTCAGAAGACTTCTCCTTTCCTGCTGCCTTTTTGGGTTTCGTTTCCACTTTTGCAGATGGCTTTGCTGACAGCCTCGCTGATCTCTTTCCTCTTGGGCTCCTCCTTCTCCGACCCTTTGGCAGAGCTGACCTTCCTCTTCTGCATCCTGGCAGCTAGGAGGGTTCCTGCTGCTGCCTGTGGACCCGCACACAGAACATTTGCAAAGCTGGGTTGCTCTGGCACTGGCTCTCTGCCTGTCGCTGAGACCCGCCAACACTATAAATCTTAAGGAGTGGAGACTATCTTTCTTTCTCCTGTGATTGTGCTGATGGATTTGCAGGGACAGAGCCCCTAACTCAGAGAGATAATGGAGTTGACTCCTTAGCGTGATCTGCTAAGCAATGGTTGTCATCTGGCAGCTATAGGAACGCCACAACTTAACTACATCTTAAAACCTAATTAGAGGGAGGATCTAGGTTTTCCTTTATCCAATTTCAATGGCTAAGCAGTGAATAGAACTTTCCAGTGTGTTCTGAGCTGGAGAGTTTCCACTGAGTTTGTAAACTCTTTAGGAAAGACTTATCTAAATCCTGGTCTCAGGAAACTTCCTACAGGGGACCCTGATATTTGGGAAGAGTCCCACAGCATTGGTGTGGAAATGAGGGCCACCTAGACTGGGAGCCAGGATGGAGAGGTGAGGAGAGAGGGTGTGGACAGGAAGACCTGGAGGGAGAGGCCGAGGCAGTAGCAATGAGGACTTAGGGTGGGTGGAGGAGCACCAGGATGCCCTCTGGGTCTGCTGATCACTTCTGCAAATTTTGATGCCCTCTTGCAGAAATGTTGTTGTTGTGTACCATAGACTTGGGACTGATCCATAGCTGACCCTCCAGCTGGTTTTCAGAGGCAGTTAATCACATGGGAGGAGACTGCTCATCCTTCTCCCACAGAGCAGCTGGTGGCCTCAACCCAAGGGTGCAAATGAAACAAACTAAAAAGGACTTCCATATTCTATTAAGTGAGGAACAGTGGAGCAGTGGCTGCCAACTAAAGGGTGCATGGAGGACCTTCCAGGAACTTCCTGGGAGAAAGGAGTGCCAGTCAGCTTCCTTAAAGGTACACCTTTAGCCATCCCTTCCAGGCTGTCTTAGAGTGTTTCTGTGAGTTTGAAACCACTGTTGACAGTAAGTTTTATTTGGTGTTGAAACCTTACAGAAGTGCATTTGTAAAGAAATTGTTCTGGAAAGGTCAACAACCCTGGCTGCTTGGGAGAAAGATGTGGCAATCAGTTCTGAAAAACCTTTTCATCCTTGGAGACCCTATAATACGGTTCTGCTCTATTCTACGGGCTGCAATGAATAGGCATCAACCCAGCGTGTAAGTGGAAAGTCACTAGACAGCTAAGGGTTAACTGAAGGTCTTGGACTTCAGTTGAAGATGTGTAATTTCAACATCTAGCCACTTCATTTTTACTAGAATAATATATTGTTCTGAGACACCAGCATGGTGATTTAGCTATTTTTATACCCCCAAAAGTCAATTTTATGATAAGTCCACAGGAATTGAAGAATTTTGAGACCAAATTAACACTGTCATCACAAAGTTCTTACCTGACTGGGACTGACAAAGATTATAAAGAGATCTATCTACCTGTGTAGATTGCTCTAAATTATTGAGGAGAAATGATGTTAGTCTGAGGACTAAGTTCTGCCTTATTCAGGCCAAGTTCTTTTCAGTCACTTGCTATGCTGCTGAGAGCTGGACAGAAAATAAGAAGAAAAAGCGATGCCCTTTAACTGTGGTTCTGGAGAAGAGTACTAATTATCCCATGGGACTGCCAAAAGATCAGATATGAGGTAGTCAGAGTGCTCTTGGGAGGCAAAGATTATAAAACTTCATCTCACATAGTTTGGGTATGTTCTAGGAGAGCCTATTTTTTTGGAGAGGGACGTCATTGGATGACCCACTTTGGAAAGGGAGAAGGTCGATGAAAGAGAGGAAGACCCTCAACTAGGTGGATTGGGACAGTGACTGTGGCTCAAGTGTGTCAGAGATTGTGAGGATGGAAGAGGCTAGGATAGGGTTCAGATCAGTGTTGCTTTGAATAGTACTTGAGTAGATGACACCTAACAACAACAACAACAACATCTACCTGTGTGGGCAGCAGGGCTTCTCAGCCCCTGGACTAGTCTAGATAAGATCATTTCTCTTCCTTTCATGTCATTGAAGCCTTCCAGCAGGATGCCCCTCATAGAGAGTTCTTCTAGTCCACTCTTGTGTCCCCCACTACAAGTCTCTGTAGCTTCACAAGACTTTCTCCTGATCTCCACACTCACCACCTGTGTCATGCTCTACCCCAAATTTATCCCTGGTCAAGGTTTCCTTTCCCATTGCTATTCTCTGCTCAACATTCAGTCTCTCATCTTAGTCCTCGAGGCTTCTGTCTGTCCTCTGGGGAAGTTTCCGTACTTTCCCTCAAAGCAGAAAATACCATTTCAAGACACACACACACACACACACACACACACACACACACACACACGCTGATATTGCCAGGAGGTCCTGGAAGCTCCCTCAGGACTCTTAATAACAGAATTGCAGTCTTTGAAACCTCTCATTCTCTAAGTCACCACTAAACTCAAACCTCTCAGCACCCCACCTCACAGGGACATCCTCTCCACCTGGTCCTTTCATGGGTTTTCTCCAGCTTGAACCCATTATTCACCTCCTCAGAGAGGAGTCAGAAACTGTGTTCTATGCCTGAAAAGAAAGTCAGCATAGAAGCAGGCAGGGAGCCTGAATTTATTTGCTCAGTTTCTAGCCTGTGTTAGGCAAGAAAAAGTAATAAAACGATGGTTAAAAAAGAAGTTTGAGCACAGATAATCATGACACAGCAAAAGAATAATTCATTTTCTTTTTAAAAAATTGTTATTTACACAAAATTTTACAGAAAACTTGGACTTCCATTCACTTACTGTTGCACATTTTCCTCCCCACCTCCTCCCAGTTCACTTTTCTCTTTTTTTTTTAAAATTTTATTTATTTTTTTTTATGTGTGTATCGTCAAATTGGATCTGACTGGTACAGGAGGCGACTGTTCCTCCTTCTTCAGCAGAGCATCTGGTGGATTTGAACCGCGCACCTCTGGGATTGCAGTGCAGTTTCCTGCCACTAGGCCACCAGAGCTCGCCCACTTTTCTCTTTTAAAAGATACTTTTATTTTTTCACAATTTCTTCCTTCCCCCTACCTCCAGTCCACTTTGCTATGCATCTCTTATTCTGGACTGTTATCATGCAAATAATACCTAACCATATCTTTCTTTTAGAGAGTTCTTTCCCTCATCTAATTAAATATAATGTTGATTATTTATTCCCTCTTTTCTTAGTTTGCCCCCAATCCCCATGCCAGTCCTGTTTTATAACAGTGTAATTATGCAGTATTTGTCCTTTCATGACATTTGATGCATTTCACTCAGTATAATGTCCTCCAGGGTCACCCATTTTGTATAATATTTCATTAGTTCCTTGTTTTTCAGTGCATAGTATTTCATTGTGCGAATATACCAGAGCTTCTCTATCCATTCATTTGTTGTTGGGCACTTGGGTTGCTACCATCCATCTCTTTGCTATTGAGAACAATGCAGCAATAAACATGGGTGTGCATATATCTGCTTCTGTGGCAGTTCTGATTTCTTCAGGGTATATTCCCAGAAGTGCAATTACTGAGTCAAATGGTATTTCTATTTCCAACTTTTTGAGATAATGCCAAGCTTCCTTCCATAGTGGTTGCACCATTTTACACTCCTACCAAGAGTGAATAAGGGTTCCAATTTCTCCACAATCTCACCAGCATTTGTTGTTTGCTGCTCTGTTGAACTTTGCTATTGTTACTGGGATAAAATGATATCTCATAGTTGTTTTAACTTGCAGATCTCTTAAAGCTAGGGATTTTAAAAAAAAATTTTATTGTAATAATTTTAATGAACATTTACAGAGATTTTGGATTCCCATTCATTCATTGTTGCACTTTTAGAGCTAGGGATTTTTAACATTTCTTCCTGGGTCTGGTCGCCATCTGAATGTCTTCTTCGGTGAAGTGTCTGTTCATATCCTGTGCCCATTTTGCAATTGAGTTGTTTACCTTTATCTTGTTGAGGTGCTGGAGTATTCTATAAATTCTATATAAAAGTCCATTATCAGCCATGTCCTTGTTGTTCTTATGGACCATCGACTCATAGCGACCCTATGACAATGGCCCTAAATCCTGCTCTATCTTGTGCCAATCTCACTGTCTCTGACATACCTACCTCCATTACCCCAGTCACTGAGTCATTCCATCTTATTGAGGATCTTCCTCTCCTGTGCTGTCCCTCCACCCTCCCAAACATGACATCCCTCTCCAAGGACTGGTCCCTCCTTGCAACATATAAGATGAAGCATCAAAATCCTTGCCTCCAGCAGCCTGGTTTCACCCTTTCTAAGATGAACCTGTTTATTCCCTTAGCAGTTCATGGTATATTCAATACTCTTCTCCAACAACATAGCTCAAAGGCATCAACTGTCCTTTTATCATCCCATAAGCACAAATATTGTATAAGACCGTTATTGTATAATGAGTTTAGGATCCAAGGGGAGGGGGCCTTGGAAGCAGAGGGATGAGGATGTGCAGGGGGAGGAAGGGATTAATCATGGTTGCACAATTTAATGGTGGGGAGGTGAGGGAAATTTGAAAAAATCTGTTCTAGAAAACAATGTACTTGAATTTTGTAAATAAACTAGCACAACAATTAAAAAAGAAAAGAAATATATGATTAGTCATTATATGTTACAGACTGAGGGTCCCAAAGAATAATTTTATAATAAAGAGACAAATGGCCAGGAATGAGATAGAGCACAGAGCGTAAAACAGGGGGTCAACAGTTCTCGACTGAAGACCTCGAGCCATGCTTCTCTGAGTATTTATATAGAATCACAAGGAAGTACAAAACAAAGGATAATGGTGAAATCTTTTACAGATAAGGCCAAGTTCCTCTTTATGTTAATCTCAAGAGGGAGGGATTCATTAGATAAAAACTA
>NW_006400052.1:1843579-1851981 GCF_000299155.1 Elephantulus edwardii | reverse complement strand
CACAATTTCTTCCTTCCCCCTACCTCCAGTCCACTTTGCTATGCATCTCTTATTCTGGACTGTTATCATGCAAATAATACCTAACCATATCTTTCTTTTAGAGAGTTCCTTTCCCTCATCTAATTAAATATAATGTTGATTATGTATCCCCTCTTTTCTTAGTTTGCCCCCAATCCCCATGACAGTCCTGTTTTGTAACAGTGGAATTATGCAGTATTTGTCCTTTCATGACATTTGATGCATTTCACTCAGTATAATGTCCTCCAGGGTCAATCATTTTGTATAATATTTCATTAGTTCCTTGTTTTTCAGTGCATAGTATTTTATTGTGCGAATATACCTGAACTTTTCTATCCATTAATTTGTTGTTGGGCACTTGGGTTGCTATTGCAGCAATAAACATGGGTCTGCATATATCTGCTTCAGTGGCAGTTCTAATTTCTTCAGGGTATATTCCCAGAAGTGCAATTGCTGGGTCAAATAGTATTTCTACTTCCAACTTTTTGAGATAATGCCAAGCTTCCTTCCATAGTGTTTGCACCATTTTACACTCCCACCAACAGTGAATAAGAGTTCCAATTTCTCCACAATATCACCAGCATTTGTTGTTTGCTGCTCTGTTGAACTTTGCTATTGTTACTGGGATAAAATTATATCTCATAGTTGTTTTAACTTGCAGCTCTCTTAGAGATAGGGATTTTTAAAAAAAATTTTTTATTGTAATAATTTTAATGAACATTTACAGAGATTTTGGATTTCCATTCATTCATTGTTGCACTTTTAGAGCTAGGGATTTTTAACATTTCATCCTGGGTCTGTTCGCCATCTGAATGTCTTCTTCGGTGAAGTGTCTGTTCATACCCTGTGCCCATTTTGCAATTGAGTTGTTTACCTTTATCTTGTTGAGGTGCTGGAGTATTCTATAAATTCTACATAAAAGTCCATTATCAGCCATGTCATTGTTGTTCTTACGGACCATCGACTCATAGCGACCCTATGTACAATGGCCCTAAACCCTGCTCTATCCTGTGCCAATCTCACTGTCTCTGACATACCTACCTCCATTAACCCAGTCACTGAATCATTCCATCTTATAGAGGATCTTCCTCTCCTGTGCTGTCCCTCCACCCTCCCAAACACGACATCCCTCTCCAAGGACTGGTCCCTCCTTGCAACATATAAGATGAAGCGTCAAAATCCTTGCCTCCAGCAGCCTGGGTTCACCCTATCTAAGATGAACCTGTTTATTCCCTTAGCAGTTCATGGTATATTCAATACTCTTCTCCGACAACATAGCTCAAAGGCATCAACTGTCCTTTTATCATCTCATAAGCACAAATATTGTATAAGACTGTTATTGTATAATGAGTTTAGGATTCAAGGGGAGGGGGCCTGGAAGCAGAGGGATGAGGATGTGCAGGGGGAGGAAGGGATTAATCATGGTTGCACAATTTAATGGGTGGGGAGGTGAGGGAAATTTGAAAAATCTGTTCTGGAAAACAATGTACTTGAATTTTGTAAATAAACTAGCACAACAATTAAAAAAGAAAAGAAATATATGATTAGTCATTATACATACGACATTAAACTATGATTACTCTTAAGCACATAGTTAAGGACATATCATGTTTTGGTTTTTTATTTCTGACATTTTAGATTGCTAATGGAAAAGCTATGGTTGTGTTTGATAAAGATACAGTCACCAATGAGATGTCATTATCAAAAAAAGTAAACAAATACCTTAGTATTTTAAAGAATTTAAATTTATAAAACTTTGCAAAAATATGATAGACTTAGTTTCTGCCAGTAATAAAACACAAAATACTGATTAAACTTAAGAAATTCACATGGCACAATACCATATGATTTTTACCATTCAGGTCTTTTTTGGGGTCTCAGAAACCATTTTGTGTTTAGTTTCATTCTTGGCACGTGGTTATTGTCAGGTGCCCTCAAGCTCACTAACCTTTATGGCTATCCCATAAACAACAGATCTGAACTTCGCTCTATTCTGTACCACACTTGGGATCTTTGATGTGCTAGCATCCATTTTTTTTCCCTTTCTTGTGTACCATCAAGTCAGATCCAACTGCATAGGAGGAGATTGAACCTTCTTCTCCAGTGGAGCATCTGGTGGATTCAAAATGAGCACCTTCAGGATTGCAACCCAGTTTATTGCCACTAGGCCAGTAGAGCTCCCTACTAGCACCCCTATTTCCAGTCAGTAGGTCAATCTGTCTTATTGAAGATCTATCTTTCCCAGCATGATATTTTTTTTCCATAGACGGGTCCTCCTGACAGCACACACAAAGTATATGAGACAGAGTTTCACCATCCTTACTTCTAAGGAGCACCACGTTTGCCATTCTTCCAAGACAGGCATGTTTGTTCTTTTGACATCCATGACATATGATAGGATTCTTGTTCTTTTGACATCCCAAGAGATATTCAGTACTCTTCTTCAGCACCACAATTCAAATGCACTAATATTTCTATCATCCTTATTCATTGTCCAACTTTCAAATGCACAGGAAACAGTTGAAAATACAATGGCCTGGGCCAGGTGCACCTTAGTCTTCAAACTGACATCTTAGTGTTTTAGTACATTGTAGAGGTCCCTGGAGTAGACTTTCCTCAGGCAAGAAACATTTTTTACTGTTGTTACCATAGGTATTTACTGTTTACCCAAATAAAATAAAATGCTTGACATAGCTTCAATCTTTTCTCCACCTATCATGATGTTGCCTATTGGCCCAATGATAAGGACTTTTGTTTTCTTGATGTTGATATGGAATCTGGTAGTCTTTGATCTTCTAAAGCAAGTGCTTCAAGGTGTTCTTCACTTTCTGCTAGCAAACTGTGCCATCTGCATAAGCCAGATTGTTGATGCGTCTTCCTCCAATCTCGATGCCACACTCTTCTTTACAGAATCTAAGCTCTCAACAATAACACCAATGTAGAGAAAGATCAGTTGGCCCATTGGACAGAAAGCGATGCTACCAAGCCAAAGGTGGGTGACTTTTAATCCGCGCCCCTCAGGCCTGTCTTTCATTGTTTTTGCTCAAACACTCCTCTAGGTCGTATAGCCCTGGTGTTTCCACTTGCCATACAGCAATAGCTTGTGGTTGCTGTGAGGCTGAAAACTGTGATGCTGATGTGTCACATGTGTTAATGGTTGGTTACTCAAAGTGGACAGTGTGGGGGGAGCTCCCTAATTAAAACAAGCTTGGAAGCAGGAACAACATCTACTTCTGTAATAGCTTGCCTTTGGAAACCCTATGAACCTGGAGAGAGGATGAAAGACACACAAGTGTTGAGGACTCTCCTTCATAGGATCGCTATGAGTCGCCTGAGACTTGACAGCACTTAACAACAACAACCTCTCAAATTACATGCCCAACATAGAGATTAAATACACATAAAGAAAGGCTACAACCCTGACATATACGTTTCCTAATTTTAACTATGCCACCAGAAACTCTATGAACTTAGAGAAATGACAATAGATATAGAACAAGATTCAGGTCTTTTGTTCATAATGTCACTATGAGTTGTGCTCAATTCTATGACACTTAGCAACAATAACAACAATTTTAAATAAGTCCAGGCTGCACTGAAGAGATTGCAAAAAAAAAGGCCCTAGGAATTGATAGAATTGCATGCCATGTTTTAATAAACAGATCCATTCCTGCACACGGTCACTACTCTATGGCAGTAGTTTAGAAGGCAGTCACCTGGCCAACTGACTAGAAGAGATCCATATTTGTTCCTATTCCAAAAAAAGCTGATACAATGGAACGTGAACACTATCGAACTATATCAATATTAAGCACAAGTAAAATCTTGCTGACACTTATTTTTTTTCTATAATTATATTTTATTAATTTTCATAAACATTTACAGAGATTTCGGGTTTCCATTCATTCATTGTTGCACTATTCTCTCTACCCTCCTCCCAGTTTGTTCTTGTCCAAATGCCACAGTGCTTGTCAAAGCCAGTTCTGATTAATCTCCTTTGTCAGTGTGTCCTTTGCCATTCCCTATCACTCCTCCCTGAGAGAGACTTCACCCTGAGTCATAAGGAAAAGGGGATGGCGTATTCTCTTAGCTACTTCCTGCTGAAAAGGGACGCTGTGGGTTTCAGGGTGAAGATCTTCTCTCACTACTCTAAAGGGCCCCTTTGGCAGTAGGAAACACATAGATTTTATGGAGATTGATTTTGGAATTTAGATGCACTCTTATTGATTATGCTTGGCTGCACATGTTCATATCATTGAAGATGTATCATGCGGGTGTTGCAACCTAGAAGACACAAATTTGACTCACAAGTTATAAGTACGTGAGTCCAAAAATTATGGAAAAGTAAAAGAAAAGATTCTTTCATTGTTTTACTAACCCTCCCCCAGGTCCCCTCCACCATGTAGCCCTCGCTCTAGTCTCCTGTGATGACAGAAATACCTAGTTATATATCTCTTTTAAACAGTTTTCTCCCTCCTCTGTTTCAGTGAAGTATACATTATTGAACCCATCTTATTCAGTCTCTCCCCAACCCCAAGGACAGTCCCATTCTACAACAGTGGCATCATGTAATATTTGTCCTTTTGTGACTGGGATATTTCACTCAGCATAATGTTCTCCAGAGTCAACCATTTTGAATAATATTGCATGAGTTCCTTGTTTTTTAATGCAGCATAGTATTCCATTGTGCGAATATACCACAGCTTCTCTAGCCATTCGTTTGTTGATGGGCACTTAGGTTGTTTCCAACTCCTTGCTATTGTGAACAAAGCTGCAATAAACATGGGTGTGCATATATCTGCTTGGATGTCAGCTATGGTCTCTTCAGGGTATATTCCCAGTAGTGGAATTGCTGGGTCAAATGGTATCTCTATTTGCAACTTTTTGAGAAAGCGCCATACTGCTTTCCACAGGGGTTGCACCATTTTACACTCCCACCAACAGTGAATCAGGGTTCCAGTTTCTCCACAACCTCGCCAGCATTTGTTGCTTGCTGTTCTGTTAAATTTTGCTATTTTGACTGGGGTGAAATGATATCTCATAGTTGTTTTAATTTTATTTTTCTAAATGACTGGAACAGCATTGTCAGAAATTCAAGCTGGATTCATAAGAGACTGTGGCACCTGGCATATCGTCACTGATATCATAAGTTTGCTAAAAACAAAGAATACAGAAAGATATTTACTTGGGTTTTATTAACTATGCAAAGGCATATGACTGTGGAAAGATGAGTAAGTTGTAAGGGATCCTGAATGGAGTGAGGAGGACCATAACAAATTATGGATAATATTGAGAAGAATCAAAATCCCAGAACACGTCATTGTGCTTATGTGGAATCTACACAGAGAAAGGATTGAAACGTTAATGATTTCACCTTGCTGATCTACAATCAGCAACCTTAGTACCAACAGTCAAGAGATAAGGAGATATATACTGCTTCGGGCAAATCTGCTGTCAGGGACCTCTTCAAAATACTGAAGAGCATGATGTCAATTTGAAAACTAAGGTGCACCTGATTCAAGTCATGGTTTTTTTTGAATTTCTTGCATGGTATAAAATTAGAAAATGTGTGAATCAAGATTTTACCCTTTCTCCATACCTGTTCAATGTGGATACTAAGAAAATAATTCAAGAAGCTGGAATTCTTGGCATAATGAGGGAGAGAACTGTTTAAAAGGGATATATAATTAGGTATTATTGTCATGACAGGAGTCCAGAATGAAGGCTGCACTGTTCAGTGGGCTTGGGAGGAGGGATTACATATCAATGAAAGAGTTTTTCTTTTACTCATTAAGGAGAAAAGTGAGTTGGGGGGGAGGGGGTGGGCAAGGAGAAAAGTGCAACAATGAATAACTGGAAACCCTAAGTCTCTGTAAACTTTCATGAAAATTAATTTAAAAAAAGATAATTTGAAAAATTCATACTTATAATCTGTAAATACAGTCGACTTAAATTACTTAAAAATATGTAGAGTTGGGGAGCTCTGGTGGCCTAGTGGTAAGGAGCTGCAACTACAATCCCAGAGGTGTACGGTTCAAATCCACCAGATGCTCTGCCAGGGAAGGAGGGACAATCTCCTCCTGTACCAGTCAGATCTGATTTGATGGTACACTCACACAAAAATAATAAAAATTTAAAAATAAATAAATAATAAATAAATAAGAAAAAAAGAGTAGAACTTTAAAAAATATGTAGGGTTAAGAAAAAGCAGATCATTGAAAGAATGTTTCTGGTAATAATAGCTTTTGAATAATTAGCTTGGGAGTTATTGTTCTTCTTTGGACTTTTTTACACTTTTGACATTTTTTTATACTTTTAAAGAATAAAGTATGCTTAATCCAGCCTAGGGTGTTTACATTGCTTTGTATGCAGAGAATCTTTTGTCCCACACAGACTACCCTGGAGGGTCTCTGGAGAGGTTAGAGTTTTCACACATACAGGAAGTCATTTTGTTCAATAACTTACGGTACTTTTCAGGGACCATTTTCAACAGGGAATTAGTTTGCATGAAAGAACCCTGGCAACATAAGATATTTGGATAGGGTGTGTTCTAAAGCTGTTTGGCCAAAGATACAGACTGCTCTTTCCCCAATAACTCATCATTTAACTCCATGCAATTCCTATCTGGAGTATCTGGAGCAAGAGAAGGTCTTGCAAATATTTCTTTATTTTCTAGTTGCAGTGAACGTTATAAGCAGTGCCACTGGTGAGCAGGAGAGTGGCCCTCCAGATATTTAAGTGTGCACAGGAATTTCCCTGATCTGAGGACATGGCAAGAGTGGAAGAGGAAAGGCTCTTGGAGTCCTTCTTTGGGTACTTGACGCCAACCCTAGTGGTATATACTCAGTAGTTAGGTTCTTTCCTTCTTTGGTGCCAAGTTGGAGAGCATTGGTCTGAGAAGGAAAAAACTGAGTGTCTTTGTGGAACCCAGAAGAGGAGAGATGATGTTATGAGGGATCTTGAGTAGAGTGAGAAAGAGCTGATGGCATTTAGGAAAGGATTTCTATCCATGAAGTTGCCTGTCTTTCCTATTCCTACCTACCCCAATTACCAAACTAGGGAATTCAGTGGTCTTAAGGACACCTTCTTAATGACTTCACTTCCATGTGAAGTTATTGGAGATTGATGTGCCTCAATACTCAATACTTGTACGATAGTACATCTGTCTGTCTGTCTGTCAGTCAGTCAGTCAGTCTCTCTGAAGCACTAAACTGGTGGTTGTAAAATAGCAAAGACAGCATGGAGACAACCAGGTCTGACCTCTACTAATTCCACAAGGGAAAACTGCCCCTGTCAACCACATCCACCATACAAATCTAATCCCCACGAGGTCAGACATGTCTTCCATTCTACCACATTTCTTTCTACTGATTTCAACATCAATCTTATTGCTCATCTGGGTCCAAAATCCATTGCAATGACTACACAGAACCATACTCCATTACAGTGACTTTACAGAACGATAATCATTGTTATGGGCTTATTATGGAAGTTGTTGTTATGTGCCATCAAGTTGTGACATTATGTACAATAACCCTGAAACCTGCTCTATTCTGTGCCAATCTTATTGTCTCTGACGTATCTACCCTCATTACTACCCTCATCTACCCATTTATTGAATCAATCCATCTCATCAAGGATCTTTCTTCATCCTTCCAGGCATGATATCCCTCCTTGTAACATGCTCAAACTATATCAGATGAAGCCTCAGCATTCTTGCCTCCAAGGAACAGCCTGGTTTTACCCTTTCTAGGACAAACCTCTTTGTTCTCCTGGCAGTTCATGCTATATTCAATCCTCTTCTCCAACACCACAGCTCAAAGGCATCAATTCTCTTTATACCACCCCTAGTCATTGTCCAGCTTTCCCACACATAGCAAGTAATTGCAAAGACTATGGCCTGGATCAGGCACAATGTAGTCTCCAGACTGACGTTGTTGCTCTTCAACACTCTGGAGAGGTCCCTTCAAGCTGACTTTCCCAATGCAATTGGTCTTTTGATTTCCTGGTTGCTGTGGGATATTTTCAGCAGAATCATGCTTACGTGTGATATTAATTATGTTGTTAGATAATTTCTGCACTCTGTCAGGTCACCTTTATTTGGGATGGGAACAAATATAGATCTCTTAGTCAGTCGGAAGTTAGCAAGCTATAATTCAGATTAGAACTAGGATACAATCTCTCACACCAGAGTGTTTGTCAAGCATCGTCCCAAACCCTTTAGCCTCCAGTCTCACAGCCTGGGTCAATGTTACAAAGACCCTTTCCTTAGAAGACCTCTGGCTCTCGTAGTAGTAAAGACAGCATGGTACTGGTACAATGACAGACACATAGATCAATGGAATCGAATTGAGAATCCAGAGATCAACCCATCTATCTATGGT
>NW_006400052.1:1841078-1841914 GCF_000299155.1 Elephantulus edwardii | reverse complement strand
GGGTAGAGAGAATAGTGCAACAATGAATGAGTGGAAGCCCAAAATCTCTGTAAATGTTTATGAAAATTAATAAAATATAATGATAGAAAAAAAAACAAAAAAAAACCCTCTGGCTCTGGCTCCGTGGGGCAGTAGCCCCAAGATAGCTCTGCCTCAGGTTGGTCTCTGGTTCTCTGCTGAAGCTGCTGTTGTTATTACGTAGATCCCAGTCTGACTGGCACCAGAATCTCTGGCCCTGAAGAATTCATGCTGCGTTCTCTGTTTTTTTCTTTGGTGGTGGTGAGATTGCCAAATTCTGCTGTTGACTTTGCTCAATTTGAGAGAATAGTTAATCCTCTGGTGTATAGATCAACACACTATTTGTATGATCCTGATACTTGTGTATGTGGATATCTGGCAAAGTCAAAGTCAATGACTAATTTTTTGAGAGCTCCTTAATATATTTATAGTATGAATACATTTAGTTACGAATTGTTGTTGTTGTTGATTGCCATTCAGTCAAGCACGACTCGTAGTGACCCTATGAACAAAAGGCCTGAAGCTTTTCTATAATTATAGATATTTACCAAAGTTCATAGAGCTTCCGGAGGCATGTTGTTTAGGAAGTGAATTCCACTACAGAATTCCTATTATGCCATGAATTACAAAACACAGAGTTGTTGTTGTTATGCACCGTAGCTGACCTTCCTGCAGGTTGTTTTATTTTTTAGATCAATTTTTATTTTAACATCCGTTAACAGATAAGTTAGATTTTCGATTTGGCCATCCACTTCTGAAATAGCAGGCCTCTGAAAACCCTATGTACAACATTTAGATAACAGAGATGGCAAAGGAGG
>NW_006400052.1:1827712-1837870 GCF_000299155.1 Elephantulus edwardii | reverse complement strand
TCACCCTCTCTAGGACAAAGCTGTTAGTTCTTCTAGCAGTCCATGGTACATTCAACTCTCTTCTCCAGCACCAGAGCTCAAAGGCATCAGTTCTCTTTCTGTCATTCCTATTCATTGTCCAACTCTCCGATGCATAACACATAATTGTGAAATCTATAGCCCTGATCAGGCACACCTTAGTCTCCAGCCTAACATCATTGCTCTTCAGTACTCTTGTGAGGTCCCTCACAGCTGACTTTCCCAATGCAATTTGTCTCTTGATTTGAGTAATTTACCCTTGACACAATAGATGTTTGTTCTAGCAGCCACTGGAAACTGACACAGACTCCACTCACAACAGTAGGCTGAGTTTCCAGTGCCTTAAATTCTCAGCTCAAGAGTCACACTGTGGATTCCTCCAAAGCCTGCACCTTGGCATAGTCCCATGACTCAGGTAGTTCTGAAGTGGAAGCCAGAGTCCCATTAGGAGTACCAGACAGACATCCTAGAGTTCAAACCAGTGTAGGGGAAGGGCAAGGACAAGTAAATGTCACCTAAACTTATCATAACTAATCCGGGAGAAGGCCACTCCCCTTCCTCCAGATAATTTTGTAGCGAAGCTGGAGTGTGGAACTCAGAGTTTTCCTGCCTTTGCAATGAGAGCTTCAGGGTTCATGGCTCCAGAGTGCGTCTTCATCCCTAAAAGGAGCTGGAAGAGCACAGGAGGAAGACAGAGAGGCAGGGAGGGTACTTCCCTAAGAAGCCACCCACAAAGGACCAGAGCTTTTCGTGAGAGGGCTGTGCAAATCCATCAGAGCCCTGAGTGAAGGATGGCTGGACGTGAAGAGAATGGGGAAGCCTGGAACGTGGGCAGAGTTGGTTAGTAGCATCCTTGACCCATGATCAAGGGTCTTTGCATGTGAGCTAAAGGTGCAGCAGAGGAAGTCTATGAAGGGCTTCATCAGGGGTGAGGATGGACAGGAGGGGGAAATTGCTGGGCTGTTGTCCAGCAAGGAGCAAAGAAGGCTTTTGAGGGTGACTTCCAGGAAGGATTTTCAATTTCCACCTGAAAGCAGAATGAGATGCCTGGAGCAGGTTCTCAGAAGGCACTGTGGGATTTTGGACCCTCCTCGCTTTCACAGAGGTTGGATGGAATACAAAGGTGAATTCAGGTTCTCTTGAGAGAAAGTCCCCGGATTTGACAAGTCAGGGAGCTCCCCGAGGTATTTGTTTCTGTGAAAAGGATGGCATCTGTGAAGGATCAATGCAGTCTCTGCAGGGCATTTTAAAACCCACTTTGTTCCTTAAAGAAACCATAACCACCACCTAAGCAGATATATGCACACCAATGTTTGTCACGGCTTTGTTCACAATAGCAAAGAGTTGGAAACAACCCAAGTGCCTCTCAAAAAAATATGGATAGAGAAGCTGTGGTATATTCACACAATAGAATGCTACACTGCATCGAAAAACAAGGAACTCATGAAATATTATACAAAATGGGTGACCCTGGAGGACATTATGCTGAGGGAAATAGCTCACTCACAAAAGGGCAAATGCTGCATAAGTGCCACTGTTGTAAAATGGGACTTACATTGGGGTTTGGGGGAGACTGAGAAAAATGGGTTAAACTATGTATACCGCATTGAATCAGATGAAGGTGAGAACTACTTAAAAGGGATATATGATTTGGTATTGTCATGACAGGAGTCCTGAATGAAGGAAGCATTGTGGAGTGGACTTGGGAGGGATTGTACAACAATGAAAGAATTTTTCTTTTACTTTTCAAAGAGAAAAGCTAACTGGGGGGAGAGGTGGGCAGGGAGAAAAATGCAACAATGGATGAATGGAAAATTCAGTCTCTGTAAACTTTCATTAAAATTAATAATAAAAAAAATTTAAAAGGTGATGTCACTTTTGTTAGGTGCTGTAGAGTTGAGCATCGCTCATAAAGACCCTGAGAAAAACAGACCTGATTACTGTCCTATCCTGTGCCATTTTCACAATCTCTGACATACTTGAGTCCATTGCTTCAGTCACTGTGTTATTCCATTTGGTTGAGGGGATTTCTCTTTTTTTAATATTTTTTTATTGGGAAAAACATATTGGGGGTACAAGGAGGTGAGGGTTGGGGGCAGAAGGGTGAGGATGGGCAAGGATGCAGTTGCAGACCTGCACAGTTTGGTCAGTGGGGGGAGCAGGTGAAGGAAATGATGAGGGTCCAGTGGGGACCAGATGCTACAGAGGAATGACAAGCATTTTCCAATAGTAATTAAACCAACTGTCTTATTGATTTGGGAATTGGATGCTGACTCTCTGGCTTCTTCATGCTGAACAGGGGCGTAGATGTAAAGGGGGGAAGGGAGGACGCTTTATCACCTTACTGGTGATCTTGGGTTACAGCTGCTTGCCTTCTTGTTGTTAGAAGATATTTTCCTGTCATTTGCTCCCCTCTGGACTGCAAAGTGTTTTCCCAGGTGGGTCCAGTGGGGATGGCTGGTTGAACCCAGAAGCTCCATCCTCCTTTGCTTCCTTAGCTGTCAGTTGTATTTCCTTTTTGTCACTGGCACTGGGTTCAGGGTCAATTAGGGAGTAAAACTCAGAGTTAAGGTTACCTATAGGAAAGGGAGCAAACCTAGAGAGAACAAACTTGTGAGTTACAAATAGAAGGGCTTTGAGGGTGTTGCTTTCAAGTTTACTGGGGGTGGGGAGGGTGACAGAAGGTGGCCTAGGTAACATTCTCTGGATACCCTAGGCATTCTTTTTTTTTTTCTTCTCCTTCCCCACCCAGGGGTCAGATGGCACAATCTGGGGACTGAGGAGCTCACCCTGAGGGCCGCGACGGCTCGCCCCAAGCCGGGGGCCAAGCGCAGCCCGCCCCGGGCAGAAGGCCGAGGGCAGCCCGCCCCGGGCAGAGGGCCACGACAGCTCGCCCCAGGCCGGGGGCCGAGGGCAGCCCATCCTGAGCAGGGCAGCACCCACCAGGAGCTGGCTGGTATACTCCCCCTCCAATTGCCCCTACCCCAGTCTGGTCCCGTCGCCTGACTGAGGACTCTGTGGTCAGGGATAGTGTTTCCAATTCCAGCACTGCCACTCCCGCCCCCCATAAGTGGTCATACTATATTTTGAAGTAGGTGTCACTGCCCTCCCCCTTTATATATGATAAAGGGAACCTCAGAATTGTGAACAGATTCCCCCCAGGTCTAACCATCTTTTGGCAGAAGCATTCAACAGAACAAAATATGTGGTGCATTTAGGATGTCGGTCCTCTTGTGCATGCTGCCACTGTTAAGGTCATCAGACTCACAGTGACTTTCAGCAATCCATTGCATAGGTAATCATCCTCTTTGGTCTGTCCAATGCATAGGTAATTGTCCTCTTTGGCCTTTCCAAAGCATAGGTAATCGTCCTCTTTGGCCTTTCCAATGCATAGGTAATCATCTTCTTTGGCCTGTCCAAGGAAACCCAAACCTGCAGATGGCAGGCATGCATCCCATCCCCCACCTCCTACGGCAGGTGGCCAGCGGGGTGCGCGCCCCCCCCAGCACGGGAGGCCTGCAGGAGGCGCGCCGCCCCCCCACCCCTCCGCACAGGCGCTCGGCGGGTGTGTGGCCCCTCTTGTGCGGGTGGCCGGAGGCACCCGCTTCCCCCACAGCCGCCATCCTGGCTCCAAGAATTCTCTCCAGTACCAGACCACCTTGCGGCAGTGTGGTGGCTTCACTGTACCAGTCTTGAGGAGGGCCGGTGCCCAGCATCCATCCTGGGTGAGGGAATCCATTCGTTCAGGCTGTGGAAGCCTCATGGAGCTGCAGCAGCTGTTCGGCGTGGCACGGGCTCTGGGGGGGGGGGAGCCACAAGACTCACCCATTTCTCCTTGGGAATCCTTGAATTCCTGTTGTTGAGCTTCAATCTTCACTGAGGGCCAGTCATCAACTGTTGAAATAAGTGTTCAATTATCAATAAGCCAAAGACTGTGGAAGGCCATAATGGCCCTGTTTTAAGTGGTTCGCTACTACTGCAGCTCACCACGCTGTCTCTGGCTCTGCTGCCATCTTGGATCTCCGAGGGTATTCCTCTTGTACTAACCTTCCAACTTTCCAAGTGTGATGTCCTTCTCCAAATAATACCCACTACTGGCAACTTGCATAAAGTATGTGAAATGAAGTTTTATCATCTTTGCCTCCAATGAGCACTCTGCATAGTTCATGGGATGTCCAATACTCTTCTCCAACACCAGAGTTCAAAGGCATCAATTCTTCTTCTGTCATCCTTATTCACTGTCCAGCTCTCAGACACATAGCAAGTGACTGAAAAAACCATGGGCTCATTAAGGAGCATGCTAGTCCTCAAATTAATATCATTGCTCTTTAATAATTTGAAAAGGTCTCTAACTGCAGACTTTCCCAGTGCAATATGTCTTCTGATATCCATTTAATTGTGGATTCAAGTAAGTAAAAAGGAGTCTCTGACTGTTTCAATCTTTTTTCCATCTGTCTTGAAGTTGCCTATTGGTACATGGTGAGAATTTTGGGGTTTTTTGATGTTGAGATGCAATCCATATTGAAGGCTGTGTTCTTTGCTCTTCTGCAGCAAGTGCTTAAGTCCTCACTTGCAGTGAGCAAAGATATGTCATCTGCATAATGTAGGTTATCGATGAGTCTTCCTCTGATTCTGATATCAAGTGTATCCTATCAATACTTATATAATAAATAATTAAAAAATAATGAAAAGTATCTCAATATTTGAAAACTTATCTGATCCAGCAAATAGAAAGACTCACTTATTGAGAAAACAAAAAAATCCAACAACAAACAAACAAAAAACCCACTTTGTTGTTGATGATAGAAAGCCCATGGTATCCTAAGAGAAAGGATTCTGGCACAAGATTTCAGACAGTGAATATCTTTGGTAAGAAGAGAATTCTCTTTAAAATAAGTGAAAAGCCCTTCTGGTGTAAGTAAGAAGACCCCATAGTGTAATAATGGGTTAACAGTTCTTCAGATGGAAATGAAAAGGTTGGAAACCACCAACTTCTGGGTGAGAGGCAGTTGAGGCAGTTGCTCGTGTAAAGACAGGAGGGGAGGGAGGCATTAAGAGTCATCAGTTAGTGAGAACCCCTTCCTATACCCATGGGCTTTTCTAGATGCTATCAGCCTGCAAAACTCCAATTATAATCCCTATTTTCAAATCTAAACATTTAAATATCTGCATTGACAGATTAAAAAGAAAGGGAAAATGCAATCTTTTCATATAAAAAGAGAGGAAGAAAGTTCAGGTCTGGCTTTTCCCTCTCTGGTGGGCAGCAACCCAGTCATGCAGGTCCTCAAGCCCTGGTCAGCCTCCAGCCAGGATGTTCTGTTCGTGTTGGCACAGTGGGCCAGCGTCATTCTCCGTGAACATGAATGTTGGTTTGAACAGATAATTTTTTTTTCATCACCCATTAAGCAAAATAAGCTACATAAGAGGGTTACAATTGGCTTGTGGTTAGAAGGATAAATGACACCTGGAAAAGCTAAACCACAAAAAAACTAAACCAAAGCCACTACTGGGAGTTGATTCTGACTCAGGAGCCCCCTCTTTATGGTTTCTGAGGTTGTTACTGTTGGTTTTACAAAAAAGAACTGCCATTATGACTTTGAAGGGGCAAGGAGAAATTTCTAAGCTCAAAAGAATCCAAAGCAAGGATTCCATGTATTGTTGTTATGTGCTGTCAAGTCACCTGTGACCCATAGTGACCCTGTGTGCAACAGCTCAGAACACTGCCCTATCCTGAGCCAGTCTCACTAACTCAGAAACATCAACCCCCACTGCCCCAGTTACTGTATCAATCCATCTCATCCGGGACCTTCCTCTCCTGCACTGTCTCTCCACCTTTCTGAGAATGATGTCCTCCTCTAAGGACCAGTCTCTCCTGGCCACGTGCTCAAAGTATGTGAGACGGAGCTTCAAAACCCTAGCCTCAATGAGATGTTATGTGATGATTAGGGGCCCTTTGCTTCAGACACCTCTCATTTAGAGAGCGTGTTAGATAAACCTAGAGATTTGAAATTTCGATCTTTCTCTTCCTCAGAGGAGACTAGATGGGACAGTTATTGCTCAGGTGACTGCTAAGCAGCTGGGAACTTGAGGTGGAAAAGGAACTGTGAGAAATGGACTGGTGTATGAAACAGAACTTGAAGGTTTAGCTACTGACCCATTTAACAGAATATTATGCATTTGTGGATGAAAAGATGGCATTATTTTTTTGGTTTTTTTTAAAATCATTGGTGATCTAATATGACTGTAAACATCTACTTTATGAAGTTTCATAGACTTGTCATATGTTGGACTATTGATCATTTATGAAAATTTCTTCAACCACAGTTTCTGTTTGAAAATTTTAGCATAAAAAAATAATCCTTTTTAAATTGTATAATGTTGCAGTTTGCCGGAGAACTGCAAATTTCAGAGACTGCCTTTGTATTCCAGTAATATTCTCCAATCAAAGGTATATCATTCATCCTTTTTTGCTAAAGCTAATTTTCAGTTTTATCTTTATAAACAACACTAGAAGATGGGAGAAAAGAGTGGTGATGCAAAAACTTTCTGGATGAAGCTGGAAGATGATGGGAAAGTGGACTTTATATTTGAGCAAGTACAAAATGTTCTGGAATCATTAAAAAAAAGATCAAAGGTGGGACTGCCACAAATAAAGAGTACATCCAAGCAATGATTCTGGTGAATCAAGCAACTATAAATGGCAGTTCAACCTTCATAAAAGATGGAACAGTTGTGATGCAGGATGAACAGGAAAACAAATCAAGGTTACTGCCCTCTGCATTATGTGAACACTTCCCCGAAGACTGCATTTTTATCTGCAGACAATAAGGAAACTCTCCCTTTGGAAAATGAAGTTACCGATTTACAAAAAAGAAAACCATTGTTGGCTTCATCCTACAAAAGTCATGCCTGCTCTGGTGCCTGTCTGATAAAAATGCCCCTCACCTTCAAGGGAGAAAACCCTCTGCAACTGCCAACCCAATGCCACTTCCAGCGACGACACTCCAAGACAAACTCTCACTCGTCAGCGCTCCATGTGAGTTACAGAACCCCTTGTGGAAGGAGTCTACGAAATGTGGAGGAAGTTTTCCATTACCTGATTGAGACAGAGTGCAACTTTCTGTTTACAGATAATTTTTCTTTCAATACCTATGTTCGGTTGACTCAGAATTACCCAAAGCAAGAAGAAATTATTTCTGAAGCGGACATCAGCAGTGGTGTAGAATCAGTGCCTGTTTCTTTCTGCAACAAAATTGACAGTAGAAAGCTTCCTTATTTTAAGTACAGAAAGACTGTGGCCTCGCACATATTATCTCAACAACTTTCCCAACATGTTTACTGATTCATGTGACTGTTCAGAGGGCTGCATAGACATAACAAAATGTGCGTGTCTTCAGCCAGCAGCAAAGAATGCAAACATTCGTCGCTTGTCAAGTAATACAGTAACCACTGGATATATGTGTAAAAGACTACCGAGACAGATACCGACTGGCATTTATGAGTGCAGCCTGTTGTACAAATGTAACCAGCAGATGTGTCAGAACCGAGTTGTCCAGCATGGCCCACAAGTGAGGCTTCAGGTGTTTAAAACCGAGAAGAAGGGATGGGGTGTGCGCTGCCTATGTGACATTGACAGGGGGACATTTATTTGCATTTTTAAGAAAAGAAAAATTTAAAAAAAAACACCCTAGCCTCCAAGGTGAAACTTCGTTTCATCCTCTCTAAGCCAGATCTATTTGTTTTATTGGCAGTCCATGGTATGTTCAAGACTCTTCTCCAGCACCACAACTCGAAGGCATCAATTCTTCTTCTGTTGTCCTTAGTCATTGTCCTGCTCTCTGATGCATAGCAAGTAATTGCGAAGACCATGGCCTGGATTAGGCCCACCTTAGCCTCTAGACAGACAACGTTGCTTTTCAGCACTCTGGAAAGGTCCCTGACAGCAGATTTTTCCCAATGCAATTTGTCTTTTGATTTCCTGACTGCTGGTGTTTATTGTGGAGCTTAATAACCTCAATTGCTTTTCCATCTATCATGGTGCTGCCAACTGACCCAGTAGTGAGAATCTTTTTCTTCTTGATGTTGGGCTTCAGTCCATATTGAAGATTACAGTCCTTGACCTTCTTCTGTTCAAGCGCTTCAGGTCCTCCTCAATTTCAGCAAGCAAGGTTGTGTCATCTACATAACACAGGTTATTGATGAGTCTTCCTCCAATCCTGATCCCACATTCCTCCTCATAAAGCCCTGCTTCCCAAAAGATGCTTTCTAATTAGTTTACCCGGTCCATCATTAGTTGAGAAAACAACATTGAGTCTCCTCACTTCTGGTCAAGGATCTTTACTGTTTTGGGATTTTCAAGGCTGTTACCCTTTAAAAATAATTTTCATGCCACAGATACAATCTTATTTCCCCTGAGTTGAATGACTTTGTTCAGGAACTCCCATTGGTTTTTTCACACTGAAAAACAATGGGAGGTAAGATATTTAATCCAAATCCAAATACACTGTTATGGAACCCAATTCAACTCCTGATGTCAGATGAATCCTGGTTGAAAGTAAAGAATACCAAAAGGATGTCTATTTCTGTTTCACTGACTATGCAAAGGCATTTGACCATGTGGATCATAACAAGTTGTCATTGACATTGACTTAATAGTGCTCACGTGAAATCTATACCTGGACCAGGAGGCTGTTCTACGAACAGAGCAAGGGGGACACTGATTTAAAATTAAGACAGGAGTGTGTCAGGATTGTATTCCCTCTCCATACATATTCAATTTTGAGTGCTGAGCAAATTATTCAAGAAGCTGGGAGCATTTGTTGTGAAAGATCAAAGAATGTTGTGTGTTGGTACAGTGGAGACGATTTTTGTTTTCTGGGTGTTGAGATCTAATCCATATTGAAGATCTTTGATCTTCTTCCATATGTGTTTCAAGTCTTCTTCACTTTTTGCAAACATGGTGGTGTCCGCATAATGCATGTTTTTGCTAAGTCTTCCTTCAGTCTTGATGCCATATTCTTCTTCATATTGTTGTTGTTGTTGCTAGTAGGTGCCCTTCAGTAGATCACAACTCACAGCCTCTCTATGAACAGCAGAGCTGAACCCTGCCCTATCTGCACCATCCTTACCATCCCCACTTTTACCCTAACCTCGGTGCCAGTTCATCTCATTGGGGGTCTTCCTCTCTTCTGCTTACCCCGCCCCCCATGCATGATGTCTCCTGCAAGGCTGACCTCTCCTAGAAATATGCTCAAAGTATGTGAGATGGAGTTTCACCATACTTTCTTCTAATGAGCACCCTGGTGCATATTTTCAAGATATATTTGTTTGTTCTTTTGCCAGTTCATGGAATAGCTTGTACTCTTCTCCAACACCTCAGCTCAAAGGCATCAATTATTTTACTGTCAATATCCAGCTTTCAAATGCATAAGAAACAAAGAGATCATGGCTTAAATCAGGCACACCTTAGTCTTCACACTCACACTGTTGCTCCTCAATACCTTAGAGAGTTCCCTGACTGCAGACTCCCCAGCACAACCTGGTGGGTTGTTATTGTTGTTGTTGTTTTAATTTCTTTTTTTTTTTAAGATTTGGTAACTCAATTTATTTCACTTAGCACAGTAGGGTTATTAACTGGATGTTTAAAAGTTAGTTCAATTAGGACCCTCTTTAGGCCTTCATCGATTACTTCAAGTGTTCGAGCTTCAAATACATTCTTTTCCTCTACAAACTTCTGAAAGAGATGAATACCTCCACCTACACCAAAATAATGTACTTTACTGGCCAAAAGCACCTGTCCATTTTTATCTAAAAGCCTGAGGAATGTTTCGTGCAAAGCACTATAATAATCTGGGTTGTCAATGGTTTCTGAGGTGAGTATGAGATCATATTTTACAAAAGGTTTTTCACTGCTTAGTATAAGTTCACAGAACTCAGACCATTCACCAGAAAAGAACCGGCATTTAAGTAGTTCTTGTGCTAATTTTGACTTCCTGCCTCTTTTCACAGCTGGTTCACTTGTATCATTTTCTTCTTCTTCTCCTAAAGTGGAGTTAGCCACTACGTTAGGTAAGGTTACTTCATCAATCACCAAACTGTTGTAATCTTGAAAATGAATTTCTTTAGCCCCTCCCTTTAATG
>NW_006400052.1:1822392-1827442 GCF_000299155.1 Elephantulus edwardii | reverse complement strand
CCTGGTAAAGTTTCTACAACTTTATTTTCTAATAGTTTCTTTAAATCTTGAGGCATTGTGTGCTCTTTGGCAAATGTCAAACAGGGCTGTTTTTTGTTTGATTCCAAGTTCTCTGAACTATTAGCTGCACGAAGTGGACTTTTTCTGTCTTGAGAGAGAGTTGCATTACCTAATGATTTAGGAAAGTGACCCTGAGGCAAGCTAAGTTGTTCTATAGAACATTTTCTGTTCTCAAGTTTTCTTTTTTTACTTTCTGAAACAGTTGACTCTTCTGAGGAACCCAAGGTCATATCTTCATCTCCAAAAGGTGTTAATTCATTTTCCATATGATCTTCTATAGTGAAATTAAATTGAAAAGTCATTTTCTCCTTAATATACTCCCTCTTCAAATTTAAGAGCAGATCCTTCATGTACTGGTTGAATTTGATGACACACATAAACTTGCCTCAATTACTTAATTAGATTTGTTGGGGTCAATGTCTCATTGGATACTTATATGTTGATACAAATATTTAGAGATGATGCCAAATGTCCATTTAAAGATCCTTTTTTCCACTTTTGTTCACCACCACAGAAACAAATGTGTCTTGGGCAAAGTGCAGTCAGAATGCTCTTCAGAAGAAAGGATGGCGAGACTTTTCTCACATACTTTGGGTATGTTATCAGGAGATGCCAGTAATTCCTGGAGAAGTGGGCTACGTTGAAAGTTTACAGCAAGCCAGGTCGGGTAATGCTGGCTGATGAAGGCACCAAACGCCACACGGAGAAGTCCCTGAAAGTGTGCACCAATGAGCTGAGTCCTTCCGGGGCTAGACAGGCCCTTGTTTAATGCCCAGAATGGGGGTGGAGAATACTGCATTCTATTTCCTTAAAGATTACATCCTTAAAACCCTAGGGGGTAGTTCTACTCTGTTTTGGAGGGTTGGGGAAAATAGATCCCCCAAAAAACGACTTTGCCACGTTTCACTTGAGCGAGGCCTCACGGAGGAACCCAGCAGCCTTCCTCTCTATGGTTTCTGCCGGATGTTTTAATTTCTTGACTGTTGTTGCCAAGGGTATTGATTGTGGATCCTAGAAAGATTAAATTGTTGGCCACTTCAATCTTTTATCTATTTTGGTGTTTCCTTTTGGACATTTTCTTGATGTTGAGATATAGTCCATATTGAGAGTCTTTGACTTTCCGCAATAAGCACCTCAGGTTCTCCTTGCTTTTGGTAAGCTAAGTTGTATCATCACCAGATGAGACTTCCCCAGAATCTGATGCCACATTGATACAATGTGCACAGGGGTGGGGTGAGGTGTGAGAGAGGCCCATGGCATATTTGCTCCGCCATCTTATAAACCAGCGTGTTACAGAGATTATGGTCTAGGAAATACAAGAGGACAATTCTACTCTGTCCTGTAGAATTGCTAGCAATAGGACACAATCCAGAGCATACAACAGCAACTCATTTTTCAGATCTTACACAGCCAGTTTGTGCTGAGAGAATGGAAAGTATTTGTTCATGAAGTTTTGCCTGTTGGTGTATTTCAGCAGAAAGTAAAGTTTACTGCACTTTCTTCCTGTCTTGAGAGTTCTCTAGACAAGGCAAGATTGTAGCAAATTTCTTCAGGGAGAAACTTCCTTGGCCCAAATCAGTGAGATTCTGTGGGGGTTTAGCTATCTGTAAAAAGAATGTAGTCGTTCAGGTACAATCCCACTGCTAAACAAAGACCAGGGCAGCCAGAGGCATTGGAAGGGTGTATTGGGTGAGGATCAGAGCTTCCAAAAGATGTGGAGCCCGTGGCATCCTGAAAGGGATGCCCACCGAGCTCAAAGGCCAATGCTTAAGGCTGAGCTTCCTCATCACATTGTTTCTCAAAGTGCCAGAATGGACTTTCATACCATCTGGTCTCCCCTCCCCACAAAAGACCATACTGTTGTCTTCTCTCAACTCTGAAGCCAATTGTCACCACTTGGGTTGAAAACCACCCAGAGGGTTTACCGAACTGTCCATTGATCCCAGCATTCTCACACTGGTCCCATTTCAGTGACATAGGACAGGAACACAGCACCCTTGACAGTGACTGAGGACATTGAGAAGAATGTTGGTGATCTGGGCCACTAGCAGGCAATGTGGTAAAGGCGATGCCTAGACCTGCTCCCCGTGTTTTTATCTGAAGAGGATATTGTGGCTCATATTTGCTTTTTCTTCTGCCTTTTTGTCTATCACTATGGATTTTTAGGTGACTTCATTAGAGATAGGAACCAACAGGTGGGTGACTGTTCCCACGTCACTGAAAGTTGCTGACAACACCCCCTTGCATTCTCACATCCACAGCCTCCCTTTTCCCTCTTCCTCTCTCATCATGAGCAGGGCTTCCACTAACAGCCCTACTGCCAGGAACCATCTAGGAGTTGTGATTTCTTCTCTTTCTGAACTACCTAGATGTCCTTCTGGAAGGGTTCCTTTCCCAAGCAACCCTTTCTGTGGCCATTGGATCCCCAGGAGTGTCCCCAGGGCCGACCTCTCTCCCTGCTCCTGGTTTGTTGATTTCTTTGTTCCCATCTGCAGAGGGGGAAACACCCCTTTCCACCAAGCACACCTCTTGCATTCCTGGCTGCACTGAGCTTCCCCTCCAGAGAAGATTGCCTTCTAGCTCCTTGGATTCTCCATCGCAGTCAGTCTTTAGCACTTCCCAGCACTGTCCCCCTGTCCTTTGCACTCAGTGCCCACCGGGTTCCAGGACCTCCACACCCTCTGCCCATGCAGATCTCCTCCCTTATCTCAGCTTTATCCAACTGGAGTGCCTACCCCGGTCCAGGGTCCCTGACACAGATCCTAAAAGGTGAGGGAATACCCCCCCAAAAAGAACGAGTCCTCAATGAGTTTATTGACCACAAGTTCACTTGTTCTCAGGTTCAAAGCCACCTCCTGCTGCCACCAGAGGCAATGGCAGCAGTTTATCCATTTGCAGCCTGTGGCTGAGGATACAAGAGAAGAGTGTAATAGAGTATAAATCTCAGGAGACAAGTGCTGGTTGTCTTTCCTTCCCGGATTTATCGTGATACTGGACATCGCAAGGGCAGGAGCACCAGGCGTGATGTGGGGAGCACAAGTGGGGCGTGAGGTGAGGGGGCACAGGTCCGGGCGCGAGGTGGAGGGGGTGCAAGGTGAGGGGCACGGATCTGGGGCGGGGGGCGAAGTGAAGGGGCACGGATCAGGGCGCGAGGTGGAGAGCGGCAGGCGGGGGAGCAATGTGGAAGGCCGCGGGGCCTGGGTACGTGGTGGGGAGATATGAATGGGGTGCGAGGTGGAGGGCGGCTGCCGGGTACGCGGTGGGGGAACATGGATCCGGGTGCGAGGTGGGGGGCACAGACTTGGGGGGGCGAGGGGGAGGGCAGCGGGCCGGGGGGCAGGGGGGGGGGGCGAGAGTAGGGGCGCTGCTTGAGCTGCGGGGGTGTGTGGCTGTGTGGGGTGGGGTAGGGCATCGCGTGCGGAGCGGGTGGTATCCCAGCGTGCGGGCTGGAGTGCGGGGACAGGAGGTGCTTGAGGGCAGGGGGGCGGAGGAGGGAAAGGCTAGGGCTGGTGGCAGCCTCAGAAGGAAGTGGGGAGGGAAGGAATCGGGTGACAGAGGCTGCGCTGGAGGGCAGAGGAAGGGGTGGACAGGCTCGCGGCAGGCACAGGCAAGGCTCGTAATGGAGCGCGGGTCCCAACCTCGGGACACCCCGGCCCCGGAGCGGGTGGGGGACGGACTCCAGGCCACCTGACCGGGAAGGGGGTCTAAGCGCCGGGGGCTGAGGGGTGGCTCTGTACCTAGGGGCAGGGCGCCCCGTGGGAGGGGGCACGATGGACTCTGGGCGGGGCCTGATCAACAGCTAAAGAGTGAAAGACTCTCAAGGGGATGGATTGGCGCAGTGACTGTGGTGGTGGCTACAGGAGGTCAGACATGGTAGGATGGCGCCGGATGGGACAGAGCTCAGATCTCTCGTTCACAAGACCACTGTGACTCATAGTCGACTCTTCCACACTTAGCAAACATATGGTTACGGTGGGAAGTACCCATTTGCCCCTTATTTCGTGTTTACTCTCCTAAACTCATTAAGAGAACCATCCTTCCGTTGATTCAAAGCCTTTGGCTTTGGGATTGCAATACAACTTCTTACAACTAGGCAAGGAGAGCTTGCACTGATGTTTCTTGAAGGTGTTGTGAGGAACTTTCATGTAGAACTGGGGTAATCATCATAAATATTTAAAACCATCTGAAAGGAAACTCGCATTGATATGATCTCAGTCACTTTTGCATTGGTGGGGAACAGATTCTCAAGTAGAAAACCACCATCCATTTTTTTTCCATGGGTGGAGACTGCTCATCTTTCAACCATGGTGGATTTGCAGACTTTCAACTGTTGGTGGATTTGCAGCCTTCTGATTGCACTTAAACAGGCTATTATATCATCACTGCTGTATTACAACGTGCTGCTCGGTAATTAGATGACAATACTAATTCTTATTCTGTGACATATCACTTCTTTCACCAACTAGGTGATAACTATTTTGAAGGATCTTAGGATGAAATACTTGTATA
Organism: Elephantulus edwardii; assembly: GCF_000299155.1. Taxonomy (NCBI): domain Eukaryota; kingdom Metazoa; phylum Chordata; class Mammalia; order Macroscelidea; family Macroscelididae; genus Elephantulus; species Elephantulus edwardii. Next base: position 1,822,873 of record NW_006400052.1, on the reverse strand, counting down.
GCGGCAGATCCATATTTCTTCTCATCAATTCTAAGAATATTCTAAGAATATATGGACTCTGGTTTGCATTCCACGGAAATCCTCCTCGAGTACACCCATAATGCCCATTAGAGCCTCCTTATCTACGTTTTCACACATTGGAATAGAAATATATGGCCAACAATTAAGTCCGGAAGTTTCCCTTAAGCAGTCAAGAGAGCAGTCAGCAATCACGCGTCTCCTGTCCAGCAGAAAGCAAAACTATGGCAAATGCAGTTTAGCGATAGAATTTAAAAGACGAAGATTTATATCTTAATAGAAGTGCTTCTGTGGCAATTTATATCTTAATAGAAGTGCTTCTGTGGCAATCTACTACAGCTATAAGTCATTCATCTACATTGCGATCCAGTGGTTGAAGCCTCATCCTCCTTGCCACGTAATTCTTGATAGTGTCTTGTAGAAATTTCACAGCAGACTCACATAAAATTTTTTTTATATTATT
>NW_006400052.1:1809885-1820883 GCF_000299155.1 Elephantulus edwardii | reverse complement strand
GTTCAGGTCTTTCATTCATAGAGTCACTATGAGTCATCTATGACTCGATGGCACTTAACAACAACAATGATTTATAATTTTCTTTATGTTTTTTTCCTTTTTTTATTCTGCTAGTTTATTTACAAAATTTGAATACATTGTTTTCCAGAACAGATTCTTCCAATTTCCCTCACCTCCCCACCCATCATATTGTACAATTCCATGATTAATCACCTCTCTCCCTGCACATTCTCATCCCTCTGCTTCCACCCTCCTCCCCTCCTTTGGATACTTATACTCATTCTACAATAATGGTTTTATGCAATATTTGTCCTTGTGGAACTGAGTTAGTTCACTCAGCATAATGCTTTCCAGTCCCTCCCAAGTTAGGTAATAATTTGCAAAATCATTGCTCCTGTGTGCTGTGTAGTATTCCATTGTGTGAATGTACCATAAATTCTCAATCCATTCATTTGTAGTTGGACATCTGGGCTCTTCTCATGTTCTTGTGATGGTGAATAATGTTGTTAGGTATAGCATATTTTTCAAGAAGATTGAAAAGGAAATTATCACATTTATTTGGAGAGGCAAGAAACCTTGAATAAGCAAAACACTGACTGAGAAACAAAAATTAAGTGGGAGGCATAGTGCTCCCTGACCTCAAAGCAGTAGTAACCAAAACAACATGGTACTGATACAGGGACAGGCACATAGAGAGTTAGAATTGAATAGAATTGAGAACCCAGAGATAGAAGCAGCTATTTATGGTCAACTGATAATCCAAGAAAATCAAAGCTATCAAATAGGGAAATGACAACCTCTTCAACAAATGGTGCTGGCAAAACTGGACTTCCACCTGCAGAAAACTGAAACAGGATCCACCTCTCACACCATACCCGAAAATCAACTCAAGGTGGATCACAGACCTGGGAGTAAAACCCAAAACCATAAAGTTAATAAGAGACAAAGTGGGATCAAGCTTAGAAGCACTAGTTCAAGGTATAGAGAGACTGCCAAATACAGCTAGAAATGCACAATCTGAAGAGGATAAAATTGATGAATAAGACCTTCTAAAGATTAAATCCATGTGTGAATCAAAACTTTTTTCTAAGGGAGCTCTGGTGGCCTAGTGGCAAGACGCTGCACTGCAATCCCAGAAGTATGCGGTTCAAATCCACCAGATGCTCTGCTGGAGAAGGAGGGGGCAATCTCCTCTTGTACCAGTCAGATCTGATTTGACGGTACACGTAAAAATAATACAATTAAAAAAAACAAAACTTTTTTTCTAACAAGATGAAAAGAAATCCTACCAATTGGTAAGAAACATTTGGTAATACCATCTCAGACAAGAGTCTCATAGCTAAATTTTACAGAATACTCCTGGGCCTCCAAGAAAAAGACTGATGACCCAATCATAAAATGGGCGAAAGACATGGAAAGCATTTTCACAGAGGAACATATTTGAATGGGCAACAGACACATGAAGGAATGCTCAAAATCACTGACAATAAGAGAGATGCAAATAAAAAACACAATGAGATACCATCTCACTTCTGTAACAGGTAATAAATATTGGAGAAGATCTCGTGAGAAAGGAACTCTTATACATTGTTGGTGCAATTGTAAAACGGTACCACCATTCCGGAAGGCAACTTGGCGCTTCCTCAAAAAGCTGAATATAAAAATTCCTTATGATCCAGGTATTCCCCTGCTTGGAACATATCCTGAGAAAATGAGAACTGAGGCAAAATGGGGACTTGTGCATCAATGTTCGTAGCAAGCAGCATTATTTATAATTTTTTATGTCTCTAGATGTATTTGTTTCTAAATATATAATCTTATAGTTACCTGCTATAATTGTTATTGTTTTTCTTCTTTCCTTTTTTATATTTTCTTTACTAAAATAGAGAAATAGGGTTAATTCTTCTATGTTTCAGACTAAATTGAAAATTAGCTTTTCCATCTTGTTAGAGAACGGCATTAGTATCCTTATTGGGGTTGTATTAAGGCTGTAGATTGCCTTTGGTGGTTGCTATTGTATGTGCCATCAAGCTGACTCTGACTCATAGCGACCCTATGAATAATAGCTCTAAACCCTGCCCAATCCTGAGACAATCTCACTATCTCTGATACAGCTGCTCCCATTACCGCATGATCACTGTGCCAATCCATCATAGCATCCAAGGTCTTCCTTTCCTGTGTTGATCCTCCACTCTTCCAAGCATGATATCCTTCTCCAAAGATTGATCCCTGCTGGCAACAGCCACTGGCTTTGCAGCTGTGGGCCTCCGATTTGCATCCTAATTTATTTGTTATTTTTCTCAGCTGCTGTTAAGGTACAATTGTGGTGGTTGTTTTTGGGTTTTTTTTCTTTTCAATTATCTAAAAACCATAGTCCTTGCTTCAAACTGTTTGGAGTTGTCTCTTGAATCATGTGGAGATTTTGGTGTTGTCATCACGTCGGTGAGATCTGTCTGTGCTGCTTAACTCATTTGGACTGACCAGTTTAAACTCCTATCCCCCCATTCAACAAGTAAAGAGCTCCTCATGGGCGCTGTTCCTCTTCGGTGGGGCCAGCCAAGATGCTTCATTACAGCAAGATTTGCCTTAGAAGATTTAATATATTTTAAATTATTTTAAAGAGACATGTGACACCGTATCTTTCGGTTCTCTTAATGGATTCTCTGTGGAGACCAGTTTATGTTCTGAGATTTTTAGAGGAGCTTCCTCTACCACCTCTGTTATTGAATTGTTTTCAAACTGAGGTTTTTCACTGAAGGGGGGATAAAACATTAGTTAAAAAGAAAAAAAAAACCAAACTGACCACCTAGACCCAAAAGACACCGCTCCTTTAAAAAATATCATTAAAGAAATAGAGCTATTTAAATTGCTTCCTTGTCTTTTGTATTCTCTCCTTTTATTTGTTGTTTTCCCAGTCTTGGAAAACAAGGCAGTTCTCTGTACTCTCTGTTGTTGTTAGGTGCCTTTGAGTCGAGTATGACCCATAGGGACACTCTGAACAAAATATCTGAACTCTGTTCTATCCTGTGCTATCCTCACACTTCCTGACATGCTAGAGCCCATTGCGGATGTCATCATGTCAATCCATCTGGTCAAAGCTCTTCCTCTCCTTTGCCTACCCTTCACCATTCCCAGAATCATGTCCTTCTCCAAGGAATAGCCCCTCCTAACAACATGCTCAAAGTATGTAAGGCAAAGCCTCATCATTCTTTTTTTTCCAGCATTTTTTTAAATTAATTGTAATGAAATTTTACAGAGACTTAGGGTTTCCAATCATTCATTGTTGCACTTTTCTCCCTGTCCACCCCTTCCCCCCAATTCATTTATCTCCTTAAAAAGTAAAAGAAAACCTCTAAGAGAGATGCAAATCAAAACAACTAAGAGATATCATCTCACCCCAGTAAGAATAGCAAAATTGAACAGAACACCAAACATCAAATGCTGGCGAGGTTGTGGAGAAACTGGAACCCTTATTCACTGTTGGTGGGAGTGTAAAATGGTGCAACCACTGTGGAAGGCGGTATGGCGCTTTCTCAAAAAGTTGCAAGTAGAAATACCATTTGACCCTGCAATTCCACTACTGGGGATATACCCCAAAGAGACCATAACTACCACCCAAGCAGATATATGCACACCCATGTTTACTGAGACTGTTCACAATAGTAAAGAGCTGGAAACAACCCAAGTGCCCATCAACAAATGAATGGATAGAGAAGCTCTGGTATATTCACACAGTGGAATACTATGCAGCATTGAAAAACAAAGAACTCATGCAATATTATTCAAAATGGATGACCCTGGAGGACATTATGCTGAGTGAAATATCTCAGTCACAAAAGGACAAATACTGCATAGGGCTACTGTTGTAAAATGGGACTGACATTGGGATTGAGGAAAGACAGAGAAGGAGGGGAGGAGTGATGTACACTGCATTGAAACAGATGAGGGAGAGACCTGTTTAAAAGGGATATATGATTGGGTATTATTGTCATGACAGGAGTCCAGAATGAAGGCTTCACAGTAGAGTGGACTTGGTCGGGGTGGGGGTGAGAGATTGCATAACAATGAAAGAGTTTTTCTTTTGCTTCTGGTATTCTTTACTTTCAGCCAGGAACCATCTGACATCAGCAGTGATATCCCTGGTGCCACGGCCTCTTCTAAATCCTGCTTGAACTTCTGACAATTCTTTCTATGTAATGTTCTAGCCTTTTCTTAATGATTTTTCTGCAATATTTTGCTTGCATGTGCTAATAATGATATTGTTTGATAGCTTCCACATTCTTTTGGCTCACCTTTCTTGGGAATGGGAACAAATAGGGGCCTCTTTCAATCCATTAGCCAGAAAGCTGTCCTCCAAATTTCCTGGAAAATAGTCTTCACACCAACTGATTGTTAATTAAATCAAAACAATCAAACAACTTACATTTGATTGTTAATTGAGTAAAAACTACCTACCTTCCAGAATTTGATGGCTTCAAACAGGAAGACCATGATTCATAGCATCCTTAACACGTATCTGAACCATACTCCTCTATCCTGTACTCTTCTCATTATCTCATTGTCATGTTCAAACGCATTGTGGTAGTCGACTCTTCAGTCCATTGGCTGAGGGAGTTCACCTTTTTGATGACCTTCTATCTTTCCCAGCATGATGTCTTTCTGTAAACTGATTTCTCCTGAGAATATGCCCAAAATAAGATAGGTGAGACTTCACCATCCTTAATGATATCCTTAGATACGGTTTCTTGCTGAGTTGAAAATATGTATTTTCTCTTTTGCTCACAGATTTGGCAGAGACAAGATTTGAGCACAGCAATGAACATTCAGTGGTTGATGGTGAATGGATCAGAGAGTAACAGGCAATAAGACAAAGAGAAATCTCTTGTCCTTTAGAGCACAACTTTAGAGTCATATTAGACTTATAATTGGTATTAAATGTTCATTATTCTTTGTTTTAGTTGGTTCTTGTTATTGTTAGAAATACACGGGTTTAGAGAGCTAGATGTAAAAGAAGGCAGAGCAAGTGCCTACTCAGCTGATACACACTTGGAGGCTTGACATCCTAGGTTCTTGTCCCATAGTAGAAAGATGGGCAATCTCCTCTTGTGTGATTTATAACCTCAGAAACCCAATTAAAGGTCAACTATGAGACTGTTCCAACTCAAATGTTTCCTTTTTTTTTTTCCTAATTATTACAGAATTTCCTGAGAACTGGAGCCAAGTGTCCCCAAACCTAGTTGAAACTGTTCGGCTTCAGACAGAACCCGAGAGAAAGTTCTGTCCATCTCCTAACACTGAAAATACTATCATTTTACCTAGAAACTTTTCCTCTAATTAGGTCTTAAGAGGAAAGTGTGTATTGGCTTTTCTACAGGTACCAGAAGTTGCCATATCCATCCAGGCCCAAACCTCTCTCAAAGAGTTAGCTCCCCTGGTCTCTCCCGGCATAATCTCAAACTGGAAGTCACTTCCATCCCACTCTACCACTAGGTTCCACTTCTGGAGACATCCTCTACTATGCATCTTTCTCTTTCCAAAGTGTTAATTTTAAAATATTACATCCTGCATGCCTGACCACTGTAAAATGTTTCCTCCACGCTAAGTCTCTGATGCTCCTGGCTGGTCTCAGTTGTCTGAATCCATTTTCCTACCTTGGCAAGCCCTCCTAGGCAACCTAGTCCTAGACTTGGCTCTCATCAGATGAAAATTGACATCAGATGAATCTGTGGCACCCACTGCTCATTAGTTAGCTGCATTTTATCAGCAGGTGCAGTGTTGTAGATTTATCTATACAAACTTCTCAAACCCACCCTGGTTCAGTCCTATGTATTTGAACATGGTGAAGTGTCTGCCACAAAACCAGACCTCCTGAACTCCCTCAGGAATGCAGGAGGGTCCTGAAATGCTGCCAAGGAAGGATAAAACCCAATTCAAGCCAAGAAAGAAAGTTTATTGAGGAGAAACTGCTGAGATGACTCTAAAGCAGAAACCAGTATTCACTTAAAGTTAGAGTGGAAGGGGGAGGAGTCGGACAGTGAGAAAAACGCAACAATAAATGGATGGAAACCCTAAGTCTCTGTAAATGTTATTAAAATTAATAAAAATATAAAGTTAGAATGGAGTTTTATAATGTCTTACAAGGAAATTGGGGAGGGGGATTATAGGCAGCTGCTTGTTTCAAGATAAGAACGCATGTGGGGGGACGTAGTAATTCCTCGGAAAGGAAACTGAAATAGTTTTGCCCTAACAGAGATAAAGAGAGTTATAGTTGATGCTTCCTGTGGTTTGATCGTTTCTGTGGCTATTTTGGAAAAGAGAGGGTGAGCAGCTCTGTGGGCCTAACATTCCAGACTTCTGTTATTTGATTGGGGTTGTTGAGGTTCTCTTTTGTAACTACATCCTGCTGGATGGAGGTGACATTCTAAAGGAGGAAAAAGCTGCTGGTTTTCAGCAGCTGATTTGGCAGATGTGATGATGGAAGGTAATGATTGGTACCCAGTTGATAATACGATGAGTTCATGGACTGTGTGGTTGACAAAAGCTCTCATCTGTTTTTGTAGAAAACTAGAGAGAAATCACACTAGGCAAGGATTAACATCAAGATTAAGAAAATTACTATAAGAAGGCCACGAAAGGGGAGAATCCAGGGTAGCTAACCTTCAAGAGCGGAGAAAAAAAAGAATTGTTGGTTTCCTATCTCCCATTGTCTTTGTTGGATTTGTCCTCGAAGTTCTTTCACATTGCTTGTGACTATTCCTGGTTGGTTTACATAGTAATAGCACTCTTCTTCCAGGAAGAAGCAGATTTTTCCTTATTCAGCAGTTTGTAAGTCTAACACTCATCAGTTTTGGAGGGCAATGACTACTAGAGTTTTTACCTGATTTTGTAGTGAAATAAGTGAATCAGCTACTTACTCCATATCATCATTTAACTCTTGGGAAAGTTTGTAGTAAAAGTGGGTGGTTGTTCCAATTCCCCCTACACCAGTTCCTATGGCTGCTGCAAGACCTGCTCCCAGGAGTACTGGGGCAACTATGGCCCATTTTTATCTAATGGGGTGACAGAGCATTTTGAATTTAGTTTTATGTAAGTGTAGAGATTTCAGGAGTGGAGAAGGTACATATGCAGATTCCAGTCTAGTTAGTTTGCAAGCAGTGGTAAGCTGAGTTGCCACAGATAAAGAATACCCTTGAAGAAGAGCATTGAGTGGTATTATTTGACAAAGAAAGAGTGTGATTATAATAAGAGGAGGAAATATTGTTTACTGCTTTCGTGCTTTTAATTGAAAGTAGGCAGGTAACATTTGAGGTAAGGAGAAGGATTATATTGTATGCTAGTTGACTTATAAGAGTTGTTTTGTAGAGGTTTACTGGTATTGAGTTACTATTTTTAATATTATTGTAATGTTGAAGTGAAATGAACTTTATAACTAGAAATTTATGGGAAAATAATACTCTCTTTTATATACTGTTTAACAGAGTAATGAGGTGATAGTAATAAATTCAGAATTATTGAAATATATACCAATGTAGTTAAAACTGACATCAGTTACCTCCAGCTTACAAAACTAGTTTCTTTGCCTTAGAATTCCTTCCCCACCCCCATTTCTATAATCATGTAAGTTCTGGGATTCCTATTCTTCTCAGAGTTAGCCGCAGTTTGTTGTGATCCACACATTCAAATGCCTTTGCATAGTCAATGAAACACAGATAGACCTTCCTCTGGTACCCTCTACTTTCAGCCCAATTCTATAACATTAGCTTTAATATTTCTTTTTTTTATGTTTTTATTTATTTATTTATTTTTCTGTAATTATATTTTATTAATTTTCATAAACATTTACAGAGATTTTGGGCTTCCACTCATTCATTGTTGCACTATTCTCTCTACCCTCCTCCCAGTTTGTTCTTGTCCAAATGCCACAGTGCTTGTCAAAGCCAGTTCTGATTAATCTTCTTTATCAGTGTGTCCTTTGCCATTCCCTATCACTCCTCCCTGAGAGAGACTTCACCCTGAGTCATAAGGAAAAGGGGATGGCATATTCTCTTAGCTACTTCCTGCTGAAAAGGGACGCTGTGGGTTTCAGGGTGAAGATCTTCTCTCACTGCTCTAAAGGGCCCCTTTGGCAGTAGGAAACACATAGCTTTAATATTTCTAGTACCACAGCCCTTTCTAAACCCAGCCTACACTTCACACAGTTCTCTGTTGATGTGCTATTCCAGTTGTTTTTGGATAATTTTCAGCAGAATCTTGTTTGTATGTGATGTTAATGATATTGTTTGATAATTTCCACACTATGTTGCATTGTTATGCCCCAAATCCAGTTCTCCCCAAGTCACCAAGGTGCCGACACCGTTGCAAGAGGGAATTTATTTCGGATTTGAATCCAGGCCTCAGATCAGCCCCGGCCAATACAGCTGGGAAGATGTGGCGCAGCCCGAGTCCAGGGCCTCAAGCCTATTTAAAGGGGAAAACCTGCAAAAAACAGGGCTGATTGGCTGATTCAAAGGAAAAGAGTGCGAAAACAGAGTAGGGAAAAGGGAACTGCAGGAGCAGGATTTTCCAGCTCTCTTGTGATTGGCTCCTGTTGGGGAGAGGCTTTTTCTCTCTACTTTTCAGTCTGGTTTTTCCTGGAACCAGTGGCCTATACACTTTAAAATGTCCTAAAGGTTACAAAATGAAGTCCCTCGGGTCTCTCATTCCCCCTTCTTCTGCATCCTAGCTCAATCATGAGCACTTTCTTCTTCCATTCCTAGGTAATGGTATTGAGTCTGCATAACCATCAGCTCGATTGTTCCTATTCTTTCTCTAGTTAATTTGATTATTCTATTAATTATACAGGGATCTAGGGTTAGGATAAGCATCAGGGCAGTGAGGGGTCCGAGGAGTGGTATAAGCCATCTGCCCCAGGATGTTTTCCACCAAGTAAATAGATCGTAGGCTTCTGCCTCAGATAGGTGCCTTTTGATGGATTCTCTTAACTCTCGGACCTTGTTTTGGATTATGCCCAATGCATTGACAAGAAACAGCATTCTTCCTCTAGAAACTGGCACGTACCTCCTTTCTCTGCTGTGAGTAGGTTGAGAGCTCGACGGATCTGTAAGGTCACCCTGCCAGCGAAGTTATCTGAGCTTGTAAGTCTAGGAGAGAATCTGCTACCTTGTCTAAGTCCTGACTGATGTCCATGGAGAGCTTGTAATAAAAATGGGTAGCTGTGCCCAGGCCTCCTGCTCCCAGTCCTACAGCGGTCGCCAGGCTTCCTCCTATGAACAGAGCTCCAAGTGGGAGGGCTCGTGGAGGTCATTGTGGCAGGGCCATGGAGGTCATAGTGATGGGGCTAAGAACAGTTAGAGGTGGGGTAAGGTATGGCATACAGGGTTGTGTCCAGTTAGCAGGGAGGCATCATATTAAGACAGAGCCACTACAAACGAAGAATATCCTGGGCCCTCCACGGGTAAGACTTGTGTCCTGAGGGCCAAAGGAGTTATTACAAGGGACTTCTATCAGGAAAGTGTGGTTAGTAATTACACAGGGGGCATTGTTAAACATAAAGATGATTTCGTCTGTCAAAGGGCCTACTACTAGGGTCAAGTTTTCAGCCCTGGTTAGGTTGGAGGTGAGGTTTTGAGTTCTAATCCAAGAGCGGGGGGCTGGGGGGGACAGGCCAGGCAAAAAATGGTTTTGGTCTTAGAGGCAGGCAGTTCCAGCAAGGGGTATTATTTAGGTCGGCACTCAAAATCTGATAGGTGTTATTGAGACTTGTACTTTTTCTTGAATCTGTTGCCTGACCTGGTTCTGAGCTCCCCCTACCTTCTGACATGCCATAGTGGGTAAGTTGGGTAAAACAGAACTTTTTAACTAGGGCATCCAGATGTATAACTACTCCCCTGCCTTGCAGTTGCCATGAAATAACTTTTTCCTTGATATTGGCACTTTACAGCATGAGTATAGCAGGAGGCATGGACAAAGGTTTCAACAGTAAAGTACTTGCCCCCACCCCTAGGGCACTGACTGCAGTTAAGAGTCAATGATGCATATAACAAGGACCAGCGATACTAAGTCTTTCGGATATGGAGTTTTACTGGGTTGGCGGGATCTTTGGATGCCGTCCATCTTGATGGGAGGTACTCTTCTTGAAGGGCGAAGAGGTCGGCTGGACATCCGTGGGTGTAGTGGATCCAGGTGGCAATGCCATCCACTTTGAGTGCAGTGCAGGTCACAAGGATTACTACATAAGGCCCTTTCCAACGTGGTTCCAGGCTTTCCCGCCAATGTCACTTGACGAACACCCAGTCACCTGGCCAGTATCAGTGGGGTTCCGGTGGTGGTCCAGTCTCATATAGGGCCTTTAGTCTGGTCAGATGTCTTTCTGGGTTCGATGCAGGGCATGAAGGGAACGGACAAGTGTATTATCATCATTATTTAGATCATTAATCATTTTGGTTTGCAAGCTAGGTACAACAGGAGAACGTCTTCCAAACATAATCTCTGAAAGGAGTTAAATCTAGTTTGTACGGGGTTTTACACACTCAGAAAAGTGTATAGTGAAGGAGAGCCACCCAGTCCCCACCAGTCTCCTTGGTCAATTTAGTCAAGGTCTCTTTTAGGGTCCTATTCATCCTTTCTTCTGCAGCAAGCGCTTCAGGTCCTCCTCAGTTTCAGCGAGGAGGGTTGTGTCATCCGCATAATGCAGGTTGTTGATGATTCTTCCACCAATCCTGATGCCACATTCCTCCTCGTAGAGCCCAGGGTCTTGGATAATCTGTTCTGCATACAGATTGAAAAGATATCGAGACAAAATACATCCCTGATGAACCCCTTTCTTGATTTTGAACCATCCAGTGTCTCCCTGTTCTGTTCTGACAACTGCCTCTTGGTCCAAGTATAGGTTTCGCATTAACACAATCAAATGTTCTGGGATTCCCATTCTTCTCAGAGTCAGCCATAGCTTGTTGTGATCCACACAGTCAAAAGCCTTTGCATAGTCAATGAAGCACA
>NW_006400052.1:1791008-1807695 GCF_000299155.1 Elephantulus edwardii | reverse complement strand
ATAGTTATACCCACACCGACCAGGTTTTACCTCAGAAAAGTCAGTCCCCCAGTAGGCCCATGGTCTGGTCCTGTGCTGTCGGGTGCCGGAATTAGGCAGGTTTGAGATGGCATTTGTCAGTAGACAAGCTTTACACTTAGACATGATGTGGTCAATTTTGGAATCCATGTCTCAAATCTTGATCCCCTCTCATCTGATGAGTTCCTGCATTTTTTTGGTGCCCATGTGGTTTGTCCAGTGTATCTTGGCTAAGAGCTGGTCTCCTAATTTTTCAGGTAGTATGACTTTGCTGTCAGAAGTATACCACCATTTTTGGAGGTACTGGGTCATAGGCAGCTGAGTTATCCATTTCAAATCTTCAGGCGTGTAGGTGGGCTCTTCAGGCAGGCTTGGGCACCCTGGATCCAGGAACCTGGAAGTGGCCATGACTGTTGTTTTGAGGGCGGCCTGACAGGCAGTCCTGTCCATGAGGCGGTTACCCCTTGCAATTGGGGTGTCGCTTTTTTGGTGTCCTGGGCAATGGATAATAGCCAGTCTTCTTGATAACCATAAGGCTGCTAACATGCAAGGACTTCTTTGTTTTTGATAGTCTTGCCCTCTGCTGTCAGTAGCCTCCTCTCCAGATATACTCCCCCATGGATGTGGGCTGTGGTAAATGCATACTGACTGTCAGTATAGACATTGATGTCCTTGTCTTTGCCCAAGGTCAGAGCCTGGGTTGGCACTACTAACTCAGCATGCTGGGCCAAGGTCCCCGCAGGTAGAGGTTCTGCCCAGATCACTTTAGACTCAGATATAACCATTGTACCCACATAACTTTGTCCCTCATGTATGAAGCTGCTTCCATCAGTGAACCAGGTGTACTCAGCATTTGCCAGGGGTTGGTCTTTCAGATTGGCACGCACCCCATGGGCTTGGGCTAGGATGTTGGCACAGTCATGAAGAGGCGCATCTAACTCTGGGCCGAGCAGGAGAGTAAGGGTGGCTGGTGCCTGGTATATGATCCTGGTGGGGTTGAGCAACAGGCTCTGGTAGTGGGTGAGCCGTGCATTGCTCAATCATTGATCTGGGAGCTTCTTGAGAACCCCCTCAGTTGCATGGGGGGTGGTCACGTACAGAGTCTGTCCCAGAGTAATTTTATCTGCATCTTTTACTAACAGCACAGTGGCAGCAATGATGCTCAGGCATTTTGGCCACCCAGCCACTACAGAGTCTAGTTTCTTTGAAAAGTAGGCTGTGGGCCTCTTCCAGGGCCCTAGTTGCTATAGCAACACCCCTTTATGATCTGGTTGAAAGAGTTATTCATGTTTTCAGTCCAGTTAAATTCCTGTCCAGGTTTGGTTGCCTCATAGAGGTGCCTGGCCATCTCTGTGAACCCAGGGATCCACAACCTGCAAAAGCCTGCTGATCCCCAAAATTCTTGCACTTGGTGTGGGGTCTGGGGGGTAGGGATTTTAAAGATGGTTTCTTTTCTAGCATTAGACAACCATCTCTTTCCATACCGTAACAAGTAACCCAGATAGCTTACCTGGGACTTGCAAATTTGGGCCTTTTGGTGGAGGCTCGATATCCTAGGTCACCAAGGGTTCTCAACAGGTCTCGGCTCACTTGCAGGCAAGTTTCTGGTTCATCTGCCACGATGAGAAGGTCATTCACGTATTGTAAGAGGCTCAGGCCAGGATGCTACCAATGGATCTTAACCAAGTACTCATGCAGTGCCTCAAAAAAAAAAAAAAAAAAGAGGGTTGGGAGGTTCTTGAAACCTTGGGGCAACTGGGTCCAGGTCAACTGCCCATGGATTCCTTTCTCAGGATCTGACCACTTGAAGGCAAACAACTCTTGGCTACGAGGGGCCAGGGGCAGACTGAAGAAGGCATCTTTCAGGTCTAGTACAGTGTACCAATGCCGATTGGGTGACAAGGAGCTTAGGAGGGTATACGGATTGGGCACAGTTGGGTGGATGTCAATTACCCACTTCTTGACTTCCCTCAGGTCCTGCACTGGCCTATAACCATTAGAACTGGGCTTCTTCACAGGCAGCAGGGGGGTGTTCCAGGCAGACTGGCAAGGGTGCAATATAACCAAGTCTAGCAGGCGTTGAATGTGTGGGATGATGTCCTTATTTCATGGGGTACTAGCAGACCTTTACTGGATTGATGCCTGGCTTAGTCTCTACAAATATTGGTACCTGGTGTCATGCCAGCCCCATCCCCGCCCCCCATTTCTACCCAGTCCTGGAGAAAGTCCTAGAGCCAAGTGGTCATGTCCTCGGATGAGGAAGTAGGCTGTTGATACAGTCTATATTCATCTTCTATGTCGAGAGTTAGAACATGAATGGGGTGTCCTGTTTTAACTTTTATTATGGTTTCACTCCCTGGTTTAAAGCTGATTTGAGCTCCCATTTTGGTGAGTAAGTCTCTGCCCAGCAGGGGATATGGGCACTCAGGGATGACCATAATGGATTGGGATACCCAACTTACCCCAAGGTCCACAGTTCTCTGGGTAGTCCAGGGGTATTGTTTGGTGCCTGTGGCTCTTTGTACCCATGATATTTTGTTGGGAATGGGCCCCCCAGCTCGTAGTAGAACAGAGTGCTGTGCCCCTTTTATCTACCAGGTACTGGGTAGGCTTCCCCTCCACTTTTAGGGTTACCAGGACTTGGGGAGGGGTACCAACCCCCCCAAAAATCATCTTCTTTAATCAGGATTTTAGCTTTAGGCCTTTCCTTGGGGCAATTGCCTACCCAATGGCCTTCTTCTTTGCAATACGCACATTGATTTTTATTCAGGGGCAGCCTGCTTTTGCATTCTGACTTCTCGTCTCCCGAGGCAAGTTGCTGCAGCCATCTTCTGCATTCTCCTGGTTTGGAAGTGGCCGCAAGAGGACCCACACCAGATCCTTGGCCTGCCCCTTTTCAGCTTTTATCTGTTTGTCTTCAGCCATTTCTCTGTTACTATAGACTTTCTCTGCCAGCTCTATTAAATCTCTGAGGGTTTTTTTCTCATTTCATTTTTATTTTCTGCAACTTTTTCTTAATGTCTAGAGTTGCCTGAAATATGAATACCAATGCCACTGTCCCAAGATTTTTGGGTTTCTCAGGATCAATGAAAGTGTATTGATGAAAGGCATCTATTATATGCTCTAGAAAAGGGGCTGGACTCTCATCGTGTCCCTGTCTTAAATCATATACTTTAGCCAAATTAGTGGGCTGTCTAGCAGCTGCTCATAGACCTACCAATAGAAGCTGGCGGTAGACCCGGCGTCTCTCCTTACCTTCTGCTGTGTTGTAGTCTCACTCGGGTCAGCTGAGGGGGAAGGCGGCATCAATGGCCACTTGAATTGTGGTCAGGATGCCCATGGGGCCCAGAATCAATTTCCGAGCCTCTAGGATAATTCTTTCTCTATCTTCAGTTGTCAACAGCACTTGTAACAATTGCTGGCAATCATCCCAGGTGGGCTGGTGGGTAAACAGAACAGTCTCCGGAAGGTTAATCAGCTCTTTAGGATTGTTAGAGAAAGGGGCATTTTGAAATTTCCAATTGTGGAGATCACTAGTGGCAAAGGGCCAATAATGATACAGCTGGTTTCTGTTTGCCTCTACAGGCCCCACAGTCATCAAAGGAAGGACTGTAGAGTCTGCTTCGGGTGGAGGGGCCCTTTGAAGTTTTCCTCTAGTATTCTGTGTGGGACCAGTAGCCAGCACTGGTGGTGCCGGCAGCCCAGGTGCCAGCTGGGGGGCCAACGGTTCAGGCCCTGGCTGAGGCACTGGCAGCTTGGAGCCCGGGCTGAGGTGTCAGCTGTGGGGTTGGTGGCAGATAAGGGGGAGGAGGGAAGATGATGTTCTCCTCGTTTCCCCGTAGGATAGGGTAAAGAGGCATGGAGGGCTGCGGACTCTTTTTCAACCAGGGTTCTCCTGTTGTGGTCGCCATGAAGGTCGCCTTTTGTGGAGGGAGAAAAGATTTATACCAAGGAGGCAGATTAGTAACTAGATCCTTCCAGACAATGATGTAAGGGACCTGATCAGGGTGTCCACCCTGTGGATGGAACACAATTTTCTCCACGGCGTTGATAGTTGGCAGATCGAAAGTCCCCTCTGGAGGCCATCCTACTTCAAAGGTTGGCCATTCTGTGCTGCAAACTATGGTTAGTTTTTCTTTGCAAATCTCTGCCCACAAATTGTGGGCTCGCTCTCGAACCTCCTTAAAATGTCCAAGTACCAGGTCTAGGGGGGTGGAGGTAGTCTGTCCCATTACATCTGTCAACAGTAAGACAAAGACACAGACACACAAATAACAAGGATCTAGCAAAACAGACAAGTTTTCCAGCCCTCCTCTGCAAGCAAGTCTTGAAAGCTGAAACCGGTGAAGAGCGTTGTCTTGGAAAAACCTCAACCGCCTTTTATGCCCCAAATCCCGTTCCCCCTAAGTCACCAAGGAGCTGACACCGATGCAAGAGCAAGAGGGAATTTATTTTGGATAAGAATCCAGGCCGGGCGTCAGACTGGGCCAATACAGCTGGGAAGACGGCGGCCCAAGTCTGGGGGCTCAAGCCTCTTTAAAGGGGAAAGCCTACAAAAACAGGGTTGATTGGCTGATTCAAAGGAAAACAGGGTGTTACAGGATTGGCTGATTCAAAAGAAAAGGGCGCAAAAACAGGGTAGGAAAAAGGGAACTGCAGGAGTGGGACTTTTCAGATGTCTTGAGATTGGCTCCTGTTGGGGCAGAGGTTTTACTCCCTGCTTTTCAGTTTGTGGTTTTTCCTGGAACCGGCCAGCGTACAGGTTACAAAATGGAGTCCCTCGGGTCTCTCAGCATCACTTTACTTTAGAATGGGAGCAAATGCGGATCTCTTCGAGTCAGTTAGTTGGCCAGGTGGTTGTCCTCCAGATTTCTTGGCACAACTTGCTGTAGTGCATATGGGGCAACGTCTGTTTGTTGAATTATGTCAATTGGTATGCCATAAATTCCTGGGGCTTTGTTTTTTGCCAATTCCTTCAGAGCAGCTTGAACTTCTTCCTTCATCACCACAGGTTCTTACTCATACATTGTTTCATGGAGTTCTTTGTATCAGCCAATTCCTTTTGGTACAGTGACTGTGCTAACTCTGAGAAGAATGGGAATCCCAGAACATTTGATTGTGCTTATGCAAAATCTATTCTTGGACCAAGAGGTAGTAGTCAGAACAGAGCAAGGAGACACTACATGGTTCTAAATTGGGAAGGATGTGTGCCAGGGATGTGTTCTATCTCTATATCTTTTCAATATATATGCAGAACAGATCATCCAGGAGGCTGGGCTCCGTGAGGTGGCATGTGACATCAGATTGGAGGTAGACTCATCAACAACCTGCGTTATGCAGATGACACAACCCTGCTTGCTGAAACTGAGGAAGATCTGAAGTGCTTGCTGCAGAAGGTCAAGGACTGCAGCTTTAAACATGGATTGAAGCTCAACATCAGGAAAGCAATGATTCTTATGACTGGGCCAATTGGCAGCATCATGATAGACAATGAAGAGATTGAAATTGTTAGAAGCTTCAGTTTCCTTAGCTTCACAATCAACACTCCTGGTACCCAGGAAATCAAAAGATTAATTACATTGGGAAAGTCTGCTATCAGGGCCCTCTCCAGAGTACTGAAGAATAACGATGTCAGTCTGGAGACTAAGATGTGGTTGATCCAGGCCATAGTCTTCACAATTACATGCTATTCATCATAAAGCTGGACAAAGACTAGGGATGATAAGAGGAGAATTGATGCCTTTCAGCTGTGGTGCTGGAGAAGAGTATTGACTCTACCATGGACTGCTAGGAAAACAAACAGATTCACCCTGGAGAGGGTGAAGCCAGGCTGCTCCCTGGAGACAAGAATTCTGAGGCTTTGTCTGACATAATTTGGGCGTCTTGCAAGGAGGGACCAGTCCTCAAAGAGAGAGATCATGATTGTGAGGTAGAGGGATAGATAGCACAGGAGAGGAAGACCCTGGATGAGATGGATTGACTTAGTGATGGGGGTAATGAGGATAAGTGTGTCAGAAACAATAAAGTTGGCACAGAATAAAGCAGGGTTCAGAGCTGTTGTACAAAGGGTCACTGTGGGTCACAAGCAATTCAATATGTTATGTTCACATAGCAACCACAACAACAGTCATGTAAAGCACTTTAAGCTGCTTATTTATCAGGAGAGGAAATGCATCTTTCCTAGATTAGAATTTACCTCTTTGAAATTGTTTTTCTCAGTCATATGTTAATGTACCTTAAGCTGCCTGCTTACAAGGAAGAGAAATGCACATTTCCTGGATTAGCATTTTGTTGTTGTTGTTGTTGTTAAGTGCCGAAGAGTCACAGGCTTCTATGAAGGAGAATCTTCAACGCTTGGGTGTCTCTCATCCTCTCTCCAGGTTCATAGGGTTTCCGGAGGCAAGCTATTACGGAAATGGATGCCACTCCTCTTTCCAAGCTTGTTTTAATCGGGGAGCTCCACCCACTCTCTGCCCGCATTGGGTATGTGTTAACTATTTCATGAGTCATCTTTAACTGTATGTGAACTGGTTTTTTTTAATGTAGAAATTCTGTAACTTTACTAACACAAGTGTATTGTTAAGTAGACTAATATATAACCCAAGTATAAAATCTAATGATCACACCCAGATAGGGAGGCAGGCTTTGTTTTTGTTTTTTCAGTTGGTTTTTTAAAATTTTATTATTTTGTGTGTGTGTGTGTACTGTCAAATTAGATCTGACTGGTATAGGAGGAAATTGTCCCTCCTTCTCCCGCAGATCATCTGGTGGATTTGAACTGCGCACTTCTGGGATTACCGTGCAGCTTCTTGCCACTAGGCCACCAGACCTCCCAAGGCAGATTTTTTTGAAGAGTCTCTCTATCGTCCCAGATCTGCAATAAAGTGCTTCGAATATTGCAATCCATTTGTCTTATTGGCAATTGACTACAGAAAGAACTCCTTGTGTTCAGTAACAAGAGGAGTTTGATACTTATTTGCAGGTTCTGTTTTAATGCTTGCAAATAGTTAAGTTGGTAAGGTGAAAGAAAGTTACTAAGTAACTTATATTAGTGTTTAGTGAATTTTCTTACCAGCAAAGTTCATGTACATTCAAGGCTTCTTCAGATATGTGCTGATCACTCATTGAGGGAGCCAGGGCCCATTAGTCCAATTGCTCCTTTGCCACCATGATATGCTTGGGGCATTACTGAGCTAGGTGTTTATGAGAACTGCACCAGAATCATGTGGCAAGAGTCCCTTTACTCTCTTGAAGTGTTTTTTGATATATATGTTTTATATGACTGTGACTCGGCTTTTTATACTGGAAGAAAGTGGGCACATTTGCTAGGCAAAAGGTCTGTGATAGCAGTTTTAAGAAATTTGCCTTTAGCTAGTCCTTCTTTTCCTCTTCCAAATTCTTATTGTTGAAGACCAAAATAGCAGCAGTTAAAAATTAGTTTGCGTCACTCTGGTGGCCTGAAGCTTTTTTCTGAGGTTTTCTAAATATCAGGGGCAGTCTGATTGATAGAATGGAAATTTATCACTATTTTTCTCTCATGAGATTTAGGGCCTAAGTTAGTGATATGCCAAATGACCACAAACACCTGACATAGGCTGGGTTGGAGACGTCTTTCTTTTCTTAGACCAACATGGCACAAATGAGAGATGAGATGCTCAAGGTATCTGGCATAGAGGACCAGAGTAGCTTCACAAGACAGGGCTGACCAACCCTCCCCCAGCCCCAAACACACAGTCTGTGCTGAGGCAAACGGATCATCTCAGACCCTGCTCCAATGGAAAACAGGAGCTCCTCCCATGAGTGGGTCCATAGAACACATACACGAATTAATCCATGTCTCAGTCTAAGGTTTTCTGGAGGAGGATACCAGTGAAACAGACATGGATAATATAGATATAAAATCTCCATAGAGATGCATGCCATGCTTCTCTGCTAGTTTGAATTCAACAGTGGCTCCATGGGAGAAAGACGAGCAGTCTCTTCCTGGGTGATTTACAGCCTCTGAAAGCCTGCTGGAGGATCAGCTGTGAATCAGCTCCAACTCAATAGCAATGAGTTCATGTGAGCAAAGTCTATATGCACACGCGTACACACTGAAACCCAGCGCACTCCTCTGGGGTCAATCCTAACTCACTGAGACCCTCCAGCAGGCGTCTGAGGCTGTAAATCTGTATAGGAAGAGACTGTATCATTTCTCCTGTCAGTCAGCTGATAGGTTCCAACGCTATACTACTAGGGCCTCATATATATAAATGTATAGGTACAAGGCATGTTGTTCTTGTTGTTATGTGCTTTCAAGGCAGAACTGGATCATAACGACCATTGAGTAGATTTTCAGAGGTTGTAAAGTACATGGGAGGAGATTGCCCATCTTTCTCCCTTGGAGCAACTGGTGGATTCAAACTTCCTGGCTGTGGAATGGATAGGTAAGGGATCCCAGTAAAATTGAAGGGCTCTTGTCATATAAAATGTTTCCACTAACCCACTCAGTCACGAGAGTTCCTTAGTATAAGATAGGTATATAGATAAGGGTAAATATATCAACAGGGGTAGGAAGAGATTGATCCATTTCAAGAAAATGGCTCATGCAATTGTGGGAATTGGCAAAATGCAAATTCTTTTTTTTTTTAAATGTACTATTTTGCAATTTTATTTTATTTTTTTCCTATATTTTATTAATTTTCATAAACATTTACAGAGATTTTGGGTTTCCATTCATTCATTGTTGCACTAAAAATGCAAATTCTTATGTCAGGTGGCTGGCTAGAGACCTCTGCTGGTCACATATTTGCAGGAGTTGCTAAGTCCAAAGTCTGCTGTTCAGGAAACAGCCTAGAGACTTCTGTAGGCACGTTGTTGTTATTCTTGTGGTTGTTTACTATTGAGTCAGAACCAATACAGAGCTGGCCCTCCAGCAGGTGTTCAGAGGCAGTAAATCACATGGAAGGAGATGGCCCATCTTTCTCCTGCAGAGCAGCTGGTGGTTTTGAACCACATGTCTTTAGGATTACAGTGCAGCTTCTTATCACCAGAACACCCCCAAATTCATAAGAAGAATGTGGAGTCAAGAGAAAGTGAGCTTTTCCAGAAGGAGGTAAGGGGTTAAGTGCTTGGATGCTAACTAAAAAGGTCAATGAGTTGAACCCAACATTTGTTCCACAGGAGAAAGATGTAGGAGTCTTATGTAGGAGTAAATATGTACAGCCTTGAAAATCCAATGCAGGAGCTCTGGCCCATCAACCTGAGTGAGAACTGACTCTACAGCAATGGCCAGAGCATGCATTGATATTCTACGAGCAGACCACACCCCCAAAGAAGCCTCCCTTTTAACTGTTGATTCATCAGCTCAAGTAATAGGAGGTAACTGCATCATATCACATGACATCTAGTATCTGCCAAGCTGCTGAGAACCGTAGGCTACCGAGACGACACAATCTGACCATCACTGCTTGCCTATACAAGCCTCCCACCCATGCAGCCAAGGTGAATCAATGTCACACATGTGATTGTCCTCCAGTCCTGCTCCTTGTCTATGTGCCTGTCCTTGAGCTCCCAGGCCGGTCCTGAGGCCCCACCCTCAGCGCCCCCTCCTATGCAGCCTGACACACCAGCCTGGATTGCCTGTCTACTGGCCACTGTCCTCCAGGAGATCTCCCCATCAGGACCTCCTCCCCTCCCTACAACCTTGACCTGATTCAGTCCTGTTGTGTCCACCTGAATCCCCACCGCAGTCACCTCCTTTTTTTGAGATATAATTCATAGCCCATAAAAATTAACCAGTTTACAGTGGACAATTCAGGGGGTTGTTGACGTCAGTACTTGTGGGCTGGCTACATCCACCCAAATTTCTAAGGGTCTCCCCAGTGATGACGCCTCTGTGACCTGGGCCACAGATCAGAGCAGCTAGTTCAGGAGACACCTAGATTCTGTTCATGAATGGTGAGCCCTCCTCCCCCTGCACCACCCAGCCTCCCTTCAGTGTGTCACCTCCTCCATCTTTTCAAGAGACAAAGCAATTTGCTGTTTGTGAAGCCTGTCTGTGGAGCCGCAGAGCTACCTCCTCTTCTCTGCCGGTCCCACCGCCTGGCACGCGGGTCTCCTGGGAGCCTCAGGATTCCCTAGGCTCGGTCTAGAGCACTTAGTGCCCATTGACCTGCTCTGTGGGGGGTCTCCCCCCACCCATCATAGAATGAATGATGTAAAAAAATATGTGTTATAACTAACCTTAGTTAAAATCACAATTAAAAGAAAAAAATTTATTCTTTTAAAGCAAAAAAAAATATGTGTTAATTAGGTCTTGATTCTCAGGGTTTGGGATGCAATGTTGTAATGTGACGATTATGTAATGCTCTCCCATGATCGGATAAGCCAGGCTGCAAGAAAATTACCAGGAGAATACTCAAGTTAGAAATGAGGAGATTGTCCCTGGAGTGTAGCCTGGAACATCTTTTCTCTTAGAAGAAATAAAAGGAGAGAAGCAGATAGAGAGGGGACACCTCAGTCCCACTAAGATAGAAGAGTTGGGATAAAGCATGTGTTAAGTTTGCAGACTTAAGGAAGGAATCAGAGAGAACAAGAGAAAAAGCCTAATGCAGCTTTACTAAAGGGAGAATAGGTGAGCCCCCAGGTAAGGTTCCTCATTCTGAAGATGCAGAACGGAAAGTCACACTTTCAAGGGTATCAGGGAGGGTTTTTATAAGGAGTCTTTAGGGAGGAACATTCCATTATGATTTGTGCTTCATCTGTTATTTCTGCCTGATTTTGGAGGGAGGGGGGCGTTCACTCTTCTTGTCAACATGTGTATTTGAATTCTTCATTCTCCCCCTTTGCCCCCCTGTCCGGACTTAACAGCATGTCCTTTGGACTCAGCTTCCTATGCTAGGAAACTCCTTGAACCAAGATGCACAGAAAGTCTTTTCTTAGAAATAGTACTCTGAATTTGTATTTCTAATATCCTAAACTGTAAAATTTTGCTGTCAGGACCCTCTTAAAAATTCAAAAGTGCAAAGGAGTCACTTTAAAGACTAAGGTGCATCTGCACCATACCATGGTCTTTTTCCATTATTTTCTATGAAAGTTGGCAGAAGAACTGGTTGGTGCCTTTGAGTTGTGATGTTGAAGAAGAGTACTGAATAGCCCATGGATTGCATAAAGAACAAACAAGTCTGTCTTGGAGGAAATGCAGCCAGGCTGGTGCTTTGAGATGAGGATGATGAAACTCTGTCTTACATAATTTGGCCATGGTGTTAGGAGGGGCGAGTCCTTGGAAAAAAATATCATACTCAGAAGGGTGGAGGGTCAGTAAAAGAGGAAGACTCAACTAATTGAATTCACACAGTGACTGTTAACAATTGGCTTGAGCATGGCAAAAATCATGAAGACCGAGAAAAGTTCCAATCTATTGTTCATGGAGTCGCCGTGAGTTGCAGTTAACTTGATGGCACCACCACCAACAGCAAAGCCCAATAGAATAAAGTCATCCATTTGTGGATTTTGTTGCAGCAGCACTCGCTAATCAAGACTTCCTTCCTGGGGTGCTGGGGTCTGACTTTCCACATTCTTCTAACCCCACACAGCAGAGAAGACCAGGTGGGTAATGGTGCCTCTGCATCATGCCTTCTAGTCCCAGCACTCCATCATGGGGGGGAGGGGAGGAAGGTAGCTTGTTTGTTATTTAAAAAAAAAATCACTTCCCTTTTCAAAAATTGAGGGAAAACTCCTATTACATACAATTAATTGTTTATTTACTTCAGTGTTGTTTAGTCCATCTACAATGTTGTGAAGCTAACATGTCTACCAAGTTTCAGAGCATTTCTGTCACCCCAAAAAGCACCCCAGACTCATGAAGTAGTTACTCCCTATTCTTCTTTCCCAACCTGTCTCCAGCCCCTGGTAGCCACCAGCCTCCTTTCTGTAGTTTTGTCTATTCTGGAAATTGTACAGAAACAGAAATTGCACAGAATGTGACTGATAATGGCTGAGCAAAAGTAACTCCATCTTTGAACGTACTCCCCATTCTATTGTTGTCTTTTCCCACTTGCTTTTGAGTTACTGATGATGTTGGTGATCACTACCCTACCCTTTTGAAGAAGAATGTTTTGGCAGACTGACCATTCCAACTCTGGCCTCACCAGAACTAGGGGAAAGCGGGTCTCCTCAACCCCCAATCTGTGGGTTAGAGATAAGAAGTGAAACAAGAAAGAACTTTCCTCGTCTTTGCTATTCTTGTTTTTTTTATTTTTTTAAAATTTTTTCTTTTATTATTTCTGTGTGTATGTGTGCATGTGTGTGTTGTGTGTACCGTCAAATCAGATCTGACTGGTACAGGAGGAGATTGTTCCTCCTTCTCCAGCAGAGCATCTGGCAGATTTGAACTGTGCACCTCTGGGATTGCAGTACACCTTCTTGCCACTAGACCACCAGAACTCGCCTATTCTTGTTTTAATAAACCTTGTGACTTGGTCATACCTTGAATTATGAGATCTTGTGACTCTGTTACACCTCAAAATATACTTAATGTACTGACATATTTCAAGAGACACTGCCCTGGACATGCTTACCACGTTGGCCCAAGAAATTTGGAGGACAACCATGTGGCCAGCTGACTGGAAGAGATCTATATTTGTTCACATTCCAAAGAAAGGAGACCTGACAGAGTGTGGAAATTATCAAACAACATCATTAATATCACATGCAAGCAAGATTCTGCTTAAAATTATTCAAAAACTACTGGAACAGCACATCAGCTGGGAACTGCCAGACGTGCAGCCTGGGTTTAGAAGAGGCTGTGGTACTAGGGATATTATAGCTAATGTTAGATGGATCTTGGCTGAAAGCAGAGAGCACCAGAGGAATGTCCATCTGTGTTTCATTGACTATGCAAAAGCATTTGACTGTGTGGACAACAACAAACTTTGGCTGACTCTGAGAAGAATAGGAATCCCAGAACATTTGATTGTGCTAATGTGAAACCTATACTTGGACCAGGAGGCAGTCGTCAGAACAGAGCAAGGAAACACTGCATGGTTCAAAAATGGGAAGGGTGTACGCCAGAGCTGTATCCTGTCTCCATACCTTTCAATCTATATGTGGAACAGATCATCCAGGAGGCTGGGCTCTATGAGGAGAAGTGTGGCATCATGATTGAAGGAAGACTTATCAACAACCTACATTATGCAGATGACACACAACCCTGCTTGCTGAAACTGAGGAGGACCTGAAGCACTTGCTGCAGAAGATCAAGGATTGCAGCCTTTAATACATATAGAAGCTCAACATCAAGAAAACAGATTCTAACCACTGGGCTGATTGTGATAGATGGTGAAGAGAGTGAGATTGTTAACAGCTTTAGTTTGCTTGGCTCCACAATCAACAATCTTGGTACCAGCAGCCAGGAAATCAAAAGACGAATTGCATTGGGGAAAGTCTGCTGTCAGGGACCTCTCCAGAGTACTGAAGAGTAACGATGTTAGTCTGGAGACTAAGATGTGGCTGATCCAGGCCATAGTCTTTGCAATCACTTGCTATGCTTCAGACAGCTGGACAACAAGTAGGGATGATAGGAAAAGAATTGAGTCTTTGAGCTGTGGTGCTGGAGAAGAGTATTAAATATACCATGGACTACTAGGAGAACTAACAGATTCATCCTGAAGAGGGTGAAACCAGGCTGCTCCTTGGAGGCAAGGATTCTGAGGCTTCATCTGACATAGTTTGGGCATGTTGCAAGCAGGGACCAGTCCTTGGAGAGGGACATCATGCTTGGAAAGGTGGAGGGACAGTGCAAGAGAGGAAGACCCTCAATGAGATAGATTCATTCAGTAATGAAGGTAGGTGTGTCAGAGACAAAAAGATTGGCACCAGATAGAGCAGGTTTCAGGGCTATTATTGTACATAGGGTCTCTGTGAGCCACAAGCTACTTGACAGCACATGATACAACAAGTAATACTTGGCTACTTCTGGTTTTATTCTTTTCCTTGTTTGAACCCTTTGTACACTATAGGAACTCAGTTATCAGCTGAGAATACTTGGAGCTGTCTCTCAATGTGTGCTCTCTTTCACATTTCATTTTATGTGAGTAATTGTGTTACATGGGGAGAGGGTAACAGAACTTCTGCCTGGCTTCTTTCACATTATTAGTATATATGTATAGACATCAGAAGGTCCATCCATGTCAGAGCATGTATCATGACTCCATTCTGCTTCATGACTGTGTAATATTCCATTGTGTGGCTATGCCACATTAGGTGGTTTCCACATTGTGGGGATTGTGAACAGAAGAAGCTTGTGTTAAAGGAAGGCAGGGCAGACAATCGACACTTCTGCAAAACTCTCACCTCTTTGCAGCCTCCTCATTCTCAACTAGAAAGTGCTTTGATAAATTACAAAAACGTGAGTGAGTCATTGTGCTCAGCAGGCAGGCTTTTCTGAATGTGTCCTGATGCCTCCATGGAGATGCGTCTCCTCAGACCATAGCTCTCCATACGCTGTCTGGGGCGTCTCTGCTGCAAAACTGGGCCAGGGCAAATTGACTGCTCCACTTCCACCACTATTCACAAACATTTCCCATCTTCCACAGGTGGAGTCTAGACACATTCGCAGCACATCTGTAAGATCAGTGGCGCGTGTGCACACCTTGGTATTCCAATTTCAGAAACCTGAAGTTGTGCTGTGAGGAAGAAACATAGAAGGAATACTTGGAATCGGTCAGTGCACAGAGACAGAAACGTCGACTAGAGACGCTAGGCTTCTGAAGGACTGGGCAGTGTCCCCTCCTGTTACACTCTGGGGCACTATGAACAACTTCAAGTTACCAGGGTGCAGGGAAAGAGAAAAGGGGTACAATGCTCCTATTTGGGGTGTTGAGAACATTATGGAAATAGTAGTGATGACTGTACAACACTGTAATTAATGTTGACACAGGATAGAGCAGGGTTCTGATCTGTTGTTCATAGGGCCTCTGTGAGTTGAACTTGAGTAGGCAGCACATAACAACAACAATCACACACACTAATGGAGCTGTGGTGGCCCAGTCAGTAGGAGGTTGTGCAGCTAACCCCAATGAAGTGGTTCAAATCCAGTGGATGCTCCATGTAAAAAGATGGACAATGTCTTCCCCTGTGATTTACAGCCTCTGAAAACCCACCGGAGGGGCAGTTACAAGTCCACCCCAACTTGATGGTACATAAAACCAGCAACAGTTATACACTAAGGAGCTCTGGCAGCCTAGTGGGTAAGGAGTCATTCTGCCAATCCCAAGGTAGGGTGTCTGTCTACCAGCAGCTGCTTCTCGGGAGAAAGATGGGCAATCCTCTCCCATGCAATTTAATCTCCGAAATCCGCTGGAGGGTCATCTTTGGGCCAGTCCCAACTCAACACATGACAACACAAGTTATACACATGAGGAGCTCTGGTGGCATAGTTCATACAAACTCTCGCTGCTAACATACAGAAGCACCTCTCTAGGGGTTCAGACCCACCAGCAGCTCCACGAGAGAAAGATGAGCAGTCTCCTTCCATGCCATTTACAGCCTCCCAAACACCAGCTGGAGGGTCAGCTTTGAGTCGGTTCTCACTCCACTGCAATTAGTAGTTTAATAATTATACACTTAAGGAACTTTGATGGCGTAGTGCACAATGTGTAGCGTGGCTAACCAAAAGGTCAGCAGTTCAAATCCACCAACTGCTCCTCCCATAAAGATTCACAGCTTGGGAAGCCAGATGAAGGGTCTGCAGGAGTCAGAAGTGACTGGACGGCCGTGGAGTTCGGGTTTAGTTTTTAATTATAAGCTTAAAATTGTCAAAATGGCAAATTTTGGATTTTTTTTCTTTCTTTTCTATTATTTTTTTTTCAAAACAGCAAACCACAGTGTGGAAATGTAACCAATGTCACCGAGCAACTAGTTTAGAAATTGTCAAATAGGAACCTAAGATGCTGTGCAAACTTTCACCAATGCACAACTAAATATATTTTCTTACTCTAGTAAGAGCTATATCTGTGCTTCTGAATTTTCTAGCAGTTGTCTATTATTTTCAAAGTTAAAATAAGCGGTGAAATCAATGTATGTTGTTTTAAATTTTTATGTTTTATGTTTTATGTTTAAAATTTTATGTTTTAAATTTCAACATGTAATTAATTTTAAAATATTTTTAGTAGTCTTACATGCTTATTGGGGAGCTCTGGTGGCCTAGTGGCAAGAAGCTGCGCTGCAATCCCAAAGGCAAGAGGTTTGAGGCCACCAATTGCTCTGAGGAAGGAGCATGGGAAATCTTCTCGCTTGATATTAGCTGCCTCTGAAAACCCGCGGGAGGGTCAGCTATGCGTTGGTTAACCGACTCGACAGTACAAAACAACATGCGTATTATCATACTAAAAAAACTTCAAGGGGAGCTCTGGTGGCCTAGTGGCAAGGAGCTGCAACTACAATCCTAGAGGCGCACGGTTCGAATCCACCAGATGCTCTGCCGGGAAAAGAGGGACAATCTCCTCCTGTACCAGTCAGATCTGATTTGACGGTACACTCACACAAAAATAATAAAATTTAAAAACAAAACAAAAAGGGGCGCTCTGGTGGCCTAGTGGTAAGGAGCTGCAACTACAATCCCAGAGGCACACGGTTCGAATCCACCAGATGCTCTGCTGGGGAAGGAGGGACAATCTCCTCCTGTACC
>NW_006400052.1:1711135-1790218 GCF_000299155.1 Elephantulus edwardii | reverse complement strand
ATTAATAGTAATTGTGTCAAAAATAGCTGTATGTTTTAAATTACTTTTTAAAATTTAAGGCTAAAACCAACTTAGAAGTAGAAATTTTTTAAGAAAGTAAAATTTGAATAGGGTTGCAAATATGTTTACTCATTTATAATATTAATTCCTATTTTTATTGTTTGTGAAATGCATGTCAATAACTTTATTTTTATGAAGTTTTTTTTTCTTTTTGTAGTTTTAGAAATAAATTCTTACAATTGATAAAAAAAAAGGAGTGTTGTATGTTTTCCTCAATGCCAACCACCAGGGCCTGCGGGGACAGAGGCAAGGCTGGGGATGTCCTGCAGGCCACCTGAACCTCACTGCCCCAGGGCAGCACACAGATAAGACTCCCATCCCCTCTTGCCTTATTTCTGCCTTCACACTTCCCTTTCTGTCAGCCTGAAATGGTGAGGGCAGGGCTCTGCCCATGCTGTTTCCTCCGCTGGGGAACACCTTTTCCTGCTTTGTTGCCAGGCTATTCTTACTAAGCCTTCCAGGCATTGCCACCTTCTTGACTTGCACCAAGCAGTCCTGGTTCCCCTGACCACCCCACCTCCTTGATTCTGTCCCCACCCCAGCTCAGCCCAAGCACAGTGTATGATCCATAGATGTTTGCTGGATGGATCCTGATAATTCCTCTGACACCTGAGGCCGCCTGCTTGACCCCCAAGAGACAGGGAGAAGGACAAAGTATAGTGTCTCTTCCATTCACCCCTCTGCCCCCCAGAACCCCCCAGGTGGAATGGGTCTTTGATGGCAGGGGTGGCCGTGAACAAGCAGACAAGACTGGGGCACCCTTCCACGTCAGCCTTCCTCAGCAGCCTCACTCCTGCCTGTCCCTCAAGGACCATCTGGGAAAACTTTCCTGTCAATAAAAACACCCTCACTACCACTTAAACAAAACTTGGAAACAGAGACCCAGAATTAAAACGCTTTTAATAACACACACACACACACACACACACACACACCTCAAACAACTGAATGTTGCCTGTAATCTGCAAAGTCTGGCTGGGCAGTTGTGCTGTGGTCAATGCCTTGCTGAGGCTGAGTGTACAGCAATCATTCCCTTGATGAGACTGGAAGGGGCGTTCCCTTGGGGGGGCATCACTGACATTGTGTGTATATAAGGAAGTCTCATGGAGCTCCCAGTTGGCCTAGTGATAAGAAGTTGTACTGTAATCTCAAAGGCAAGCTGTTCAAATCCACCAGCTGCACTATGAGAGCAGAATGGGAAGACTCCTCCCGAGCGATTCCTACTGGACAGCACACAACAACAAGTGGAGCTAGTTTCTTTCTTTCTTTTTTTAAACTTTGTCTCCATCCAGTATCTGGCTTCTAATCTTTTTGGTTCCTTCGACCATGTCTGCCTTATCTGCTGACATTGCATTTGTCAACCTCTGCTGCTACGTGCTACAGTTCTGGGACTCGCCAGCCTTTCCAACTGCAATGAGTCATGTCTTTTACATTGTTGTTGTTAGGTGCTGTCAAGTCAACTATGACTCATAGTGGCTTTACGAACAACAGATCTGGACCAGACAGGCTGGTGCCCCGTCCTGCTCCAGTCTCACAATCTCTGGCATGCTTGGGCCCACTGTGGTCGTCACAGCACCAATCCATCTCACTGAGGGCCTTCCTCTCTGTCTGACCCTCCACCTTTCCTAGCATGATGTCTCTAAGGACTTGTTGGTTCCTTTTGAAAATATACCCAATTATTTATATATGTTGTTGTTGCTGTCGAGTCGCCTGCAGTTCATAGCGACACTATGTACAACAGCCCTAAACCCTGCTCTGTCCTGTACAAATCTCACTATCTCTGACACACTTATCCCCATTATCCCAGTCACTGAATCAATCCACCTCTCACTTGAGAGGGTCTTCCTTTCCTGAACTGTCCCTCCACCCTCCCAAGCATGACATCCTTCTCCAAGGACTGGTCCCTCCTTGCAACATGCCCAAAGTATTAATATATATACGTATTTTTTAAAGTTCCATCTCATTGCTGTTAAGGCATTTAGCTGGCACGTAGCTGGCTCTTCAGTGAGTTTTTGAAAGCTGTAAATCCCAAGGAAGGAGAGATTGCCCATCTTTCTCCTGCTAGTGGATCTGAACTATCAGAGAGGCACTACTTTTGGGTTAGTGATGCAACTTCCTACAGACTACTCCTGGGTTTACTTCTTTAGAGAATCCAGGCTAAAACACACCACACGGCTCTCAGGCCAAAGTGTAAACCTCTTTGAAGACCCCTACAGAGAAAGTTCTAGCTCAAAAGCCAGAAATGGATCCCAAATCTTTATTTGACCTGCGAGTCCCACCCTCTTTTTTGCATAAATTGTCACCTGGTTGGAAGTGCTCTGTGGAACCTCAGATAGTCATCTCAAAGTCAGGGAGGCGCGTGGGTGTGGTCAGGCAGGAGGCCCCCAAGTCTTCTCCCTCCTGCTTCCTCTGGGGCTCCCCATCCTCCTCTTCCTCACCACTCTCCTCCTCATCTTCCATGATGGCATCCAGCTCCTCCCGAAGCACGCTCATCTCCAGAGCCAGACTGCACAGCTGGCCCAGCAGCTGGACATCCGCTCGGCGGAGGTTTCCCTGCCAATGAGAAAGGGGAGCTATAGACATTCCACAGCAGTTGGCAAGAGTATGCTGACTGGGACGGTGGGAAGCAGTGCACTCCAAGTCCTCCAGGGAGGGTCCTCTCTGTGTGCCTCTGGACCTCAGACAGTGATTTACCAACATGCTGTCTGCTGTATGATTGATGTAACTTCAGTCTCCCCATTTCAGTGTCCCTCGCTGCTGTCTCCACTTCACTCTCCCTCTCTTGATCTCTTTGCCTCTTTTTAAAATCTCCCTTTCTTGTTATGTATCTCTGTCTCCCTCACCTTCTCGGTCTCTGGCTCTATGTCTTTCCAAGCCTCGTTTGTCTCTCTGTCTCCTTGTCTCTCTACCTGGATTCATTCTGTTCTTTTTCTTGTCAGGTGCCTTTGATTTGATTCTGACTCATAATGACTGTACAACAGCATGAACCCTGCACCGTTCTCATAATCTCTGCTGCATTTGAGTCAATTATTGCTGTTCTTGTATCAATCCATTTAGCTGCAAGTCTTCCTCCTTTTTGCTGTTTACTTTAACAAGCATGTTGGCTTTCTCCAAGAGCCAACCTCTCTCTCCTGACAACATACCCAAAGTGTGTGAGATGAAGTCTTACCATGGTCGCTTCAAAGGAACATTCTGGCTGCATTTCTTCCAGGGCACATTTGTTCTTTTGGCGACCCATGGGATAGTCAATATTCTTTGACAACAAGACAACTTAAAGACATGATTCTCTCACTTCTTGGTCTTCTGTATTCATTGTCCTGTCTCTTGATCTCTCTGCCTCTATTACTGCTCTCAATCTCCATTTCTCTCTTTCTCTCCATTTCTGTCTTTCTTGGGCTGCTAATGTAAAGAGTAGTTCCAACTCACCAGGTGCTCTGAAGAAGAAAGATGAGGCAGTGAGCTTCCATAAGGATTTACAGCCTCAGAAACCCTACAGAGTCCGAGTTGAAATTGACTCAGTGACCGTGAGAACTGAATTCTTGGTCTTCTGTCTCTCTCTATCCCTGTCTCTCCAACCTTAGGTCTTTTGTTTTCTGTCTCCAGTTCCCTCTCTTTTCCTCCATTCAAGAACTGTTCTCAGTTCTTGATTCTCAGTTCTTTACTTTTGATCTGTCTGTTTCTCTGCATATCTCACCCTTCCCCTAATAATCTGGCCCTCCACCCCAGGCCCTGCACTCACCAGCTCTTCCCAGATCCACAGCAGTCTCTCTCTGATACCTTCAGTATCCATCTCTGGGGAGAAGAAGATCTGGCCAGGTATCCCTTCTGGAGGCACCCCTGTCAAAGCCCTCGGGGGTGGGCCCAACCCCAGGGGCACCAGCCCTGCCTGTTTCAGCTGCTTCCACTGCTCCATCTCCTCTGAGCTGTGGCCCTGGCTCCCAGGGCGCAGGAAGTAGCAAGGTCCAGAGTAACCTGGCCCCCAGTGGAGTGAAGTGCAACCAGGCGTGGCTGGGGCGGGGGTGCTGGCAGAGACGTCCCAAAGTTCATTCACCTGGGAAATTCAGCCAACCTCCTGAGTTTTTATTCCCTCTGAAGACTTAGGTCAAACTTCATCTCTCCCTTCTCCTTCCCAGTGCCCAGGCTTGATTGTTCCTCAGTACCCCAAATCCAGTACCTTAGAGTCTATGTTACATCATAGCAATGCCCAATTGGGTGTCCCTAGCTATAAATCTTTCGTGGAGCAGACAGCCCAGGTTTCTCCTATAAATCAGCTGGTGGAGTCAAACTTCTGACCTTTTGGTTGGCAGCCCATCATGGAATGCACTTTGCCATCAGAAAGAGCTCCTCTATGGGTGCCCAGTGCCTGGTAATGTCTGACTTCCTGTGCTTTCCTGGGTCCCTCCCACCTTTCCTAGGAGATGCTGAAAGGGTCCTCAGAGCAATATCTAAACTAGCAGATTGAAAATACATGTCTTTAAGAAACCCAAACCAATTGCCTTTTAACAGAGTCCAATTCATGTTGACTCATTTGTCTCAGCAGAACTGTGCTCCATATAATTTTCAATGGATAATTTTTCAGAGATGTATCACCAAGTCTTTCTTCCGAGGGCTTTCTTGTCATAACGCCATCTCAGAGCCTAGCTGACACTCCAGTGAGGTTTGGGAGGCTGTAAATGGCACAGGAGAATAAAAAAAAAAGGCACGGGAGATTGTCCATCTTTCTCCAGCAGAATCTCTGGCGGATCTGAAAGCCCAGGAAGGCACCAATTAGATTAGAAGCGCAACTCCCTACGTGTTATGCTACTAGAGCCATCGAAGGGGTTTTTTTGTGTTTTTATTTCTTAAATTTTATATTGGCATGCTTACAAAGATTTTATACATTGTGTTTCACACTATCCTTCATTAACACTGTACTTCATACAATCATTTTGATTAGTTATATTTTATAAGATTGATCAACACTGAACTATTCCCAACATTGCCCTGTGTTTCCAGATCCCTGCTGGATATTTCCCATTTCCCTTACCGATCCCTCCCTCCATCCATCAAATTGTGCAACCCTATGATTTACCTATCCCCTGCCCATCCTCATTCCTCTGCTCCTATCCTCTCCCCTTGGATCCTCAGACATGTTTTACTAGTTATCCTTCTATTTCTACAGTAACACTCTCTTAACAGTATTTGTCCTTATGGGACTGAGTTAGTTCACTCAGCATAATGTGCTCCAGTCCTTCCCAAGTTAAATAGTAATTTTCAAAATTATTGCTCCTAAGTACTGCTTAGTATTCGATTGTGTGAATGTTCCACAATTTCTCAATCCTTTCAGTCATGGTTGGACATTTGGGCTGGTTCCATGTTCTTGCGATGGTGCATAATGCTGCTATGAACATTGGTGTACAAATCTCTGTTTGTGTCTCAGTCCTAATTTTCTTAGGGTGTATTCTAAGCAGAGTAATAGCTGGGTCATATGAAATTTTTATGTTCATCTTTTTGAGAAAATGCCAAACTGCAGCAGTTTATGAGAGTGTTAATCTCTTCACATCCTCTCCAACATTTATTACTTGCTGTCCTGTTAAGCTTTGCCACTGCTACTGGGGGTGAGATAGTTTCTCATTGTGGTTTTGATTTGCATCTCTTATTGCTGTGATTTTGAGCATTTCCTCATGTTGGCCATCTGAATGTCTTCCTCAGTGAAAGTCTTTCCATGTCTTTTGCCCATTTTAAAATTGTGTTATCAGTCTTTTTCTTCTGGAGGCCTGTAGTATTCCATAAACTTTTGTTTTAACACCCTTGTCTGAGATGGCATTGCCAAATATTTTTTCCCAGTCAGTAGGTTTTCTTTTCACTCTGTTGGGAAAAGTTTTAGATGAACAAAGGGATTTAATCTTTAGAAAGTCCCATTCAGGTGAGCTCTGGTGGCCTAGTGGCAAGAGGCTGCACTGCAATCCCAGAGGTATGCGGTTCAAATCCACCAGATGCTCCGCCGAAGAAGGAGGAACAATAGCCTCCTATACCTGTCAGATCCGATTTGACGGTACACACATAAAAAAAAAAGAAAGAAAGTCCCATTCATTAATTTTATCCTCTCCTGGTTGTGTATTTCTGGGTAGGTTTGTCAGCCTTTTTTTTTAAAAAAAAAATTAAT
The DNA here is from genome assembly GCF_000299155.1 of Elephantulus edwardii. Taxonomy (NCBI): domain Eukaryota; kingdom Metazoa; phylum Chordata; class Mammalia; order Macroscelidea; family Macroscelididae; genus Elephantulus; species Elephantulus edwardii. The sequence goes on along the minus strand of NW_006400052.1, from coordinate 1,784,013 downwards.
TTTTATTAGTTTTAATGAACATTTACAGGGATTTTGGGTTTTCATTCCTTCATTGCTGCACCATTCTCTCTACCTTCCTCCCCAGTTTGTTCTTCTTCCTCCGCCATCCGAATGTCTGTTTTAATTGTCCAATTGCCACAGTGCTTGTCAAAGTCAGTTCTGATTAATCTCCTTTGTCAGTGTGTCCTTTGCCATTCCCTATCACTCCTCCCTGAGAGAGACTTCACCCTGATTCATAAGGAAAAGGGAATGGCATATTCTCTTAGCTACTTCCGGCTGAAAAGGGAAGCTGTGGGTTTCAGGGTGAAGATCTTCTCTCACTACGCTAAAGGGCCCCTTTGGCAGTAGGAAACAACATAGACTATTATGGAGACTGATTTTGGAATTTAGATGCACTGTTATTAATTGTGCTTAGCCGTACATGTTCATATCCTTGAAGATGTATCATGGGGGTGTTGCAACCTAGAAGACACAAATTTAACTAACAAGTTATAAGTACATGAGTCAAAAATTATGGACAAGTAAAAGAAAAGATTCTTTCATTGTTTTACAAACCCTCCCCCAGGTTCCCTCCACCATGTAGCCCTTGCTCTAGACTCCTGTGATGACAGAAATACCTAGTCACATATCTCTTTTAAACAGTTTTCTCCCTCCTCTGTTTCAGTGCAGTATACATTATTGAACCCATCTTACTCAGTCTCTCCCCGACCGCGAGGTTAGTCCCATTCTACAACAGTGGCATCATGTAATATTTGTCCTTTTGTGACTGGGATATTTCACTCAGCATAATGTTCTCCAGAGTCAACCATTTTTAATAATATTGCATGAGTTCCTTGCTTTTCAATGCGGCATAGTATTCCATTGTGCGAATATACCACAGCTTCTCTAGCCATTCGTTTGTTGATGGGCACTTAGGTTGTTTCCAACTCCTTGCTATTGTGAACAAAGCTGCAATAAACATGGGTGTGCATATATCTGCTTGGATGTCAGCTATGGTCTCTTCAGGGTATATTCCCAGTAGTGGAATTGCTGGGTCAAATGGTATCTCTATTTGCAACTTTTTGAGAAAGCGCCATACTGTTTTCCACAGGGGTTGCACCATTTTACACTCCCACCAACAGTGAATCAGGGTTCCAGTTTCTCCACAACCTCGCCAGCATTTGTTGCTTGCTGTTCTGTTAAATTTTGCTATTTTGACTGGGGTGAGATGATATCTCATAGTTGTTTTAATTTGCATCTCTCTTAGGGCTAGGGATTTTGAGCATTTCTTCATGTGCTTGTTACCCATCGGGATGTCGTCTTTGGTGAAGTGTCTGTTCATATCCTGTGCCCATTTTTCTATTGGATTATTTACCCCTTTATCTTGTTGTGGTGCATCAAAGAGGTTCTAATGGGACTAAAGCTCCAATCTTCGCTTTTCGTTATCCAGAACTCTGCGCCTTTAAGAGGACTGGAAACTAAGAGGCGTGGCCATAACAGAAGAGACCTATTATTGAAAGAGACGGGCGGAATAGGCCCGCGAGGCCCGCCCCTTCCGGTTACGTAATCGTAGCAAAATGGCTGCGCCCAAAGTGGTAGGTACCCTGAGCCCAAATGCCCCCAAAACTGACCACCTCATTGTCTCCTCCGCCTTCAGAACCTCTGTCAGCACCCAGGGTGCACAGAGCCTCGAGGAAGCGGGAGTGTTGTGCAAGGACTCGCGCTGGGGTCTACTTAGCAGGGAATGACCGGGACATGACCAGTATGGGACCTTCGGTGATTGAGAGAGGGCGGGACTTGGCAGAGAGAAACGTAAGATCAAGAAAGTGATTAAAACAAAGAGGAAATGTAGAGTTGACGAAGGGATGGAACTGAGGGAAATTGTGGCTATCCCAAAAGCAGAACCAGCAAGTTTTCAAAGGAAAACTTAGCACGAGCCAAAGAGCAAGGGATTCATGGGAGTAAGAACTAAAGGGGTGAGAATTTGGGGTCTCTCACAGGGACCTCCAGGCTGAGTCCCTTCTCTCTCCTTCCTCAGCCCCTGTGCCTGGTGGTCCCAGTATGGAACAGGGGCACCAGAAGTGCCCGGGGCCTGAGCAGGATGGTAGCCCCCGGGGGCAGTCAGGGGAAGAGAAGGACACTGCTCCAGTTCCTGGCTGACCGCTTCTACGAGGTGCGTGCTCTAAGGGAGTTCTTGCAGCAAATGCAGCTGTTGAAGGTGCAGCGGGAAAATCGGTGAGAACCTCTGACCCCGTGACCTTGTGTCTTAGGGGGTCTCTTGGCGAACATTCATTTCTGCCCACCACCCTTCAGAGACTCCATATTGCCAGCCCGCCATCCTGTTGGGGTCTACCACTAGATCCTTGATTCTTCCCCTAAGAATCTGCTCAACCCCCAAACCTTCTGCACCCATCTCTATAAACATCCCCACGGCCCATGCAGTTTTTTGGGCCAAATCCTGAGGCGTTTCCTCTGATTCCTCTCTGCCCTCTATATCCAGCCCATCAATAAAATGCCAGAACCCTGTACAGCTGACCAGCCCCCACCCCTTCCTCCACTTTTTTGCCATTTACTGTGACCATCTTCAGTTGGATTAGTGCAGTAGACTGGCCTTTGGCTCCTGTAGTCCAGAAAACAGTCAAAGGACTCTTGTTGTTTATAAACTTTTTTACTGTGATTTTAACAAAAGTTTACATAAAGGTTGGACGTTATTATTAGTCAAAGAACTTTTTTCTTTTTTTATTGGTTTGCACACAATAATTCATATACATTGCTTCAATCACCTACATTTGTGTTTTATAGTCTTTGATTTACCTTGTGTTCCATTCATACACATTGTATTACATAGAATTAATTACTACTGGTTTATGCCTTTTAAAAAATACAGATTTGTATTTTATTCTAGTTTACTTAGAAAGTTTGTATCGTTTGTCACACCAGATCTTTCCCATTTCCTTTACTCACTCCTACTTCCACCTATCAAATTGTACAACCCTATGATTAACCCCCACACACACACCCTGTAGTCAAAGGACTACAGAGCTGAAGACGTTACTATCATCCTTAAAACCTTCAAACAGTTTCTGATTGAACTAAAATGGGACCCAACTCCAGTGCCTAAAAGGCCTGGCCCAAAAAGACTCACTTTGTAACCCTGCACTACCAGGGAACCCCTGAGCCCCTATCACATCTCATCTGCCTACCACCAACAGCTGACAGGGCCTTCACCTTGGCATTCTTCCTCACTGCTCATCTGTCAGTGTGTCACACCATGATGACTTGAGTGTTGCTGTGATGCTGGAAGCAGGGTCACTCACAGTGGACAGATTTCAGCAGAGCTGCCAGATTAGGACAGACGAAGAAGCGGGACTGGCCACCCCCTTCTGAAATAACAGACCCTAGAAAGCTAGGAGTTTTGTCAAGAGGGGATGATCCTTGGAAAAAGGCATTATGCAGGGAAAGGTGGAGGGTCAAAGAAAGAGAGGAAGACCCTCAGCAAGATGTATTGACACAGTGACTGTAATAATGGGCTCGAACATATCAAAGATGGTGAGGCTGATGCAGGTAGGGCAGAGTTCAGATCTGTGATTTATAGGGTCACTGTGAGTCATCGTTTATTTGATGGCACCTAATAATAACAGCAACAGGAGACCAGAAGATGAGCCTTGAGAGTTGGAAGGCTCTGTTGACCCTAGTGACTAGAACCATAGGCTTCGAATTTCCAAGGGGGCACAGGATTGGGCAAAGAAAGTTTCCTTTGATCTGTTGTACGTAGAGTTACTATGAGTCAGAGGCAACTCGTCACCTATACCACCACATTTCAGATCTCTGCTCAAATGTCACCTCCAGGAAGGATTTTTAAACTGTGATTAAAATACAGGCAAGGCACCCTGGTAGTGCAGTGGATAACGTGTCAGGCTTCTATCCACAGGGCCAGCAGCTGGAATCTAGTGATGGGTCCATGGGAGAAAGATGGCCAATCTCCTCCCATAAAGACTGGCAGCTCCTGTCGGAGGGCACTATGAGTCAGGACAGACTTGAGAGCAGGCTGGGTTTAAATCAAGCAGCCGTAGAGCATCTGCCATTTCAAGAAGCATCTCTTGACACCCTCAGTGTCTAACAGCTTCCTTCATCATCGCTGCCCACTGAGGACACTCTTGGCCATTCTGTTTAACTTCTGGGTGGAACCGACACCGCAATCTGCCGTTTGCTGCTTCACTACCTACCTTCCTCTAAAATGTCTACTTGGCACTGCCGTTTCCCCCTTGCCCAGCATAAATACTGATAGCCTGATACAGGGTGACTGTCAGCATATCCCACCTGAGGCGCTGGACTCTGACCCCCTCAGTTGAGGCTTGGGGACAGGTGCGCTGTTCCCAGGTCTCACCCTTACCTGTGATTTTTTTTCCTTCTCTGCAGATCTCTCACCCACCTGCACAAACAGTACAGCCCAGACATCATAGGTGCCTTTTTCATCCTGAAGCAGGGAGGCGCAGTCAGGTAGGTCGGCACACATGATGGAATGGTGGTGGGGTCTGTGGCAGAGGGTCTGGGTTCTGCTGTCATGCAGACTCCTCAACAGCCCCTGGGCTCTGCTGCCAAATGGCTTGTGTGGCTTGTTCCTGAGCCTCAGTTTTGTCATCTGTAAAGCAGCCTAGTCAAGTGGCCTGTCAAGTTTGCAGAAGCAACTAAATGAGATTTCACAAACTAAATGCTTGTAATAAGGCCTGACATAGGATATGTGCTTACTGTTTTTCTTTTCTCTCTTCCTTTATTCTCTTATTCCTCTCTTCATTTTTTCCTTTTTTCTTTATTGAAAAACATAATTCACATAGACCTCACCTATCCCCCTCTTTGTTCTGGTGAAAATTCTCATTTGGTTTGAGTACATCCTTGGAAGTGGGACCCACCTCTGAGCGTGTGTCTTAGCTTCTGCCAATTGAGAAGGGCCTCTTCTGTTCCAGCTCTTTTCTCTCGCAATCTCTGGGATCTCTGGTCCTCTGGACACTTTTCAGGGCACTCTGGACACTGTTACAGGGCTCCAGTAAGACCTCACACGTGAAGACTTGAACAGGGCGCCAGTACTTAGGAGGAGCCCCAGCTGAGAACAGCGAGTGTATGATATAGGAGGTTCGGCCATGCGGAGGGCCTGTGCGCCTCTCCAGCCCCATTCCCTCTTCTCCAGGTTTCGGGGCCATGACTGGATCAGGTCAGATTCCCGTGGCAGAGTCTCTCTTGATGTCCTGAAGTTCCAGGCGGTGCCTGTAGAGGGCGTGGATGCCAGTGGCTGCCCCCTCAACTACAACGGCCTGGACAACATCTGTGAGTGTCCGGCTGTGGGATGGCATGGAGCCAGGAGTTGGGGAAGGCCTCCCTCCTGTGGGGGACTCCCAGAGGCACTTCAGTGCCATTCCTCTACCCGCCGCAGTGCCCCTGAAGGAGCTGCAGGAGCTCTCGCTGCAGTGCTGCCCCAACGTGGACGACTGGTGTCTCAGCCGCCTCTACCCACTGGCTGGCTCATTGCAGGTGCTCTCGTTGGCCGGCTGCCCCCAAATCTCTGAACGGGGTCTTGCCTGCCTCCACCACCTTCAGTAAGTTCCTTGCATCGCCTCATCACACGCCCCCAGGCTGGACCTCTGCCGAGGTCTCTTGCCCAGCAGTCCACATGCAGGAGAGGCGGTGGTTCCCTGCCCCCAGTCAAGCGTCAGGCATTCCTGAAAGGGATCCCAGTGTTTCTTGTTCTTTTGTTTTCTGGTGGCCTAGTGGTACAGGAGAGGAGCTGCTGTTCACAGGGTTGTTATGAGTGATACTAAACTCCACAGCACCTAACAAGTGGTAAGGAGCTGCACTGCCACCCAGAGGCATACAGCTCGAGTCCACCTGCTGCTCTGCAGGAGAGAGATGAGCAGTCTCCTCCCACGTGACTTACAAGCTCTGAAAACCTGTTGGAGAGTGGTAGTGACTCAGTTGTTGGTGGCACACTATTGTAATGAAAACATCCACTGCTGTAAACAGCAGGGCACAGACCTGCCTACCTTTAATTACACAGTGGGTTACATGCACTTTGGGCAGCAGTTTGGTGAATTTTTTTAAACTGTAGTAAAAACGTAACATTTGCCAATTCAATAGTTTGTGCAATTCAGTGACACTGATTGCATTCTTTGTGTTGTAGGACCGTTATCATTATCTAAATTACTCCACGACTATTAAAGCTCTGGTAGCCTAGTGGTAAGGGCCTGTACTGCAATCCCAAAGGCACACAGTTCAAATCCACCTGCTGGCCCGTGGGAGAAAGATGTGCACTCTCTTCCCATGCGATTAACTGCCTCTGAAAACCCGCTGCAGGGTCAGCTATGGGTCAGTTCCGACTTGACGGTACACAGCAACAGTAACACGGTGACCTAGTGGTAAGAAGCCACACTGCCAACCCAAAAGCAGGTGGTACAAATATCTTTTCATGCAGTTTACAGCCTCTCAAGATCTAAAGGATCAACTCTGAGGCGGGTCTCACTCCACAGCACATAACAACAATAGCATTAACATAAACACAGTGTTCTTGACGTCCTCCCACAGCTGGTGACCACACTGCGTGCTGACGTCTATCCGCTGGGCAGGCACCATCTGTCCTTCTGTAATTGACTCATTTCACTCAGCATAATGCTTCATGGGTGTTGTGAAAGGCATCACAACCTCATTTTACACACACACACACACACACATTCTCTTCAATCTGGCCTCATGCTCGGCTCCCCTCCTCCCAGGAACCTCCACAGGCTGGACATCTCCAACCTCCCCGCTGTTTCCAACCCTGGCCTCACTCAGATCTTGGTGGAGGAGATGTTGCCCCACTGTGAGGTCCTGGGTGTCAACTGGACCCAGGACCTGAAGCTGTCACCAGAGCAGCAGCCTCAGGACACAGCCGGCCAGGCCACGGCCTAGCTTCCAGCCCCTCCCCACACAAGCTGGGCCTGGGCAGGCGTGTGGAATGACCAGCCTGGTTGCCATGCTTCTGCCGTTTGGCTAATGGCTCAGGCCATTCAGTGCAGGGGATGGGGAACGATGGGGTGTGGCCCATCCTGAGTCTGCCTGAGGAAAGGAGAGCATGGATTGGGGGGGTAATTTATTTCCTGCTTTGGGGCTGCACCCTTATCTTTGAGTTAGAAGCACAATCCCAGTCTATGCTACCTGAGCTCACTGGCATGATGTTAAACTGTCAGTAGAGGGCGCCCATGAGACAGAGGGAAGGCCACTTCCTCTGGCCCAGCTCCTGTGACTTCTGCACCTGTAGTGCCAGCGACACACAGTGGTTTCATGCCTCAGGTAGGGTGCCTGCCTCCCTAAGAACACCTCACACGCACCAGAGAGTGGACTTCCAGTAAATTCTGAGGTACCTTTACTAGCCAGTCCCTTGCTATTCCTGTCCTCCATTATCTTTATTAATTTATATTAAACTCTCCCTGTTCAAATTTCTGTGTTGTTTTTCTCCCCTCTGATTGGATCCCAACTGATACAAAATCGGTCGCAGCAGACAGACTCACAGAGCTGGGATTTGGGGATTGGTCTGGTTCTGCCTTTGGGCTTGCGCAGTGGTGCTAAGCACCTTTCTTGTCAGTGGAGCATGAGAAGCCAGGAAATCCATGGCATGCCAGCCTCACAGGTGATCAAGCTTTCACCTAGCATTGGTTAGAAGGTTCCAGCTGAGGCACAAGCCCCAAGAGCCCCAGGGATCCTAAAGATAGGGTGTGGAGTGAAGAGAAAGGCTGTAGGCAATAAGGAGATGAGCAACACGGTATCATTAAAGAAAGGGAAGAGACAGGCATGGGATTAACGGAAATCAGAATAACAGGGAGGAGGGGAAAGTGCAGTTACACTGTGGGGACTGAAATGAACAAAATGTTGAGTGAAAATGTAGGAAGGAATAGGATAGATTCTTTGAAGGGAGGTTCCTGAGCGCACAGGTCAGAGTTAGCAAGCTTCCCTCGCCACCCCAAAGCTCTTCTTTTCTGTAGCCACAGGAAGCTGATAATGCCAAAATCCTAGCACAACTTGATTTTGCAAGTTGCTGAATCATGATTGAATTAAGTCTGCACTGCAGCTCATGAAAGTCAATTTCCATGGGTAAAGAATGTGGTCCTGTAACCTGCATCCGGAACGCTGGGCTGGACCCACAGGACACCTGACACCTTGAACCATCCCAGGTTACAATCCCCTCCCACCAGTGCCTTAGATCACCTGCTTCCTGTGCTTGGTATCTTGAAAGGGGAAGTCTCCATAGGTGCCCCTACCAGGCTCACACAGTTGTTAAAGATTCATGCTGGCCCTCTGAACCTTGCTCTATCCGGCACCATCTCCATCTCGGGTATGTCCCGGCCCATTAATTTAGTCACTGTGTCAGTCTATCTTGATGGCCTTCCTCCACCTTTATCAGCATGAAGTCTTTTTCCAGTGACCACCCAAGTGGCTTTTCTTCCAAGACAGACTTTGTCTTTTGGAAGTCCATGGGACTCTTCTCCAACACCACAGCTCCAAGGCAGTGACAGATAAGACAGACTAAGAAGCAAAATTGGCCATCCACATCTGAATTAAAAAGGCTTTGAAAACTCTATGAATAACCGAGGCCTATGCTAAGTAGTTGGAAGGAGTAGTGGTATCCACTTCCTAAACAACATGCCTCTGGAAACGGTGCACTTTGAGAAACTGCGAGTTATAGAAAGGCTTCAGGTCTTTTGTTCATAGGGTTGTTATGAGTCGTGCTCGCCTGGACAGCAATCAACAATACTAATCAGTGTCAAGTCTTCACGGGGCCAGGTTACACCATGACAAGGAAGGAATCGCTTATACTCCAAAAGAACTGTAAGACTTGGCACCACATGACATCAGAAACCTGGAGGGCAGGTGTGGGAGTGGATTCTACCAGTTAGGTTAACGAGGGTGGAACCTAAGGAGAGACTGGGCCAATCCAGGGATGTGTGCACAGGGTAGAGACTGCAGATTTAATGGGTCAGCTTGTGCAGTTGGAAGCAGTTAACAGTTTATTTCATCCTGGTTAGACTGGAACTTGGACTTGGCAGTGGCCTATATATAGTAAATGAGGTTGAGAGACCAAAACTGCCCTGGCATAACGTGGATGGCTTAGGGGAGCAGGAATGTTGGGCTAGATTGTGTTCCACCCTCACCCCCCCTAATGTTCCATGAGAAAGCACCTCTTAGTAGCCAATTCCTTGGTTACAGTTAATAATTCTCCACTAGAGTTAATGATTCTGAAGGCCCCTGTTGAGATGGCCATGTGCCTTCTCTCCCCTGACCAGACTCAGAAATGCACACAGCAAAGGAGTTTCCAGATGTCTCTGGCAGAAGTGAATGAGCCAGAATGCCTGTGGTCCTCACACCTCAACCCATCTCCCAGCCCTGGGCTGAGGGGTGCTTGGGAACCCCTTCCAGAAGTGCCCCAGCCCTGCCCCCTACAGCTGGCTGGCACACTTCCCATCCTAGCTTTCTTCTCTGTTAAGACTTCCCACTCCCAACCTACTCTCTTCCTCAGGCCATTCCCAGGGACTCCATTATTCAAATCTGGGAGATGGAAGCCAGTGCTGGACAGTTCATTTGTTGCTGACACAGTGTTACTGAGATGGTACAGGCAAGCTCTCCCCAGGTCAGGCTTTGGGGGAGCCCCTACCCCCATCCCAGGTCCCCCTGGAGGTCTGAAGTGAGGAGGCCCCACCTACTTGCCTCCCCAGACAGCTGGTGCAGCCTCAACAGCAGAGGCCTCTGGGGGGCAGGGTAGTAAACACTGCCTAACACCCTCCCAGTCCCAGGGGGGCCAGATGTGAGTGTTCCTGGAGTCACAGTTGGGGGGTGTACCCTGGAGCCAGACCGGCTCCAGGGCAGGAGGTGGAGGCAGGGCAGAAGCAGGGGCGCTGACTTATGCTAGAGCCCAGGCCTCCCTGCACCCTCCCACTGTCATCTGTTCCTTCTCCCCTCAATCTGTTTCTTCTGGATCCTTCAGGGATCCCCTATCATCTCCCTTCTCCATCTCCTTGTATCGGACTCTCCTCTCTGCCTCAGTTTTCTACACCTGCCTCCCTAAATCAATCCTCCCTCTACTTCCCCCATAACGGGGGCTTCCTGGACACCCTTCCTTTCTCATTGCCTCCATTTCCTCCTGACCCTCCGGTCTGGCCATCTTCACATCCTCTCTCTCTTCTCTGAGCTCTCCAGTCCTTACCTCACCCCATCTTTCCTCCCTGCCCACCCAGGGTCTCCCCAGCTCTCTCTCCCAGACTGACCCCCTACACTGTCTCTCTCTCCAGCCCCACTCTGGGCAGGAACCAGATGTTCCCTATCTCTGGCCTGGCCCATCCATTCACACTCAGCACATTCACACCGCCTCCTTGCCTCGGCCGGGTGCCAGCCCCTCGGCCTCCCTCTCTGCCGGCTTGGGCCTTGGCCTCGCCCGGGGTCGTTCTGACACCACCCAGCCTGGCTCACCCCCAGCCCTCTCCTCCCCTTTCCAGGCCCGGAAGGGTCCACTGTGTCTCTGACTATTCCCTGCACCCCCCCTGCCAGGCTTACCAGATGAAAACCAGCCCCAACACGTCAGAGCCCCCACGCTCAGTTCTAGCTGCCCTCTCCCTCCCCGCCCTCCCCCTCCTTCAGCCCCGCCCTGGCCCCTCCCGGCCCCTGGGGCCCTCCCAGCCTCCACCCGCCCCTCCAGACTGCCTGGGCTGGGCTGGGCTGGTAGACAGACGGGGCTGACGGGCAGGAGGAAACCTGAGGGAGGGCCTGACCAAGGTCCTGAGGTCTCAGTGCCCGGAACTGGCAGAAGCGGGACCCAGAGGTAAAGTGGAAACAAGATCCCTGGCTCCCGGGTCCCTGGGGTGGAAGCTGCTGGAGGGAGGTGAAAGGAGCCAACCCTGTGTGCTGGGAGTCAAGTGCGAGGGATGAATGGGGATGGCAGTGGGGGTGGGGTCCCTAAGGCAGGGTCCTGGTGAAGGTTGACTCCCTGGGATTCTGGGAGGCAAATGGAGTTAAGACTCCAAGAGGACTGGATGGGACTGGAAGGGGCTTCCTAGGTCCCAGGATAGGATGCAGTCCAGTAGGGTGGGGCTGAGGCTCCTGTTTAGGGAGGGTCTGAGAGAAGCTGATATAGCAGTTGGCAGAGATTCTGGGGGGGACAGCAAGGCTGTCTGCCAGGGGGCTTAGTTGGGTCCCCCCTGGGACCTGTATACCGTAAAGGCCCATGTGGCTCCTTTTCAGCTCCCACGGTGGCCCCTTCCCTGGGCCGGGTCATGCGCTGCCCCAAGTGCCTTCTCTGCCTGTCTGCACTGCTCACACTCCTGGGCCTCAAGGTGTACATCGAGTGGGCATCGGAGCCTCGGCTTACCAAGGGCTACCCAGGAGCACGGAGCACCCCACCAGGCCCCACCCCCGCCAGCCTTGAGCCCACCCTGCCCGCCAACCTCTCGGCCCGCCTGGGCCAGACTGGACCACTGCCTTCTGCTTACTGGAACCAGCAGCAGCGGCGTCTGGGGACTCTGCCCATTGGGAACAGCACTGAGGCTGGGGGTTGCCAGGCTTGGGGGACTGCTGCTGCCACTGAGATCCCCGATTTTGCCTCCTACCCGGAGGACCTCCGCCGCTTCCTGCTGTCAGCAGCCTGCCGAAGCTTCCCACAATGGCTGCCTGCAGGTGGCGGTGGCCAAGTGGCCAGCTGCTCGGCTACCGATGTCCCTTACCTGCTGCTGGCCATCAAGTCGGAACCTGGACGCTTTGCTGAGCGACAGGCTGTGAGGGAGACGTGGGGCCATCCGGCTCCCGGAACTCGGCTGCTCTTCCTGCTGGGGTCCCCGGTGGGGCGGGGAGGACCCGACCTGGGTTCACTGGTGGCCTGGGAGAGCCGCCGTTACAGTGACCTGTTGCTCTGGGACTTCTTTGACGTCCCCTTCAACCAGACCCTCAAGGACCTGCTGCTGCTGGCCTGGCTCGGCCATCACTGCCCTGACGTGGCCTTTGTCCTGCATGCTCAGGACGATGCCTTTGTCCACGTCCCGGCTCTGCTGGCACACCTGCGGGGCCTGCCCCCAACCCGGGCGCGTGCCCTCTACCTGGGTGAGGTCTTCACACAGGCCAAGCCTCTACGGAAACCCGGAGGACCCTTCTATGTGCCTGGGTCTTTCTTTGAAGGTGACTACCCAGCCTATGCCAGCGGGGGTGGCTATGTCATTGCTGGACGCCTGGCACCCTGGCTGCTGCAGGCAGCGGCCCGTGTGGCCCCCTTCCCCTTTGACGACGTCTATACTGGCCTGTGCTTCCGTGCCTTGGGGCTGGTGCCCCGGGCCCACCCGGGCTTCCACACAGCTTGGCCAGCGGACCGCACCACAGACCCCTGCGCGCTCCACGACCTGCTGCTGGCTCGGCCCCTCAGCCCCCAGGACAGCATTCGGCTCTGGAAGCGTCTACAGGCCCCACGGAGCCAGTGCTGAGGATCCGGCCCAGTGTGGCTTCTCAGGGCATTGAGAGAAGGGAGGCCGTTTGGGACAAGAACTACTTGAGACACTCCTGGCTTGGGGGAGCAAGGACTTTTTCTTTCTTCCATTTTGTAAAAAAAAATCCACTCTCGACTCAGAGGCATGGAATTGACTGTGCTTCTTCTACAGGGCCCTGCGCTGAGCACAATTAGAGGAGCCAAGCTGCCCTCACACCAGACACCCTCCTGCCGCATGGGTGAGCGGGAGCCCAACTGGGAAGACCCCCCACCCTCGTCCCGCCTTCCAGCTTGGGAAGCTTCCAGGGGAAGCAGACCATATACTGCCCTGGCCGTTTTCATCTCAAGTGGAGAGGCCAGGTGCAGTCCCAGACAAATCGTCCCAGACTCTCCCCTACCACCCCAAAAACTCCAGGAGCCTAAGCAGAAATGGCACCGAGACTGGTGCAGGGAAAACTTTTATTCACCATCTCTGCTGACCACTTCTCTGAGAAAGTCCCACAGATTGACTTGCCAGGCCACACCCCTGCCTCCATTTCACCCACACCCAGGGGTGCTGTAGTCTCGCAGGGACTCCCCGACCCTGACAGGAGAAGGCACAGTAACAGTCAGTGAGGAGGACTGATGAGGGCTCAGCCTCTGCTGTGATCACTGCCCCCCAATGTAACAGCCCAGAAGAGCAGGGAGGGGCTTCCAGGTGGTGATGTAAACTTCCCCACATAACCCTGGCCCCTCCATTACCATGGAGAAAGCTGGCTGGGAGAAGGGGTGCGATGTCCTCCCAGCTCCCTACTCCTGGGCAGAGTGGGGCCACCCCTCAGGGTGGCTGAGGGTGGAGTGGGGAGGGCCAGGTCTCACTTCTCAAAGTGCTCCAGGGGGTAGTGCTCCCCGTAGGTCTGGAGGTGGCGGGCCAGGGACTCCTGCTGCTTGCGGAGTTGGGCGGGCATCTCCTGATACACGTCTGAGAAGAGCAGGCTAGGGTTTGGCTTCAGCTTCCGCTCAGCCTGCTCAAAGGCCTCCATCACCTGGGAGAGGGGGCACCAGACAGTGGACAGGCATCTGGCCTCCCAGCAGGGCCCAGGAAAGGGAGCCCTGCTTCCTATCTGTGTGTCCTCAGCAAGAGTCAAACCCTCTGAGGGTTTGTGCGCCCAGGTGGACTGCGGAGGTGACCACAGGAAAGATCAGGAGAACTCCCATTAACCAGGCCCAGCATATGGAGGACCTGGAAGGCCAACAGCCTGTGAGTGAGGACAGCAAGGCACAGAGAGGCAGGGGGACTGGTTGTAACAATGCAGTCGGAGCAGAGCTGGGACACAGCCATGCTGCCTGGCTCCAGGGCCAGCTCTGCACTGTAGACACTGGCCCTCTGGCTCCAACAGGGCCAGAGCTTGAGGGGACAGTACACCGACTCTGGGCTGGACACACTCTATGGCTGGTGCATTAAGTCATCCCACCCTTAAACAAGCTGAAGCATGGACTGCTGGTCTTCCTGGGGTCAGGAAGGAGATAGCCCTCCATCCCCTGGCCCAGCACCTCTGTTCTTCCTGAGGCCCCATTCACCCAGAGGTCAGTCAGCCCCTCACCTTCTTCCGAGACTGCTTCCTCCAGTCCTTCTCCTGTTCATCATCCCACCAGCCCCGGCTCAGCAGGTAGTGCCGCAGCCGTGAGATGGGGTGGTCCTGCTTGTCCCAGTAGTTGACCTCGTCCACTGAGCGGTAGGCCGAGCTGTCATCACTGGTGCTGTGGTGTCCTATCCTGCCCAGGGTCAGCAGAAAAGGGAGAAGAGGCAGTAGAATGAAGGAAGGCAAGGGCAGGAATATAATATGGGGCAACAGGGTCCTGCTTCAGGGGTGGGAATTGGGGGGGGGGGGCTGCCCGGTGGTGATGGGGGAGGCAGGTACCTGTAGGTCATGGCCTCGATGAGGAAGGGTTGGTTCTCGGCCACAGCCCGCCGCCGGGCCTCCTTTGTGGCATTGTACACGGCGAACACGTCATTGCCGTCCACGCGGATCGACATGATGCCATAGCCTGGGCCTCGGGCAGCTGTGGGGACAGGGAGGCAGGTCGGGTTGCAGGGCACCGACGGGGTAAATGAGCAGGGCCAGGTGTGGGAGGAGGAAGCAAAGGCAGGCAGAGTGAGGAGATAAAAGCCGGGAAGTCTGCTCGCTGTCTCCAGACACTACAGGAAGAGGACAGAGCAGGGAAGATGGGCAGAGACAGCGTGAGTGGTGGCAGGGACTCAGAGGGGGACCGTCGGGCGAGGAGCAGAAGGCCTGTACCGATGCCGTCCCCGCGGTACTGCTCGGAGGTCGGCGTGGAAATGGCATAGCCGTTGTTCCGGCAGAAGAAGATGATGGGGCACTCAAGTGTCGCGGCAAAGTTGAAGCCAGCGTGGGCATCCCCCTCACTGGCGGCTCCCTCACCAAAGTAACAGATGACAATCCTGTTGTCATTGGCCCGCTTGGCTGCGTAGGCAGCTCCTACTGCTGCAGGGAACGAAAGGGAAGTGAGTGGGAGTACACACATGTCTACACACAGTCCACTCACTCTCACCACAGCATACAAACTGTACACACACACTCATCACAAACATGATACACACACACACTACGCACTCACATACACACGATGCACCCAAACCTCAACACACACATAATCCACTCACATATACCCATACACTACTCACACACACACTGTGCACTCACACACCTCAACATATACATGTTGGCATGCACACTATACACTTACATACACTCACCTAAGCACACATACTATACGTTCACACTCACACACACTTCACACACATAATCCACTCACACACCTACACCTTCACATACACTGTGCACTCACACCTCAGCACATATCGTACATACACACTATACACACACAGGGACTCACACCCACACATACCTCAGCACACACACTACACTCACACATTATACACTCATACCCACTTCAGCATGCACGTTACATACTTACACACACACTAGACTCACCTCAGCACACGTACGACACCCTCACACACACTGTCTGTCCATCATACACCTTGGCGCACACACAGACACTATGTACATTCTCACACGTAGACCTTAGGACATACACAGCCACTACACACACGCACACACCTCAGCACATAAACACCTATACACACATTCTTGCACATACACATGCACTCAAGAGTATACACATCACAATCACATACACACTCAGCATGTGTGCACACACAACTTTCACAATGGATGTGACAGAATACACACACAGCAGACACTACACACTCTCATACACAGACACGTACACTCACATGCACACACCGTCACAATAAACATGCACACACATGCACATATAAACACAGATCTAGGGTTGCAGGACCCCAGGTGGCTATGGCCAATCCGAGGGGAAAGAGAAGTATAAGCTCCTGACCTCCCCTGGAAGCTGCGCAGCCCCAGCCGCACCCTGTCAGCTGATGACAGCGTCACCCTGCCAGCAGCTCAGGGGCAAACTGCCACCGGTGACTCCTGATGTCCCCACATTTCTTTGGCCAGTTCTATATGCTCTACATTGAAAATAAAGACTCCTTTTCATGACCACCTCCAGGCCACCTAGGTCAAGCCACCACCACCTCCTGCCTGTTACTAAGCCACTTCCCCACCATCCCTGGGTCCAGCCACCCCACTCACTTCCCCCTACTCCCCGAGCCTCTTCTCCAGCCAGCGGCCGAAGGAGGATCTTAAAATGGGAGCCAGGTCATTCCAAGGCTTCCACTCAAAGTCCCGCCAGGTTGAGAGGACCCTCCTATGCGTGCTCTGTACCTCCCCCACCTCAGACTTTATCCCCTCAGTCCCTCACAGCCGTCCCATCCGACTTGCCCTGCTCTTCAAACCCACCAGACATGCGGAGGTCTAAACCTGTGGCTCCCTCTCACCCACTCTGGTCTTTAAATGTCACGTTCTCAGGAACACCCTCCAGAATTAGAACAGGCCCCTCCACACTCCACTTCCACCTCTCTGCAAGTCTTGACCCTGACACACTCGGGCCTGTCTGCCTCTTTCCTGTCAATCTCCCCACCACGGTAGCTGCACCACATGGGCTGGGGTTCTGTCCACTTTTTTTGGGGGGGTATTGTCTCTTTTGTCCACTACACCCAGATGGGCACCCAGCAGAGTGGGGACTCCACGCATCTGCAGGGGGACTGAGCATGGGAGAGAGGGAGGTGAGCGGGCCCAGCGGTAGGGGAATCCTACCTACCTCAGCTCAAATGCAACCTCTTCCAAGCAAGCTTCCTGGCCCACCTCCCACCTGAGAGGGGCGAACTGCTCCTGACTCCTACACAGAGCAAGATGAGCCATGTGCCAGGCGCTGTGTCACGCCCCACGGAGACACACCAGGTGCCTCAGCTGCCCTGTAGCAAAGAGAGCCAAACTGACCCCTCGACCGGACGGCAGGCTGCCGAGGGCAGGGCAGGTCTGACCGCTGCTTTTCCACTTTGAGGGCAGGCCTGGAACTGGAAGGTCTACGTCCCAAACATTTCCCCTTGAACAGAGAAAGGCACCCAGAGTACTCTAAATGCTATGGCTTCAGGGACCCTCTAGTAAACCTTAGGGGTCCTTCAGTAAGCTTTGGGGGCTTCAGACTCAGAAAATGAAGGCAGGTGAGGGTCCGGGTCCAGGACGTGGGCTTTGGAGTCACAACATGATTTCAGTCCCCACGTGGCCTCACTAGTGAGCTGTCTTCCCTGACGTCAGTTTGACATCAGCTTTTCAATATGGAGTAAAGGCAGCTCTTGGGGAGGAGCCAGGAGGGAGCTGTGTCACTAGCCGAAGGCCATGCCTTTCTGGCAGTTCAAATCCACCAGCAGCTCTGTGGAACAATGAAGGACCATCTCCTCCTGCGCGATTTACAAACTCTGAAAACTCACTGGAGAGTCAGCTATGAGTTGGTTCTGACGTGACAGCAATGACTGAATGAGAATAATAATGGGGGGGGAAACAAAGTCATGCCTCCTGTGGTCACAGTTAGAATGCCGGGGGACAGTGCAGGCAGAGCATAATCATGAGGTCTGGAACCTGCACATGCTCAGTGCTGGCCCCTGGGAGGAGACAGACAGGGTGAATGGGGCCCGCTGGACTGGAGGAGAATGAGCCAGAGTCCTCCATCCAGAGTCCAAGACAGAACACTGCAACACACTGCCATGGCACCAACCTGGAAGCAGGCCAGCCAGGAGGGCCGCAGAAGGGGTGGGACCTGGACAGCAGCGGGAGGCTGCTACAAGGCCAGGAAGGGGACATGTGTCCTCACCCTGCGGGATCTGCGTGGCCAATGGAGAGGAGATGGTAACAAAGTGGCGATCCTTGCAGCCATAGTGGACAGGCATCTGGCGCCCCTTGCCCGGGTCGTTCACATTGCCATAGCACTGGGCCATGAACAGCTCCAGGGGGTAGTCCCGATACATCAGCACACCTGCAGGGAAGGAGAATGAGCCAGGGGTGTTGTGTGGAGGTGTCAGATCAAAATCGCCCCCACCCCACCCTCGGCCCCAGGCAAACCCCTTCCTCTCTCCGGCTTGTGTTTCCCAGCTGAGAAGCACTGAGAATGAGATGCACATCCAGGGTCTGGTGTGGACTTTTCCAAACCCGTCTCTACTGCAGAGTCCTTTGTTCAAATGAAAAGTTCACGAGGAACACTGCATTACCAGATGGTAGCATTTTACACAGGAGAGTCTCCTCTTTCCTGAGTAATAATAATAGCGAAAAAGAAACTTTTCTGCCTGGTCAAGCGCTAGACTTACACTAATGTACTTCATGTGCTAATGGAATGAATTCTCTTACCTACCCAGTGAGACGAGTGTGTTTTCACCCCCATTTACAGACGAGGAGGTGGAGGTGGGTTGTGCTTCCACAGTCTTAAGTAATTACTAGAGAGCTCTCATGACTACTGGGTAAGAACTTATGCTTCTAATCAAAAGGCACACAGTTCGAGTTCATCATAACTTGCCGGAAGAACGAAAAACTCTCACAACTCAAACCTCATCAGGAGAAAAGGAAGCGAGTGAGGACAACGTCTGTTTATCAGAGGAAGGGCTGCCATATTGCTGAGACAATCAGCTTGGAAATGATGGCTTCTTAAAATACCAGTTAGGGGTGTGGGATGTTAAGACTGACGTCAACTGTCCCTTTTCATTTTATTTGTATTTCTAAATCCTATACTGGTTACTTTCAGGGATCATTTCTATAGTTTGTTACTAAATCCTGTACTTGTGAATCGATGTAATATAAATCAGACAAAAATCACACTGTAGGTAAAACAAAAGAGCGAGCAAGTTCTCTACTGAAGAAGTCCCTTTGGAGGGAAACTGAGGCAGTCCGAAGTACTTACTCACATGCCTTATGTCACGGCCCAGGTCCCCCTACACAAGAATTACACGGCAGGGCCAGGACGGGGTCCCCCACATGAGGATTACCAGGCAGGGCCAGGACGGGGTCTCCCACATGAGGATTACCGGGCAGGGCCAGGACGGGGTCTCCCACACAAGGATTACAGGGCAGGGCCTGGACAGGGAGCAGGGACTAAAGTGCAGACCTGCAGGCCCGATGCACAGCTGTTTCCAACTTGCCCTGAGGAAGCGTACCTACTCAAGCTGGACGCCTGCCACCACATGACACATTTACTGAGGGTCACCACCTGCAGGAGCCAGTCGGTTGTCTGCACACATCCACTGGACTATCCCCAAGCAGTCCTGAGAGCAGCACAATGGAATGCAGCCCCGTGTGCGGAGGGCAGGGGCTGGCTGCCAGGAGGAGGGCAGCATGTGGGCCCAGAGTGTGTGACCTCACCTGTGACCTGTGACGTCTGGCTTCTACTTGTGACTGGGGACAAGAGGAACGCCTGCCCTACCTGGTGGTAAAGGTCAGACCAGGTGTAACAGACCCAGGCCTGGCCTCCCTCCCTGTGTGACCTTGGCCTGTAGTAAGGGCACAATGAGACAGGAGCCTCCATTCCTTCCAAGTCCTAAAACCAGTGCCTTGGTGTTCAAGAAGAGCTCAATAAATGCTGCGTTACTCTCCCACCTCACAGATGTACAAACTGAGATCCAGAGACCATGTGATCTCCACTGCTCAGAGCTTCGCCTGAGAGGCTGGCTCTCTCTGGTACCCTATGCCACATTGCTACTTCCTGCTGGCCCCCTCGAGGTGGAAGGCTCCCCTGGAGGAGCCCAAGAGGTCCCCTGTGAGCTGAGCCCAGCTGTCTCCTGTGATTTTCTCCAGCCTCATTCAGGCCTGCTCAGGACTTCACCAGGGAGATCACCTTCAGCAAACACGGAACCAGGCTTGTCACCCTGTTTGGAGAACTCTGGTTTTCCCTAACAATGGCACGGGATCTCAGGCCAAGCGCCCATGGCATCTACCCTCCAAGGGAATGGGTGGCCTGGTCACCTGAAGTGACAGTCCAAGAGCTGTCCCCACCCAGATGAGAGGCCCTGATCTCAGCATTCACTTCCACTCTCCTTGCCCTGCATCACGTGAAGGCTGTGGTAATCCCATGAGTGACCTCAACAACTGTTTGAAGGCGTCCTGATCCCTCATCATAGAAACCGAGGCACCGTGCAGTTAGGCAACCGGTCCAGAGCCATAAAGCGGCTGAGAGGAAGCGATGAGACCAGGCTCCCGGGCACAGCCGCTGGGCTCCTCATCACACTGCTGGGCGGTGTCTCCCCTCCCGACACTCTCAGTTCTCATCTCTTTTCCTTACTTCCTTTGATCCTTTGTTTCATTCAATTTAACCAGCTCCCCATTTGGGCCCCACCAGGCCTCCTGACCTCCCTCCCGCCTGTGTCTGCTCCCCAGATGACAGAGCCCAGAGGGGACGCACATCTGAGCCTCCCTGCACACTGGTCTCCTCTAGTAATAAGCCCTCAAGTACCATCATCATCATCATCATCCCCCTCACAGAGCCATGGACACTGAGCCTCAGAGAAAGGAAGTGCTGGGCCCCAAATCTGACAAGTGGTAACTAGCCAAGCACAGACTGGAACGCAGGCAGCTCGTGGGAGCTTCTGTTTTACAATTTAGTTATTGTTGCTGAGACTCAACCCAGAGCATATGTGAGTTCAGCAGTTTCTACAAGTCTGGTTCCGTGACACTGATTACAATCTTTGAGCTGTGAAACCATTCCTGCCCTCCTGTTTCCAGTCGTTCCTCCTACACTCTCTGCCCCCTAAGGTTTTTATCTTTTGAGCTGCTCTTGATAATATCTCAGAAGGAGACAGAGCACGGTGCTCAAGACAGACATTCCATAGCAACGAAGCAAAGTAACCACATGGGTGGACCCCTGTGCTCTCACCACTGTGCCCTGGTCTTCTGAGAATGAGAGCCCACCCCTTCTGACATGTGTCTTTCTTGCTAGGGAAGGTCTTTCCAGCTCCTCAGATCCTCCAGACCATTCTGCTCCTGGGAGACTGCTTGGGGTAACTGACATAACTTCACCTTCATGCTACAAGAGGAAGAGACTGGGTCAGACCTGCTTCACTGGGGATGACTGGCCCAGGCCTTGCGACACCTGCTCCACAGGTGGGGCAGGGGAGATGTACCTGCCTCCCGGTACTGGCCAAACACCAGGTCCGTGTTGTCCAGGGCAGCCGCGCTCCCCACGTGCGTCCCCTCCTCGCCGTAGTTGGTCATGTAGAAGGAGATCCGGCCCTGGGGTGGAGAGGGCCCAGAGGCGCAAGCTCAGTTATGCTGGGCAGTGACAGAAAATCCAGACCCTGAGGACTCCTTCTCCTAAGAGACACCTCCTGAAGGGTGGCTCGTGGCCAGGCCGGCTGGGGTTCCAGCTTCAGAGTCTCTTGAGGAGCCCAACTGATTACAATCACTGGAGTGTGATGGCGGTGTAAGCCCCTCTGAGGAGGGACATCGAGGAGAGCTTCCTGAACTGAGCAGAGGTAAGGTGATTCATTTCCAGGCAGAGGGGGCAGCAAAGGCCCAAAGGCTGGGATGGAACGCACCAGGGGTGGGGCAAGACAGGCAGGAGAGGGAGGGGTTGCCTAGACCAAGAAGGAAACACTGCATCCAGACTGTATGCTGAGAACAGGATGCTGAGAACAGAGCAGACAGGAGGCAGAGGTGTGGTTCAGAACTCCCGCTCAGAGGGAGTGCTGATGGCTTCGTGGTAAGAAGCTATCCTGCAATCCCAAAGGCACTCAGTTCAAATTGAACAGCTGTTTCTGTGGAACAAAGATAGGAAATCTCCTCCCGTGAAATTTAGAGCCTCTGAAAACCGCCTGCCGGGTCAGCCACGGGTCGGTTCCACCTTGAGGGCACACATCACCAGAATTCCCTCTCTTGTGAAGAGTGGCTGGCGGAGACAGAGCTGACCACAGTGATTCAGGGCAGAGGCCCTGGTGGCCTGGTACAGTTGTGACGTCACACGCATTTGACACCACAGTAAGTGGACAGGGAGGACTGGAAGGGCCTAGGGTGTTGGTGCCAGACTGGATCCTGTGGACAGTACAGAGGAGAATGGCCGAGCTGGCCCTGCACGTAGGTCAGTTTGCTGCCACCACCCCAGCTCCTTCACCTTAGAAAAGCCAAATACTGTTTCCCAGCCTCCTCTGCAGCCAGAGGTGGCCCTGGGACACAGTTCCAGAAGTGGAAGTCTGCTAGAAACATCTGAGAAGGAATAGATGGGGAAGAGATTGAGGTTGTTAACAATGTCAGCTTGCTTGGCTCCACAATCAACACTCTTGGCACCAGCAGTCAGGAAATAAAACTAATTACACTGGGGAAATATGCTGTCAGGGACCGCTTCAAAGTGCTGAAGAGCAACGATGTCAATCTAGAGACTAAGGTGCACTTGACTCAGGCCATGATTTTTGCAATTACTTGCTATGCATTAGAGAGCTGGACAATGACTAAGGATGACAGAAGAATTGATGACTTTGTGTTGTGGTGCTGGAGAAGAGTATTGAGCATACCATGAGAACATACCACGCCAAAAGAACAAGCAGGTCTGTCTTAGAGAGGAGAGGGTGAAACCAAGCTGCTCTTTGGAGGCAAGGATTTTGAAGCTTTGTCTCACATACTTTGGGCACATGGCCAGAAGGGACCAGTTCTTGGAGAAGGACATCATGCTTGGAAAGGTGGAGGGACCATGTAGGATTGGAAGACCCCAGATGAGATGTACTGACACAGTAACTGGGATAATGGCAGTAGGTGTGTCGAAGACAGTGAGAATGGCTCAGGCTAGAGCAGGGTTCAGAGCTGTTGTACACAGGGTCACTATGAGTCGAAGGTAACTCAATGGTACATAACAACAATAACAAGTAAAAGGACCACTGTATGCAGGGACGGGAGCTCTGGAGCAAGCCACTAACTCCACAAGGTATTGCAGTGTAATCCAAAGATGGCATCTCTCCAGTGGTTCAAATCCACTAGTGGCTCCATAGGAGAAAGATGGGCACTTTTTCCTGTGTAATTTACAGCCTCAGAAACCCACTGGAGGGTCAGCTACAGGCTGGTTCCAATTTGGTGGCAATGAAAGTATAAACGGAAATACACAGTAAGGGCATGATTAGATTTTATGAATATCATAATTAATGTAATTTTAAAAATGTGTATGAATGATTGAATAAAAAGCCAATAAGCTTTATAACTTTCATTCAAATCACAATAAAAAAAATAAAATGCTACCAGTATGGAAACTCTATGCGTTTAGAGAAATGATGAAAGTTATACAAGTGTTCAGATCTTTCATTCATAGGGTCACTATGAGTTGTCTATGACTCAAAAGCACTTAACAACAACAATAATCACCAGTACATTAAAACTCTTGGCACCAGTAGCCAGGAAATCAAAACACGTATTGCGATGGGAAAGTCTGCTGTTAGGAACCTCTCTAAAGTACTCAAGAGCAACAGTGTCTCTCTGGAGACTAAGGTGTGCCTGATACAGGCCATGGTTTTTGCAATCACTTGTTATGAATCAGAGAGTTGGACAATGACTAGGGAGGATAGAAGGAGAATTGACGTCTTTGAGCTGAGGTGCTAGAGAAGAGTACTGAATGTACCATGGACTGCCAAGAAAACGAACAGATTCATCGTAGAGAGGGTTAAACCAGGCTGCTCCTTGGAGGCAAGGATTCTGGGGCTTCGCCTGACATACTTTGGACATGTTGTAAGGAGAGACAGGTCTTTGGAGAGGGACATCATGCTGGGCAGCGTGGAGGGACAGCGCAGGAGGGGAAGACCCTCTATGAGGTGGATTGATTCAGTGACTGGGGTAATCGGGATGGATGTGTCACAGGCAATGAGACTGGCACAGAATAGAGCAGGGTTTAGGGCTGTTGTACATAGGGTCGCTATGAGTCGCAAGCGACTCGACGGCCCATAACAACAACAACAACAACATTAAAAAACCCCCAAAACATAACTAATATTGTTAGGAGAGGCCAGTGTTTTGGGGAAAACCATCATACTTGGATGGATGGAGGGTCAGTGAAAGAGAGGAAAACCCTCACAAAATGGATTGGCAGTGAACATAACAATGGGCTTGAGATGATGAGGATGGCACAGGAGAGACCAAGGACTCCTTGTTCAAAAGGTCGCGATGAGTCCCAGTCAACTTGATGGCATTCAACAACAGCACACACTATCAGAGACTTTTCCCGTCTCTGGTGGCTCAGCACTTCACATTCTAATCAGGTGGTTTGCTGCCAGCAGGAACCTGACTGTGAACTGACCCAGTCTCAGTATGGCGATGGACTGACCGGCCAGGAACCACGCGTTCCCCAGATAGTAAGTGGACCGAGGACAGCCTCCTGTTTTCAGCGTGCCTGTCCTCTGCAGTTAACTTCTCCACAGTGGACGTTGTACATAGCCTCTAGAAAGAGTCGTGCGCATGACGGTGTGGACAGCTGAAGTGAATGCAGAAATGAAAAGCATGTTCTTTGGAAAACTGTTCTATCAAGTCTTTGTTATGTCTAGAGTCTTGTGGCCTACTTACTTGGAGAAAGGAAAAGAAATTGTTTTTAAAACAAACAAAAACCAAAACAAAACCCAATATTGGGGAAAATACCATGGTTTTCCCCTCTGTCTCTGGGTGTTTGATTAGAAAACACCATAGTAGTTTTCTCTGCTATTGTATATATGTTAAGTTTTATGTCCTTAATTTTCTTTTCAACATTTTGAGAGCTGCTGTTGTGAGGTGGAAACAACCCAAGAGATGACCCTCCAGCGGGTTTTCAGAGGCAGTTTAATCGCACAGGAGATTGCCAATCCTTCTCCCACTGAGCAGCTGGTGGCCTCGAACTGCATGCCTTCGGGATCAAAGCACAGCTTCTTGTCACTAAGCCACCAGAGCTCCTTTTTTTTTTTTTTTGAGAATAGCAAAACAAAAATCTATATTAAATAAATAACAGGGGTGGGGGAATCTATCTTAAAAAGCTAAATTTAAAAAAAGCTAAATAAAATAAGCAAAAGGCATGACTGTAGCAGGCACCACCCCGGGTTCCTGTTTATGCTTTGCATCTAGCCCTGCAGTACCTAGAGCAGGGGCAGCCATCTTGCAAACACGAGGCAACAGGCCTAGGACCAAAGCCAACTCGCCTACAAGGGCGAAACAGAAAGACAGGAAGAGACTGGGCCCCCAGGTGATACACAACTGAAAGGCTTTCTAACCAAACACCCAGTGACAGAGGGAATGAGAGGAGAGAACGGGCCAGAGAGCAGGAGGGCAGAAGCAGGAAGATATGCAGGTCTCTAGTTCGGGCTGATGGGCAGGCAGTACGCCCTTCACTAAGAAATGAGAGAGGAGCAGTTCAGGGAGGATGATGTGAGGCTGAGTTCAGGCAGGCTGAGTTAGCTGCAAGACTCCATGGCAAGAAGCCAAAGATCTGGGAGACTCAGGAAGTCTGGCCCAGGAATCAGGGAGCCCCCAGCACAGAGATGGAAAGGAGATTACTCAGGGGTCTGTGGGAAATGGAACAAAGAGAGCTGAGGACAGTATCTGTGAGAGACACTCAGGTGCAAGCCCCTTCAGTGCTCTGCAGGGTCCCTCAGTACCTTACCTTACGTTCTACAGGCCCTGGCATTCTAACGGCTGGGGCTGGGGGAGGGGAGGAAAAGTGAGTAAGTGCATTCTTCTAAGTGGGAAGCCAATTAAAATGTTAATTAACCTACAGTGCCAAGTGGGTGGGTTAGTGCTGGGTGCTGAGAGTTATTGCATTAGCAGTAGGAGGAGCCTGAGGGGAGGCCCACCAGAGAAAACCTGGGTTAGTGACAGAGGTTACAGCTGCTCACCTAGCCAGCCACAGCCCTTACTCTCTTATTCTGTCCCAGGCGCCAAGTGCTCAAAGAGAGTATTTCTCAGTTTCCCTTGTAGCTAAAAGTGACCAATGTAAACAGATGTTTTTGGGTCGGATTACCGGGACAGTTCACTAAAGGGAGAGGGTAATAAAAACAAGTGGGAGGTGCCATCACGGGGTCAGCCCATTCCTTCAACTTCCTGCCTGGAACGGAAGCTCTAGCAGCCATCCTGGACCATGAGGAACACTGAAGACAGAAGCCAGAGCTATGGATGGCAGATCGGAAAGATGAAAGGGAGGCTGGGCACCCAATGCCAGGGGCTTAACATGCCAAGTCTGGACCACCTGTTTCTAGTGTCCAAATTTATCTTACCAGGGGCTTAACATGCCAAGTCTGGACCACCTGTTTCTAGTGTCCAAATTTATCTTACTTTGGGGGTAAATAGGTTAAGACACTGCTTTTCTTTTTTTTTTTTGGTTTTGTGTTTTTGTTAATGGAAAGCATGTCTGTTACTTAACAGCTATGTGATCTTACGGATGCTCAGGCCAACAGGCTAGGGATTTGCCAAATCATCCAAGATGGTAGTAGTTTCTACCAGTATCCTCATGTTTATGCACAAAGAACTTGAGATAACAAGTCTTTCTCTCAAAGTCGGAGCTATGATTGGAACTCAATCCCTTCGGAGCCTGTTTGTGCAGCCAACGCAAGAGGCAGGAAGAAGTCTGGTGCAAGTGTCAAAAGAGGGCTAAGAGGAGCTGCAGGGTCTGGGCTGTCATTCAGGCCGGGGAGATAGGGCAATGGATGGGGCAGGGTGGGCAGGAAGAGCCTAGTGTGCGGAGCCATGATGTTAAATGTGATCCTGTGGATAAATGGGGACCAGGGGAATTTCTGGGCAGGGAGGAGACACTTCCCTAACTTTAGGAACCCGTATCTAGTTTTCTTACGAGCAGGTGAGTCTGGGAAGGGCAGGCTGCCCACGGCGAGTCGGTTTGGTGCTGCCCTACAACCCACAGGCTTCATATATGCAACAGCATCATTTAGGGGCTTAACAAAAAACACAGATTCCCAACTTCACCCCAATTATGACCCAGCAGGTAGGGTGGATATCGCTGGTCTTGCTCGCCCTCTCTAACAAGACCACCCACTAACCTCAGTCTATGTGGCCTAAGAAGGCTGGACTCTGCTCCTCTACTCCCTTGGTTCTGGGACATAGGCACCTGACCTGGCCAATCAGTCACAGGACTGGTTCAGGGAAGGGACTGTAACTTAAGAGTGCCCCATGAACATCAGCCCTAGAGGACTTCTGCTGGAACATTAGAAGCCACATATTATTTAGCACTAAGAAAAAAGGAAAAAAGGAAGGGGGCTCTGGTGGCCTAGTGGGTAAGAAGTTGCACTGTCAACTCAAAGGCACTTGGTTTAAATCCACCAATTGTTCCAAGGGAGAAAGATGGGCATCTTCCTGAGCGATTGATTCATAGTCTCTGAAAACTTGCTGGATGGTGAGCTATGAGTTGGTTTCAACTCCACAGCAATAAGTTTGGAGTCTTTTGAGTTTTAAGGAAAAAGGGTATTAATTGCTAGGATGGTGGGCTCATAATAAATAATAATGGATAATAATTAGTGCTCACTAACTCACTATTCAATTTCACTATTCACAAGGCCACTGCATATGTCATCGTTAATCATGATTATCTCTTAAGTACAATAAAAAGCATTATGATTCTTATTACTGATGAAAAAATTGAAGCATTAAGAGGCTATGCTCTCTTCCCACAGGCTACAAGCAGCAGAGCTGGACCATGCTCCAGTGAACCCTCTCTGCTCTCTATGACCCTGAAGCTTCCAACCAACCCCAACACTGCTAGAGAATAAACTGGGGGCAAAGAAGGTACAGAAGAGACCAGGAGAGTGAAGTCACGTCTAATTAGATCTTTTGAGCCCTTGAAATATGAGTCTGAAGTCTAGAAACTCTTCGTAGTTGACAATGGTTTGACTGGATCTTTGTCTAATGATGATTATTCCAGATCACAGGACATTTGTTATGGGCTCAAGGGTTCCTTCCCTGAGGAATAGTGTTTCTCAATTACACCTGAGCTGCCAAGAGGAAAGTCCACTTATCTTCTGTCACCCAACCTTTTCCAGCATAGCTAAACCCCCAGGCTAAACACACTTACTGTGATCTGGTCCATCCTCTGCTCTAGGGCAGGATCCCCACCCCTACTCTTCCTCTGAAGCTCCAAGAAAAGGGATCTACATTCTACTCTCTTCGCTTTGGGAGCTGTCATTCTCCCCAAAGACAGGTGCAGGAGTCTAGAGTAAGGTCCCCACGCACCTGCCGCTGGGACTCATAGAGGATGCGGTCCATGGTGTTGAGCAGCGTCATGCTCTTGTAGAACTTCAACACCTCCTTCTGGGACAGCTGCAGATGGAGACACAAATGGAAGGGAGCTGGGACCAGGGAGGAGACAGGGAAGGGGAGAATGGAGCAGACCGGGGCAGGCAGCCTCTCACCTCAGGGTCCTCACTTGGGTTGATGATCTGGCCCTGCCGGTCCATGACACGGTAGATGGGGATCCCAGAGATGACATTGGGTTGGATGAATTCAAGCTTGTCTACGAACTCTGCCGAGGCCCCCGGGAACCGGGGTTTGTCATCCAGGGACGAGAACTGCTGCTGCTGCTGCCTCTGGTGAAGCTACGAAGAGAGGCATGGAGGAGACATCACCTCAGGAGGCCAAGACTCCACCAGGCTCAACACCATGGTGGCAGGCAGTGAGGCATATAGTTAAGTCAATTTGACCTCAGGGCACCTGAAATCCAACTCTATCATGCCACTCTTTTTGGGCAATTTTTACTACAACTGGAGCAAAACTGTATCGATCCTACAGGGTTGTAAGATGAACAGACTCAGTAAAATGGCAAGGAGTAAACACTCAATTCAAGAACTGGTAGCTGTCTGTATTATCAGGGCCCCAAAATTTTCACCCTCATATTCAAGGCCTCATCCATCTAGCCACAGATTCCACTTCCTCCTCTCGGTCTCTCACTGGTGCTATCGATTGGTTCACATTCTGTAAAGATGGGCCCTTCACTAAGCCTATGCTCGGCAGGCCAGGGAGCTGTCTTCCAAACGTATGACATAAACTAGTAAGTACATCCAGGGCTGCATTTGTTCACAGAAACACCTCAAATGGTATTCCATTAACTGTTGGGGCCTTATTTTTTCAAAATTTGGAAGACAGCTACCTGGGCAACCACGTGGAAGAGATCTGTACTTGTTCTCATTCCCAAGAAAAAGATGACACAACAGAGTGTGAGCTTATCAATCAATATTATTAATATCCCCCCGCTCCTCTGTCACTTGTTGTACCATGATGGCCTGTGTGTTGCTATGATGTTGGAAGCTATGCCATGAGGATTTCAAGTACCAGAAGGGTCACCCTTGGTGAACAGTTTCAGTGGAGCTTCCAGACCAAGGCAGCCTCAGAAGCAGGCCTGGGGTCCACTTCTGAATTAACAAGCCCTTGAACGCCCTCTAGACAGGGAAGGTTACTGCTGGACATAGTGCTGGAAGATGAGCCGCTCAGGTTGGAAGGACACAAAGCGCAGCTGGAGAAGGGCTGCCTCCTCACAGGAGTCCACTGTAGTGACCTGGACAGAGCAAAACGTCCAGCCAGTGAAGGACATCAGTTACCGATGTGGCGAGCCTCACAATGAGGAGAAAGAGCTGCAAACACCTACTCATAACTGTGCGATAACAAGCCAAGAATCTAAGAAAACGGAAAGTCATCAAAAAACACAACACAAAAAGATTGACATCCTTGGAAAAAGACATTTTACTGGAGAAGGTAGAGGGTCCGTGAAAGAGAGGAAGACTCTTATTAAGACAGACTGACACAGTGAGTGCAACAACAGCTCTGATCCATTGATCACAGGCTTGCTGAGTCATAAACAACTTGATGGCACTGAATAACAACATGCTCACCAAGGAAGGCACCAGCACAGAACCTAAGACCACAAACCCCTAAAAGTCAGGCTGCCTGAGTCTAACAGAGAGGAAGTAAAGTAAGGTGGTGACCTTACAAGAGAGGACTTTACTTCCTCTCTTTTGAGACTTCCCTTTCTCAACTCTAAAATGCCTGCCCCCCCAAATATAGTCAGACTCAAAGGAGATCACACGTGTAAAGTGCTTAGGATGCAGAGATCAATGGTGATTAATTTTATAAAACATAATGTATAGGAATGATCCTATGAAACCCAATGTGAATGAAGAAGTGTGTGAAACACAATTTACACAAATTTTCTATGTAAGCCAAGATAAGATAAAAAAAATCTAAAAATTTTAAAAATGCTTAGGTGCGTCTGATACAGGCCATAGTCTTCGCAATCACCTGTTATGCATCAGAGAGTTGGACAATGATCAAGGAGGATAGAAGGAGAACTGATGCCTTTGAGCTGTCGTGCTGGAGAAGAGTACTGAGAATACCATGGACTGCTAGGAAAACAAATAGATTTGTCCTGGAGAGGGTTAAACCGGGTGGCTCCTTGGAGGCAAGGATTCTGAGGCTCCGTCTAACTTACTTCGGACATGTAGTGAGGAGAGACCGGTCCTTGGAGAGGGACATCATGCTTGGGAGGGTGGAGGGACGGCGCAGGAGAGGAAGGCCCTCTATGAGGTGGATTGATTCAGTGACTGGGATAATTGGGATGGGAGTGTCAGAGACAGTGCGATTGGCACAGGACAGAGCGGAGTTTAGGGCTGTTGTACATAGGGTCGCTATGAGTCGCAGGCGACTCGACGGCACATAACAACAACAACAACAACTAGGATGGTATCTGTAAGTAAACATTTCAAAATCATTAACTATTATATTGTAATAGCCCATAAAGTACTGTAACAATTATAAAGTACTGTAACAATTAGACAACAGTTTAAATTAGAATTTATAAACTACACTATTATTATAATCTACATAACTATAGTACATTGACCTAGTTATTACGGGGTAGCCTTTAGGGAGGTGATAACCCAGAGGCCATGCCTTTCTGATCGTTCAAATCCACCACCAACTCTGACAGAGAAGGATGGGCAATTTCTTCCTGTGCAATTTACGGCCTCAGAAACCCACTGGAGGTTCAGTTATGAGCTAGTCCTGACTCCATGGCAATGTGAAAGACTGTGAGCTATCATTCACAGGCATAAACATGTTCTCCCTTCTGTCTAGTGATTATTTCTACCACCACAGCTCTGCTCTCAAGTTTTAACTACAACATCTCTTCCCCCATCATCAGGCAAGCTGTTCCACACACATCAGTGCCCTCTCCACACTAGTCCTTCCACTTTCCACCAGCCCAAACTGACTCATTCAACAAATATTTGAGCACCTGCTCTGTTGCAAGCAGAGCTGGGTTCTGGGATCTATTTCAGGCAAGACTTCTGTCTTTGCTGCCTAACAGGGAAGTTCAATAGAAAACCAGTACTGATGAGGGTGATTTGTATTGTCCCAGGAGAAAATACTGAGCTGTGGTAGTGGGTAAAGGAGGAGTGTCATGGATTGAATCACGTCCTCCCAAAATATGTGTCGACTTGGCTATGCTACGATTCTCAGTGTTCTGGACAAAAAAAATGTAATGTGGTAGCTAGATAATGA
The DNA here is from genome assembly GCF_000299155.1 of Elephantulus edwardii. Taxonomy (NCBI): domain Eukaryota; kingdom Metazoa; phylum Chordata; class Mammalia; order Macroscelidea; family Macroscelididae; genus Elephantulus; species Elephantulus edwardii. The sequence continues at coordinate 1,752,603 of NW_006400052.1, read as the reverse complement.
TGTGATCATCCTTCATGATGTGCTGTTTTTATCTTTTGTAGAATCAGTGTGAGATGTAATATCCTGTCACAGTGCTAATGTAAGGGGAATTTCTGTGAGTGCAGCCTTAAACACCATTTGCCGACAAAAGATAAAAAGAGGAGAAGAGCAAGTACCTCAGTACTGCCAAGAAAGAAGAGCCAGAGTGGGGTGCATCCTCCAACTGTAGTGAACCTGCTAGATCCAGGAGAGAGGGATGTCAAGACACATGGAATATCAGGCCCACAGATGCTGAAAAGAAACAAGGACCTACCTCCAGAACGTAGGGAGAAAGAGGGACATCCCCTGGAGCTCGCAACCTAAATTCAGACTTCTAGTCTCTTAAAAGTGGGACTTTCTGTTTCTAAAATCATCCACTTGACAACAAAAACAAGGAGTTATGTTTCTCTGAGGAAGAGATGTTAGAGCTGAGGCCTAAAGGACAACTAGGAGAGAAAGAGTTCTCGAGGCAAGGGGAACAAAACAAGCAAAATTTAGGAAATGTGGGCGAACATGTCTCTGTAAAACCTGACAGTGTTATCACTGGGGTTGGTGTCACTCAATGTGGTAAGTCCCAGCATCATGCCTCTATGGGCTCCTTCTTATATCAGACCATACAGAGAAGCCTTAGTGCTGTTATAACAAAAATACCACAAGTGGATGGTTTTAACAAGCAGAAATTTATATTCTCAGAGTTTATAAGGCCAAAATTCCTAATTCAGAGTGGCAGCTCTCAGTGAAAGGGTTTTTTCCCCCTAGAGGAATGTCTTTGTATTTGTTTAATATACATGAGCTCAGTGTTCCCTGAAAATCTATATGCATCTTAGCATCAGTCTTTTCTTGAGTCTCAGAGGTTCTGAGCAAAGGGACCTGGAGTCCAAAGGAACCGCTCTGCTTCTAGTTCTTCTCTCTTGGTGGTAATCTAGTCCCTCTTTCTCTGCTCACTTCTCTCCTTTTAAAAAGTGATGCATGCCAACCCCCCAGGAAAACATCCCTTATTTACGGATTCCCAAGGAATGCTGGGTCCACAGATGCTGAAAGGATATAAAGGCCACCCTCTAGAGAAAGCCTTCACTTAAAGCTGGCACTCTCACCTTCAGTCTTCTAACCTGACAGAATAAATTTACTGATGACCTTGTGATCTGGTAAATGTGGCATCCCCCCTAAGCCCCTTATCAGTGATTGGATGACCACATCAGATGAAATATCAATGTACTACATAAATGCCAAATCCTTCAGACATGTGACTAACCTGACATACTTTCACAGGATACAATTCAATTCTTTACACTTAATAATGTTTATTAGCAATTTCATTTTAAAAATGTGTGGCATCATTATAAATTACTTAAATGTATTATTTCTTCAGTTTAAGAATATTACACTGTTTTGCAAAATTATTTCTGTACAGAATTATAATATTATTAGTAACTGAGTGGGAAACTTTTTTTCTTTTTTCCTTTAAGTACTACTTCTAAAAAAATTACTTGTAGAGGTTCTTAAATATTAATTACCCAAGTACTGTGACTAAAATATTTGATAAAATTAGCAACTATTAAGATCTGCTCAGACTATACTATTTTTTAAGAGAACTATTAGCTGATATTAGGTAAGCTTATTGTGTTTACCTTCCCACAGCACATTTTTACCAAATAAAAATTTAATCTATTTGCCTGGGAAAAAAATCAGCAACTATACAAACACCAGCAACAACAAAACTAACAGTGCATGCTTGTAGTGAAAGCTTTCAGGGGAGAATGCTGACAAAACCAAGTGATCTGAAGACTCACTGAAACTAGATAATAATGACTGCTCCAATCAGAGGATTCAACTCAACTCATTGATGGTGAGTCAGAACCCGATATCAGCTGACCCGCCAGTGAGCTTTCAGAGGCTGTAAATTACAAGACAGCGGACTGCACACTGTTCTCCTGAAGATCCACTCCTGGATTCAAATCACATGTTTTGGGTTGGTAGTGCAATACCTTACCTCCTAGGGCCACCAGAGCTCCATTAGAAGGTCCTAAGAACAAACTAATGTACTGTTCAGCCTTGTAGGTATCACACACCATAGATGGCAACTTGTAAGCTTTTGACCCCAGATGCCACCCACCAAAGAGGATGCAGAACACTGGTTTTGCGGGGTGTTGTCATTTTGCATGCATGCTCTTACTGCCTCCTCCAGAGCAGCTTTGTGAGGTAGGGGTTAGTCACTGCTACCCTTGAAAAGATGAAGAAAATGAAGATAGTGGAGAGGTAAACAACCTGCCCAAGGAGACAGAGCCAAACCAATACACCAGGACTGGGCTTCAGATCTGCCGGGGCTTAGCCTCCAGCCCCAAGACCCAGTCTCCTAACCCACTGTCACACTGGTCTGATTTTCACACACCTCCGACTTTGTGTGGTACGGATTCCTTGTAGGTCAGTACTGGTTGGTACACTGCCAAGAGACACTAAAGAAAAATAACTGGACCTGCCGCTCAATGACAGGACTTGAGCTCAACCATGTCCCTCCTGGCCTCCTTGCTTTGTAGTGTACAAGCCACCGGAGTTCAAGTGAATCAATGTGTGCATGAGTAGGTTTAGGTGGGGTTTGCGGTTGTTAGGACATAAGGGAAATGACACTCAGTGGCCTGGCGGGGTCACGGGTGATAACATCACCTGGTTCACCACAGACTTCCTGTCCCTCCAGCTTCTGCGACACCATGTTCCCCCTCCTGTGCATCAAATGCAGCTAGCTGCACTTTTATGTCCACTTTTTTAGCCTTTATCTCAATCTATCTCCCGCCCACTTTGCAAGTTCCTGGAATACAGGGATCATGTCCAGGTCAGTGTATACTACAGCCTCCTGGGAGATGTTTACGAACGAGCCAGCAAGCTGCTGAATGCGCACTGAGTGTCCCCGGACTCCAGTCAGACTGCAATTTAGAGCTCATTGTGTGCAAAGCACCACATCGCTTTGAGTTTTCTCATCTGTAAAAAAGACTGCACCCTTTTCTCTGAAAAGTAACTCAGCTGATGCTGGGTCCTGTTACATGGTCAGAAATTGGTAGGTGGGGAGAGAAATGAAACAGAGGAAGGTTGGGAAATGGGAAAAGGGACCATCTAAGTGGTGCCCTGGATGGATGATGGAGAAGAGGACTTGGGGAAAAGGTCTGACTGGCCCTCATACTGGATTTTCACGCCTGATCAGGGCCCCAGTAAACATGCCATGGGGAGTGAGGCCAAAGCATAAGAGAGATGCTGGGTTCTGAGAGACAAGCCAGGACTCAGCAGGGATCAGGAGGATGGATTTGGGTATTCAGATAAACCATGTATAAGGCAAGATTTCTCCAGAGCCAACTCAGCCAGTACACTGGAGTTGGACCTGGCCTCTGTGCTCCCAGCTTGTTTCCTAGACCTGCAGAAATCGTAATAATCACCCAAGAGTTAGTGCATTGATTCAGATGGATACAAGGTAGAGGAGAAGTGCTCACATAACACCTGATCTTAAGGAATCAGTCCACGCCAGGAGTAAAATGCCTGCAAAGAAAGGACATGACTCCACGACTTTGAGGTGGGGAGGCTGTCCTGGTGGCCAGGGACTTACAATGACAGAGGCCATATGGCTTTACATACAGCCTTCAAGTCAGCAACACACATCACACAAGACTGGCAGACACTGGGGTGGCCTCTCATGCATTCACTCTGGAACCACAGTTAAACAGACGACTTTGATCATACTGCTAATTCCTTGGCTGTGTAACCTTCAGGAAGTTACTGAACCTCTCTGAGCTCCGGCTTCCTCATGGGTAAGCTGAGGATGATACTCTTTGAGTGCCTATCAAAGAGCTGGCATGAGGATTAAACGAGTCCATGCATGTAAAGTGCCTGACCCCAGGAGCTGTCATACAGCTAATAATAAACAACTAGAAATTGCTAAAGAGTGCATTTAAAGGCTCAAAAGACATATCACATTAGACAAATCTGCTGTCAAGGACCTCTTTAAGGTACAAAAGAACAGAAATGTCAATTTAAAGACAAAGGTGTGCCTGACTAAAGCCATGCTATTTTCCATTGCTTCCCACGCTGGCAAAATTGGATGATGAATGAGGCAGGCCAAAGAATAAAGATACCTTTGAATTGTGATGTTGGTGAAGAGTACTCAATATGCCACAGACTGCAAAAAAGAACAAATCTGTCTTTGAAGACACACGGACATCGTGCTTCTCGGAGACGTGGACTTTTCTCACATGCTTGGGGTTTGTTGTCAGGAGGGGCCAATCCCTGGAAAAGCACATCATGCTTGGAAAGGTGGGCGGTCAGAGGAGAGATGACCATCAGAGGAGAGGTGACCATTAATGGAGTGATGCAGTGACTGCAACAATAAGTCTAAGTAAGACCACACAAAACGGGGTGGGAGAGAAACCTTATTTCTGCCTTTTGTACAGGGTTGCTATGAGTGAAGGCAACTTGATGGCACCAGACAAACATCATCATATAGATCGCTAGTAAAGAGATGCTAACAGATTGAGTTGTATCCCCTCAAAAGCATAAGCTGAGATCCTAACTCATAAACACGATTCTGTTTGAAATCAGGGATCTTCTTTTGTTATTTAATGAAGTCAAACAGTAGAGTGAGGATCCTGACCTGCTCACATCTGAGCTACAGAAAGCAGAACAGACACAGATAATCACACAGAAAAAAGACACCATGTAACTTCCCAAGAACCACCCTACAGGACACTCCCCAAGTTCAAACTTTTAGCCTCCAGGACTATGAGACTCTGTTCTTTAAAGCCAGCCACTGGTGGTGTTTCTGTTATGGTAACACAAGGTCACTATGACATACAGCTCCACATAAGGCCCAGAGGGGAGGACTGGACATTCCCAGCCATGACCCTGGGGAGGGACAAACCAAAAAGAACCCATTGCTGCTCAATGACTCTGACCTCAGAGGTAAGAGGAGAACTGGGGTTTCTGAGACTGTCCATCTTTACTGAAGCAGGTTGACACATTTCTCCCACGAGCTGCTGGTGGGGCAGAAGCCCGGATCTTTCGGCTGGCAGTGTAGAATTTTAGCCACAGCACCACTACAACTCTTTGGAGAGGAACCAATCATTGGTCTTGACCAGACAGAGGCTTTGCAGAGCAGGGGAGGATCTCAGAGGAGGCAACTACAGGGCTGAGCAGGCTGAGGGGTTGGAGCTTGACTCTTCCCACTCACATCCCAGCTCTGCTCATTTCCAGTGACTGGGCTAGAGACAGTATCCCAAAACCCACATCCCTTCACGGAGAGAACAAGAGCATCAGCCTCAGAGCAGGAGGTGAGGCAGGCCAATCACGTGCCAGAGCTCCAGGACAAACCTTTCCACAGTGCCAACTGTCACAGCTCACAGCAGTGATCGCTCCCTGGGACGAGGGGATTAACCTGGGGGCTGCTGGACAGAGAGGGAAGCCAGACAAAGGAAGTGCACGCCTTAGTCCTAGGCAACAACAAAGACTCACAGGCAAGAAAAGAAGGCCAGATCCACAGGAAACAGATCAGTGGGGCCTGGGCATTTTTGTACCAAGAGCCTCCCATGTCCCTCAGCGTCATCAGAGACTGAGTGCTCACCACATTCATGTAACACCTGATGCGGTGGGCACTATCATCACCTTTGTCACAAGGAGATGGCTGCTGAGGCTCAGAGGGGAGACATGACTTGTTTAAGGTGACATGAACCTGACCACTGCCTCAGAGGCTGGGAGTAAGGTGTGGGCCAGATCTTGGTGCATTTTGTGGATAATGCTAAGAACGGCTAAAGCCACCCAAACCAGGGTGGGTTCTGCGGTCCTCTGCTCACACACAGTGCAGAGAAGAGAGCCCCTACTTTGCTTCCTCAGAAAAGTCAACATCCACCCTTCCTGGAGGTACCTGTTTGGTGGGGAGTGTGGAGAGAAACTAGGCTTTCTCAGCCTCATGGACTCAGGGGTTTCAGCAGCACTGAAGGAAAAGAGCCCCGCGAGAAGGTATCTCAGCTTGCCTGCCTGCCACTGCCCCACACCTCTTCTATCAGGGAGACTCACTGTCTGGAGGAAACCCCAGATACCATTCTCTTCAGCCTTTCCCACACTCTCTGAGGAGGTACGGCTAGTAGCCCCATTTTATAAGTGGAGATCTGGTTTTTGGGATCAGAAAGTGTCTCTGAAGAAGTGACATTTAAGTGGGTATCTGAAGAAAGCTAAGAGCAGCAGGGCTGAGGGCAGAGGAACCCCCAACCTATTACATCCTCCTAGTGGAAGGGGGCAAAGGTGGGACAGAGCCAGTGGGGCTGAAGTACACTGAGGGAGGGCACTTAGGGGGCCATAGCCTGCTCTTCCCTCCCAACCAGACCCAAAGTTCCAGGCAGGGGGAGTGTGCACAGCAGCTGGGATGACATGCCAGATGGAGCTAAGCCAGGTGTTGCAAGACTTGAAGCTGTGCCTTAGTTAGTCTCCTCCTGACAGCCTAGTATCATAAGAAGAAAGCGGATTTTGGAGTCCAGAGCTCCAAGTTGACAGCTCTCTGAGCTCAAACTCCTTGCCTCGGATGGGGAGGCGGGGGAAATCCAACACTTCAAACTTCATTGTCATCCTGTCAGAACTGATGTACAGCTGACCATCACATAGGAGAATGCCCTGTCTTTCCCCCCAGCAGCCACTGGTGGATTCAAACCAGCAGAGAGGTTTTGCCTTTGGTTTAGCAGCACTCTCTGTGGACTAGGCCACCAGAATTCTTTAATAGAAAAGTACTACCTATAATTCAGGGGAACTCTGTGGCCTAGTAGTAAGGAGGTGGTGCTGCCAACCTAAGGCATGGAGTTCAAATCCACCAGCTGCTCTGTGGGACAAAGATGGGCAAGCAAACTCCTTTCGTGCAATTTACAGGCTCCAAAAATCCTCTGGAGGGTCAGCTATTAGTTGGTTCTGACTTGGCAGCACATAACCCCACCACTTTTAACTGTGGTCAGTCATGGCTTGTGTATTGTTAAACCATGCTGTGGTATTTTAAACACTAGCAGGGTCTCCCATGAAAGAAAGGTCTGGTAATCTACTTCTGAAAATGAACCAACACCCCTGTAGTTCCACATTTTGCCAAATAACAGCTAAGCCTGTAAGAAAAATATTAATCCCAAGGACATACTCATTCCTCAGAGCAAATAACCATACAAGATCAAAAGGAAAGCATTTAGCCAGGGATAAAGTTCTTAAGAAGGGATAGGAAAGGATGAACAGAAACAAGAATCACAGGCAGGAAGGGGGAAGAGTGCTAATGTTATTGTTCTTGTTCTATGCTGTCAAGTCGGAACCGACTCACAGCTGATCCACCAGTGGGTCTTCAGAGGCAGTAAATCACATGGGAGGAGACTGCCCATCTTTCTCCTGTGGAAAGGCTGCTGTATTTGAACCACGTGCCTTTGAGTTGGCAGCACAGCTCCTTACCATTAGGCCACCAGAACCCCCTACTACAATGTGGGTATTATAAGAGAACTTTCATGAGTGGTTGAATGGAAACTTAATTTGTTCTGTCAACTTTCACTCAAATCACAACAAAAAGTTAAAACAAAACCCTACGGATCACAAGAGAACAAATGCTGAAGGTGACCCGCAGGCCTGGAAAGCATTCAAAACACACAGCGGCCACCACATGGTGCATGTTACCTACTGTGAAGAAGGTGCAGGACTGGGTTCTCATGGGGTCACCACGCATCAGAGGTGACTCACCAGCCACCACCAACAACCAGAACCTTCTTTATGGTGCGGTATTAAATACAGTAACGGGTGGGAACTCGCATTGTAAATCATGAAGAACTTCATGATATGAAAATCAGGTCAAGTTCCTTCAGAGAGCCACCAAAAGGATGATCACCCGTCACATCAGACACCCAACTCTCAAAGAGACACTGCACAGGACACTAGACGCCCCTAACAGGCTGCCCCTGAAGAGCTGTTTAGAGAAACTTTTATCAGATGATAAGTAGCACTCTCCAAGCTCTAGGTGCTCCCCTATTTCCAACAGGATAGGGATTCCACAGTTGCTGGGTTGAGATGTGGGATGACGTGGCCAAGGTCCCACTTTCCTCTCGGGCATGAGCAAGAGCCTTCCTGACCACTGAACACTAAACGATCTGCTAACAACAGGAAAAGGAGTTCTGGTGACGTAGTCTACAGAATGCTGCACTGCTGACCAAAAGATCAAGGGTCACCAGTGGCTGGAATCCACCAGGAGCTCCCCTGGAGAAAGATGGGCAGTTTCCTCCTGTTAGGTTTTATAGCCTCAGAAACCCAATGGAGGGTCGGTGTGAGCCAGGATTGACTTGATGGCAGTGAACTGAGTGAAATGATCAACAGGAAAGGGAGGAAGGGAGGTGGGAAGCAGGGAAGCAGCTCCAAGACAACAGGACATCCAATGAAGGAGGTTAGGAAAAGGGCAGGCAAGCGGGAATGATGTGATGGCTATCCCTCCGCCCTCGTAATCCAACCTGTCCCTCACACTTCAACCTCCCAACCTTTCCCCAAGGCACTGACTAGCATCATGGTTCCACCAGAAGCAGCCAAAACGGCACTGTCCCTTACAGTAGCCACTAACCATTTATGGTGATTTAAACTTATTAAAATGAAAACTCCAGTTCCTCAGCTCTATGAGCCACTGTGCAGTCAGAAGTCACATGAGGGCAATGCAGACACAGGGCATTTCCATTACCAGGCACTCATGCAGGGCACTTATTATCTGCTGCTACTCATCCTCCTTCTATGTCTCAGGAAAATGAAGACAAGAGTTACCAGAGACTTATCCCTTCAAGCCCTTTTCAATATCCTTGGACATTTCCATTATTCTGTTATCGGAAGTTCTGGACAGCCAGGTCAAAATTCCTAATTGACTAAAAGCAGCTATCCCTTCACAATACTTAGGGGGCATGGAAATCTAGAACAGGTAGGAAAAGAGGAGGAGGAGGGAGGCAAGAATGGTGTGCGCGCGCACACACACGCGCGCGCACACACACACACACACACACACACACACACACGGCAAGTACAGCAGAAAGCCTGTCAGGAGAGGAATAGATTTAATCAATCACAAGTGACCTTTCCCTACGCTTGACTAGAAGACAGCAGAAGAGGACAGCCTATGGCAAGAGATTGCTCCATCCCAATCTTCCAACCTTGCTGCTTTGACCTGTTTCACGCAACTCCCTTTTCAAATGGTCATCCCTTCCTCCCTTTCTTTCTCCCTACTCAAGAGAGTCCTCCTAGATTTCTCCCTTCTTTTCATATCACACAGGGGATGAGAGCCAGTCCTAATTCCACAACATCTATACAGATTCTTCCCAGGGCTCTTGCCAGTTCAGGCCCTTGCAAGGTCACTCTCCACCCCGAAGGTCACTTTCCATTCCTTTCCTCCACCTTTTTCTCTCAACAGTAGGCAATATTCCTATTGCCTTTTTGAAAATGTCAGGTCCAGTTACGTAGCACTTTACATATATAATCTACACAAAACCCTGTAAAGTGGCCACTGTTAGCATTTCCGTTTTACAGGAGAAAATGGGGCTCAGAAAGTTGTAGTCCCTTCCCCAAGCCCACACAGCTAGAAAGTGGTAGACTGAAGTTATGAATCTGTGTGACGCAGTTCTAGAGCCGGCCCTCTTAACCTCTTTAGTTCAAAGTTCTTCTGAATACCACTGCCTGGAGCCTCTAAACTGGGAGATCTAGCATTTGTAAGAAACTAGGGCAAAGTGGCCTTCTCCCTTCCCCTTAGCAGTTCAACAAATATTTACTGAGCAGCTTCTCTGTCCAGTGACAAGAACAAACAAGTCTTTGCCTCAACATCCAACTAGGAGAGAAAGGATTAAACTACTTTTCACGCAAGTCATATTATTTGAAAACTATGGCAATGTAGCAAAGAAACAAAACAAACCCACTACCACTCTGACACACACCTACCAGGAAAGGCAACACAGAACTGCCCCAATGGGGACTCAGAACCGGAATCTTCATCAGAAGCAGCCTGTCACATCCTTCTCCCCGGCACTGTTTAGTGAGTTCCAACCACCCATCCGTCTATTAGCAGGATTAATACTTAATTCAATGAGCCACTCAACTCAAACAAAAAGAACTACAGAGTAATATAAAATCCCCTGAGTTTAAAAGGTAAAGTGTGTTTGATCCAAGCTTTTTTTTTTATTGGCTTTTGTTTGTTGTTTTATTTTAATTGCTCCCTCTGCATCTGAAATGTGAACAATGAGTAAGAAGAATCAGTGCCTTTGAATTTTAAGAAATAAGCCTATGCTGGACAAAGTGCAAGCACAGTGTTTGCTTCTTAGAGTCAAGAATGGTGAAACTTCGTCTCACATAACTTTGGGCATGTTCTCAGGCAGGGCGGAGGTTAGGAGAGAGAGGGAACTTCAACAAGCTGGACTGACACCTGACTGTAACAATGGACTCTTAACAATGAATCTATCGGAGACGGTGAGGATGGCACCGGATACAGCGAGGTTCAGATCTGCTGTTCACAGGACTGCTGTAAATCGAAGTTGACTAAGTAACACCTAGCAACACAAAGAACATATAACCTCCGGGGAGCGCAATGGTTAAACCCTCGAGTAGCTCCGCCGCTGCTTGAGCTGAAACATTTCAGTCTTGGAAACCTTACGGGACAGTTCTACTTTGTCCCATAAAGGTTGCTAAAAATCAGAATCGACTCAGCATCACCAGTTTTTTTAGAACTTTTTAGTTTTTTAGAACTTTTACTTCTAAAAGCACAGGGCAGGGGAATCTGATCGCACTCTTTCCTTAAGGGAGTTTCTAAAAAAAAAAAAAAAACTTTGCAAGGGAGCACCTTTACTTCTTCACTGAGGTTTCATTCTTAAACTTAAAAGGGGGTTGTCTCGCCTTCCCCACTGTCCCTCACAGTGAATGTCCTAGTAGAGGACAACCCAAGAGGCGCTCCACGACCGTCCTCTATCAAACCCACGAAGGAGGCGTCTCCTTTACTTCGCCCCAGGAAGCAGTTCTTCTCTGGAGTGTCCTCTCCAAGTGGCTCTCTCAGTCCTTGCCCCTTCTACGGCTGCCCTTTCTTCACTCCCTGTACACTCCACATCGTGAGAGTTCCTCCACCCCTATTCCCGCCCCACATCGTGAGAGCTCTCCAATCCTGTTCCCACTTACAGAAAACTCCTTAGGGGCCCCAGGTACTCACAGAGCTGGACAGTCCCCGAGTTCCAAGTTGTCGCAGAAGCAAGAAGCCAGTCTGGCCCAGGGTTCGATTTGGCCCCCACACCTTCGAGGCAACTACAGACATCGCCATCTTGACTACTAGATCCTCCTACCGCCTGGTGTAGACTAGGGGCTGCCACTTCTTCAGCCTGACTCAGCTTGCCAGCACCACCCAGCCAAGAAACCACCCACTTCCGGTTCTGGCGTGACTAGGATGTAGAGATGAGTGCACAAAACAATACAGCCTCCTCAGAAAGTCTAGGACTCCCTCGTTGTCATGTCTTTCGTAACAGGCAAAGAAGAGGGTGACCTAAACAGAGCCTCAAGGCTTTAGGGCCCCGGGCCTCGGGAAGAACGACTGCACACCAGGACCCGCCCCCTCGCCTCCGCTGCCCAATGGTTTTCCCAGGATGGGGAGGTGGGGTTGGGCGGGACCAGAATGTTGGTAAACGCGGAACCACGTGCTGGCGCAGAACCCCGGTGAGCGCATGCGTACTCGGTGGGAAGTCGTACGCATGTGCACTGCGCTGAACGGAAGCTAGGTTGCGGAGTACACCTGAAGTCTCAATTGATGGAGTTGGCGATGCAGGTAGATACACGGATCATCAATGAACCTGGAGTTGAGGCTGGACTTCGGGGTTCCGGCTGCAGCCTCCGGCACTTTGCTTGCGAACAGAATCTGTTGTCACGGCCAGATGGCTCGGCCTCTTTCCTGCAAGGTAAGAACTCTGGTCAGATCTACAACATTTGCACGAGTTGTTTGTGTACAGCGCAACAGAGTGCCTTCTTTCCCCACGAGAGTGGCTGAGAATGCCGCCCTTATACCAGTGTAGAACTTCTCATCTGGTTGGATATTAGATAAGCTAGGATACATATATCGTTCCCGACTAGAAAGGGGGAAAGATGTCTCAACTTTGGTAAATTCTTACCTGAATGAGAGCGGGGCAGACCTCCTCATGAGAATACCCACCTGAGCTCATTGCCATCGAGTCGGAAGCGACTCTTAGCTAACTGTCCATTGGGTTCCGAGACCCCAGAATCCCAACTGAGCAGTAGTTCACGGAGCCGCTGGTGAATTCAAACCGCTTGAGAGGTATAGCCTTTGGGTTAGCAGCTCCCTGCCCATAAATAATGAACCCTCCAAAATAGGGGAAACTTCTCCAGGCTAAATAGCTCCGTAGATGAGATTCCTTCGCGCTCTCCCCATATGTATGTTTCAGCTGTACATTCCAGATTAAGGTAACCTTCCCATTTGTACACCTCTAGACTGGCAGATCAACAACAACCCTAAACTGTAACCATGATACTCTTTTTTTACTCAGTTACCCATAAGACTGAGAGTAGTGTAGTCCCCCTAGGTTAAACATTACCCCCATCTCATCCCCACCAATTGTGTAAATATTGATACTGAGATACATCTCCATCTGAATAAAGACTGGGACAGGTCATACCTATTTGGGAAATACTTCTTCCCTGAGTTAAACAACTCAAACTGGATTTCTTACTTGGTCCATGACTTCAAAAAACAAATAAATTCTTACTCCCACTTTACAAGTGGGAATATTGAAGCCCAGTGAAGGAAAATCAGGATACGAATGTAGAGAGACGGGAAAGGCACCAAAACCCCATATGGATATAAAAAAAGCGATAAAAATAAAGTCAGGGGATGGAAGGACAGCAGAGGAAAAAGGAAAAGCGCCTGGGAACACAGACTAGAGAGGTATTGAGGGAGGAGAGGGTTGGGACCTGATAAAAAGAGGAGAAAGCCATAAACCCTGCTTTCATGGGGTTTACTTTCTGAGGAAGAGAAAGAAGATATAAGATATATAAGTAAATTAACAACATATGAACAAGTTTTGTAGCTGAATTATATTTAACTTTAGCACAAGGAAAACCGTCCTGGTGGCACAGTGTGTTAGGCACTGCATTATAAACCAGAAAGTTGGTGGTACACCTCTTCCAGGTGCTCCATGGGACAAAAATGAGCAGGCTTCATCCCATAAAGATTTACAGCCATGGAAACTGAATGCAGGGTTGTATTCATGAGAATCACCTGAATGGCAGTGAAGTTTTGTGCAGAAAGGATCCCCAGTGGTACCTAGTGGTAGGTTAAGTATTGGCCTGCTGACCAAATGATTGGAGATTCAGACCCACCAGCTGTTCCTCTGATTAAAGAGGAGGCAGTCTCTTCCAGTAAAAACGTACAGCCTTAGAAACCCTGAGGGGGTGTGTTACCTCAAGGGGTCTTTCTGACACAGGATGGACTCAGCAGCAGTAGCTTTTGTTTTAGGTGTTAATGCAGACAGGAGCTCTGGTGTCACGGTAGTTAAAGAATTTTCGTTCTTACCAGAACATAAGTCCTACCCACTGTAACTAAGAGAACAGTGAGGCATTCTGTTTCTGTAAAGCTTTACAGCCTTGGAAACCCTACAGCCAATTCTACTCAATCCACAGGGTCACTGTAAGTTGGATACAATTTGATGACAGTAAGTTGAGGGGGGAAAAAAGGCCAGAGCGTTTTCCATATTATAAAAATACATGCAGAGAGTGAAGATGATTGTGATGAAGAATTTGATGATGAATCTGGCTTCAGATTTGAGAGCAAATTTATGTAACATTAAAGGGCAGGTAGGAGTCATCCTGGGGACTCCATGTATAGAAAAATGCTATAGAGAAAAAAAATCACCTCCTACTGCCATCAAGTCAGAACTGACTCAGAGCTGACCCTCCATTGGTTTTCTGCAGCTGTAAATCACAAGGAGATTGCCTATCTTTCTCCCGAGGAACCAACTGATGGATTTGAACCACCAGAAAGGCTCAGTATTTGGGTTAGTAGCACAACACCCTGCAGACTAGGTCACCAGTCCTTCCTAAAAATAAAGTAGGAAAGGGGAATAGAGTGGGCTAAGGAGAGCTGTAATCTTAAATAGGATGGTCACTTAAGACTTCACTCCTGTGATGATGATGATGTTTGTAGGAAATCCGAAGGATGCAAGAGGATAACTTCAACCCCTAGAGAGCCTGCGTGTCAGCAGAACCGCCCTCCATTGGGCTGACATTTTTTTCAGAAGTATCTAACTGGGCCTTTCTTCCAGAGTGTCTCTGGTTAGGCTCTCACAGTGGCCTTTCCATTAGCAACAGAGCACATTAATCATTTGCATCCTTCAGGGGCTCCTGGATCTCCATCGTTAGGTGCTGTCAAGTCGGTACCAAAATGTAGTGATCCTGTGTAAGACAGAACGGAACCATGCCCAACCCTGTACTGTCCTCACAATAAGCAAACCCTAAAGCCACAGGCTCCCCAAGCTAAGAGGAGTCCTTTCAAACCCTCAAAGTTGTATTCAGAGTCCCTGGCAAGGTTGTTAAAATTACAGAATTCCAGAACCCACTTCATACCTACTAAAGCTTACATACTTCACTTTTAGTTAACTCCTAGAGGAGTTCTGTTGCATAACAACATATAAGGAGCTGTACTTGAGGTCCATGCAATTCACACTGCAGGTGGTTACCCTGGGGTACGCTGGGGTGACCTGAGAAACGTTGAGATGCCTGGTGCCCTAGAAGCCCTAAAGGTCCTGGGCATCAACATCTTCTCACCTCACATGCTTCCTCATTCCATTGTGCAGCCAGGGTTGAGAGCCACTGTGTCAGTGGTTTGCAACCACCATTTATTTACTTTCATTTTTTTTTCAGAGTAGAAACTGTCAGGCAGAGCACATCACAAGTGGAAATGGCAGAGCTTAGTGAAGCCTTTGTTCTCTTTAAGAGTCCTGGTTACGTAGTATATGATGTGTTAGGCTGTTAACCAGAAGGTCAGTTATTCGAATCCACCAGCTGCACCATGGGCGAAGGGTTTACAGCTACGGAAACCTGGTGGAGAGTCACTATGAGTTGGAACTGACTCAAAGGCACTAAGTTTGGTGCACACACCTTTGTGTGTGAGCTTGGGGTCATGCTACAAAATGGAGATTATGGTCGGAAAAGTTTTGGACCCCCCCCATTCTGGTCCAGATGTCCCATATTGCGATAGAAAAAACAGGCCTGACACAAACAACAGTCAGCTGAGATTACACAGCTAAGCTGAGGCAGAGAGGTCTGGTCCCCAGGCTGTTTGTTTCCTCCTCCTCCTCCTCCTCCTCCTCGCCTCTGTCAAACCCACTCTAGGGGGAAAAGCAAGAATCCAGCAGATAAGCACCCCTTTCTCAGATGTCCCGGTTGCTGCAGGGATTGGGGAAGCTTTGGAAGGACCAATTGAGACCAGCTGCAGTAAAAGAGACATGTGTTAGCTCTCAGGAAAAACTTCCCACAAAAGCAATACCATTAGCTAAAGTTTGTCTCTTCTTCCTATGCCATCTTCACAGTCTGTCCATGGGTACAGTTGGCACAGGATGGGGCAGGGTTTTGTTGTGTTGAGTATAGGGTCGCTGTGAGTTAGAGTCAAGTTTGATGGCACCAAACAACAGCATATCATCCTCACTCCCATCAGTCCGTTGGTCTTCCTGTGGTGGCTGGCATGTTGCAGTAATGCTGGAAGCTTTGCCACCAGTATTTATTTGATTTTTAACAAAAGTTTATAAACAGGTTGGGTTTTCATTCGTTCATTGTGGCATATTCTACTTTTGAAAGTGAGCCGCGTTAAAAGTGTATGGATTCACAGTAGAATATTGTCTAATGGAGTGCTGGAAGTGGTGTCTTGGAGACTGGGAAGCATTGAGATTGCACAGGAACATTCTGAATGTTTGACAGGCTCGCAGCTCGGCATCCTTGCACCCTCTCCACGTACTAGGCTGTGTTCTAAACCTCTCACGTGGAGTCACTCCTGTGATGCTCATAAGACCGTGATGAGGAAGAGACAATGAAGCCCTGAGAGCAGGAACCCAGTGGCACGGGTTTTTCCCAGTCTAATAACTTTTTTGTCTTTGACAGAGCGCGGTCTCATCATCTCTCCTATTCGTGGAAAATACTTCCTTACATTTTCTTTCTCTGGCATGTTTCCACCTCACACAGGTTCTAGCCTCCTCAGGTTTTGCTGTATTTTTATTATCCTCATTTTTCAGGTTAGGGAGCAGAGACAGGCCAGGGGTGGCACAGGGAGATCTGGCCGACAGGATTCATGCCCATCCTGTTGCGGACCCACAGGGGGCCCAGATGCTGACTGGGTGTGGGTGACATCCCTTCTTTTTTTTTTATTATTTTTGTGTGAGTGTACCGTCAAATCAGATCTGACTGGTACAGGAGGAGATTGTCCCTCCTTTTCCCGGCAGAGCATCTGGTGGATTCGAACCGTGCGCCTCTGCGATTGTAGTTGCAGCTCCTTACCACTAGGCCACCAGAGCTCCCCGGGTGACATCCCTTCTTGTTCTCCTTCCAGGTGATACCTCTGTCTTGGCGGGTGTGTATGGGCCAGCTGAAGTGAAGGTCAGCAAAGAGATCTTCAACAAGGCCACACTAGAAGTGCTCCTGAGGCCGAAGATCGGGTTGCCAGGTGACCATGCCCAGTGGAGCCTCTGAGCAGCCCTCACTCATCTTCTCCCTGGCTGCTGTCTCAGCTCCACGCCTCCCTCTTCTCCCTGAAAGACTTCTGTCTTTCTCTGTCTGTCTCTGTTTCTGCCACTTCTCTTTGCCCCCACGTTTTTCTCTCCATCCACTGCCCTTGCGCTCTCCTGGGCCCTGCTTTGCCTTACTCCCTGACCTCTGCCTCCCTCACTTTGGGGGTGCTGGGCCCACTGCGATGGGAGTGGGATATAGCATGAGACATGAGAAACCCCATATCTCCCCACCCCTTGATCTACTTCTTTACTGGACCTGGAGGGTACAGGGGCGGGCAGATGACACTCAGGCCTCCTTTCCCACTGGAAATCCACCATCAGCCAGGGCTTGAGGAACCCTAGGGGTATAGTGGGTTACATGCTAGGTTTGCAGTTCGAATCCACCATCCATGGCAGTGGAAAACAACAAGGCAGTCATCTCCCATTAAGATTTACAGCCTTGGAAACCCAGTAGAGGGTCTCTGGAACTCGGAATCAGCTCAGCCTTAGTGGGTTTGGCTTTGGCTTTGGCTTGGTTTGAGTAAGTTTCTTGAATGGAATAGTCTCATCCCTGCCCTGCACTCCCCCAGGTGTTGCAGAGAAGAGCCGAGAGCGACTGATCCGGAACACATGTGAGGCGGTGGTGCTGGGGGTGCTGCACCCCCGCACCTCCATCACCGTGGTGCTGCAGGTTGTCAGCGATGCTGGTTCAGTATCCTTTTCCCTGTTTGGTTTCCTCCTCTTCCTCCTCCTCCAGGAAGCCCTCCAGGATCTCCCCAATTGTGTTCCTTGCTGATAGACACATTCCCTCCCTCTCCTAGCTAGAAGAGGACCTTAGCTCACTGAAGAAGAATAGCAGACAGGTAGAGTACTTGCTGTATGCCAGACTCTGTTCTCAGCACCTTACACATATTAACTCAGTTAATATGAACTCAAGTTAATGCTCAGGGCTGACCTGTGAAGTAGATGCCATCCTCGTTTTGCACTTGAAGAGACTGAGGCAGCACAGTCACACAGCTTAGTCATTGCCCAGACTCAGGACCCAAGGAGCTTGGTGGATGGGTGTTCTTATGATCCCGTTTTTGTTTGTTTGTTTTTGTGTTTCATTCATATGCATTGTATTTCATAAGATCATTCCCAAACGTATTTTATAAAATTAATCTCCATTGATCTATGCCCACTATCACCTTGTCTTTTCAGATCCCCACTGGATTTTTCCTAAATTCCTTCAGTTTGTCCCTCTGATCACCAAACTCTGTGACCCCGGGAATTCCCCCCATCCTCACCCTCAGTCCATTTAGATTTTTGTATATTTCCTACTACGTATCCTAGGTTTTTTTTGTTTTGGAGAATTTTTTTTATTTTAATGAAAGTTTACAGAGACTTTGGATTTCCGTTCATTCATTGTTGCACACTTTCCTCCCTGCCCACCCCTCCCCCAGTGCGCTTTTCTCTTTGAAAAGTATAAAAGAAAAAATTCTTTCATTGTTATACAATCCACCCCCAGTCGACTCCACTTTGCAGCTTTCATTCTGGACTCAATAACACCTAATCATGGGCACTTGGGTTGTTTCCAGCTCTTTGCTATTGTGAACAAAGCCACAGTAAAAATAGTGTGTGAATATCTGCTTGGGTGGCCAGTTCTGGTTTCTTTAGGGTATATTCCCAGTAGTGGAATTGTTGGGTCAAATGGTATTTGTATTTCCAACTTGTTGAGAAAGTGCCTTACTGCCTTCCATAGTGGTTGCACCATCTTACACTGCCACCAACAATGAATAAGGGTTTCAGTTTCTCCGCAACCTCGCCAGCATTTGTTGTTTGCTGTTCTGTTAAATTTTATATTTTTACTGGAGTGAGATGATATCTCATAGTTGTTTTGATTTGTATCTCTCTTACAGCTAGGGATTTTGAACATTTTTTCATGTGTTTGTTTGCCATCTGAATGTCTTCTTTGATGAAATGTCTAGTCATACCTGTGTCCATTTTTCATTTGGGTTGTTTTCCTTTATCGTGTTGTGGTGCTCAAATATTTTATAAACTCTAGATATAAGTCCCTTATCAGATATGTCATTATCAAATACTGTTTTCCCGGTCTGTGGCTTCCCTTTTTACCTTGTTGGAGAAGTTTTTGGATGTGCATAGGGATTTGATTCTTAGATGGATGGTCCCATTCATCTGTTTTGTCCTCTCCTGGTTGTAGGTTTTTCAGGATGCTTGGAATGTTGCAGATCAAGGGTAAAGTATTTTTATAATTATTAATAATGAGACACACAACCAAGAATGAGATAAAACAGAGAGTAAAGACAGGTGGCCAACAGTTTCATTGACTGAAGGGCCCCGATTCCAGCTTCCCTCTATATTGAAAATCAGGAAGTAAAATGAAGCCAAGTTCTTTCTACTGAAAACCTTCCCTTGACTCAAGATGGAAGGGTCAGCAAATATAATGAAAGAATCCGGTAAACCCTTAAGGATTGCCTTGGTGCCTCAGGGTGAATTCCATCCTGAAATAGCATTCAATTTATTACAAATATTTAGTATTGGCTTCCCATATTGGAAGACTTTATATTGTGGATTAGGGCTTCTACAGTTCTAAAGAAGTCCTTGGTTTTAGTCCTAGGTCCTTGATCCACTTTGAGTTGGTTTTTTTATATGGTGTGAGGTGTAGCTCTTGCTTGAGTCTTTTGCAGATAGTTTTCCAATTTTGCCAACACCATTTATTAAAAAGGCTGTTGTTTCCCCCCTTAACTGATATCATCTCCTTGTCAAAAATCAGTTGACCATAGGTAGATGTGCTGATTTCTGGGTTCTCAATTCTATTTGATTGATCTATGTGTCTGTACCGGTACCACGCTGACTTGACCACCACACAGTGTGGTAGGATTTGAAATCGGGGATTGAGATGCCTCCTACCTTCGTTTTAAAAAAAAATAATTTTTTTTATTTTTTTGTGTGTACCATCAAGTCAGATCTGACTAGTACAGGAAGAGATTGTCCCTCCTTCTCCAGCAAAGCATCTGATGGATTCAAACCATCCATCTCTGGGCTTGCAGTGCAGTGTCTTGCCACAAGGCCACCAGAGCTCACCTTGTTTTCTCTTTTTAAGGAGTGTTTTGCTTATTTGGGGCCTCTTTCTATTCCAAATGAAATTATTATTTTTGTGTGTGTGTACCGTCAAATCAGATTTGACTGGTACAGGAGGAGATTGTCCCTCCTTCCCCGGCACAGCGTCTGGTGGATTCGAACAGTGCGCCTCTGGGATTGTAGTTGCAATTCCTTGCCACTAGGCCACCAGAGCTCCCCTGGGATTGGTATTTGTATTGGGATTGCATTGAACGTATAAATTGCCTTTGGTAGTATTGCCATTTTCACAATATTGAGTCTTCCTATCCATGACCAAGGTATGTTCTTCCATTTGTCCAGGTCTCTTTTTGTTTCTTGAAGTAATGCTTTGTCATTTTCTTTGGATAGATCCTTTGTGCTCTGGTTAGATTTATTCCCAAGTATTTAATCTTGTGATTAGCTATTGTGAAGGGTATTGTTTTTCTTAGCTCCAGCTCTTTGTCACTGTAGAGAAATCCAGTTGATTTTTGTATGTTGATTTTGTATCCTGCTACTTTGCTGACTTGATCAACTATGTCCAGTAGTAGTCTTGCTGAGTTTTTAGGGTTTTCTAAGTATTATGATCCCATTTTTAAGGTGAGGAAACTGACATGCAGAGAGGGAAAGTCACTTTACTCAGCATCACCCAGCCAGAAGGCAGCAGAGGCAGAGCTCAAGCCAGGCCTGTCTGACTTCATTGACCTTGACTCTGCATTTGGGTTAGAGGCTCAGGTGCAGGAGTTTAGCCTGGAAAGATTCCCTACAGTTTGGGAAGACAGGTTAAGAGTGAAGACCGGAAACTGGCATATATTTAAGAGCCCCACTGGTGCATGGCCCAACAACTAGCAGAGAGAGAAGATCTGTGTGACCTTTATTTTATACAGAAGGGATGTAATGGGGGCAGCAACAGACCTGGAATTCTTATCTGTGCTAGATATTGGGGGAAAACAGATGAGAAAACTGAGTCAGGCCCTGCCGTGTGACTCCAGGGCTTCTGCTGTGTTACGGTCATGGCCCTGCCCTAGACTGTGGCTTCCCCAGGGACAAGGTCTGCTGTTCCTCTTTCAGCCTGCCAGCTATATCACCTGATACTGGCCACAGGCATAAACTTTGGAAAGCTTCTGGTCCTCAGTGTCTCTCGATTATACTGGGCACATAACATTGGCATAAAGTTGTTAGACTATCATGTTTTTCCATTTAATAGAGGAGGAGGAGATTGAAGCTTAAGGACAATAATTCACTTGCTCAAGGTCTGACACCCAGGGTCATTTGATTCCATAACACATACTTTTATTAATATGCACATTTTTATTTGTGAGATTGGACATTATTCTAATGGTTACTATTTATATTTTCCCTTTTGAAATTATCTGTCTGGCTCTTTGTTTTTATATTGTAATTTTTTTGTACTAAATTTCTATACTTGGTATAAAAGCATTTTACTTTCACAACATTTAGAAATTTTTAATTTTTATGTTGTTAAGTCAGTCAGCTTTTTCCTTCATGATTCTTCCACTACTTTTTTTTTTATTTCCCCACTACTTTTCTGCTTAGACTATTCTTTCCCATTCCAGAACTTTTAACCACTCTGCAATACTGCCTTTCTATGATAGATTAGTGATGCCTACCACAAAGATCGACTGGGTACTGTGATAGATTTATGATGTCTGCCACAGGCACCAGCAAGATGCATGGAAGCACAAATATATTCAGCTGGCCAGCCAATCATACAGTAGAAATTTTTCTTAATGGTTCCTGTGATACTAAGCTCCTGGCCTGTTGCCTGAATGCTGCCTGCATGGCACTGGTGGATGCAGGTGTGCCCATGCGAGCCCTCTTCTGTGGGGTTACCTGTGCCCTGGACTCTGATGGGAATCTCGTGCTGGACCCCACAGCCAAGCAAGAAAAGGTAGGTGAAAGCCAGGGGTGCTGGAAGGCAGTCCAGTTACCCTCTCCACTTCTGCTAGACCTCATTACCAGTTGGCACACTCTGATTTACTCATCAAGGTCCTATTCAACTGCAAATACTAGAGACCCAAGTCAAACTATCTTATTCAAAAAAGGGCTGCTGGCTTTTATTACCAAATTCAGAAAGAGCAGGGAAGGCAGTAAACTAGGACCTCAGACACCTGATTCTTTTTTTCTAATCCCTGCTTTTTTCTGCATATCACCTTCATTCTGTTTTTTCCATTGTCTTTCTTGGGACTGGAACTGGTTCTTTGAGCTTCCCTCTTAAGGTTCAAAAGCAAAGGAGAAGAGAAGTGAGCTTTCCTAACCAGCTCGCATTCATAGTATCCTAGGATCTGGTTGTTCCGAGTTTTTTTGCCCAGGACTCTAATGTTCATATCCTGTCAGTAAAACAGAAACTGCTCAGAGTATCTCAGGCAAAGTGATGCCAGGCTGAAGCCTGCTCCTGCCCTGTGCTGTTGGAGACATTGTCACAGTTTTTTCTGGATGACAGGAGAGGTCCTGCCTCTGCCATGGCTGCTTGCGGTCTAGAGCCCACCCAACCACAGCTTCCATGCAACCACCAGGAAGCTCCTGTCACTGTCAGAGAGATGACTATAGGATGCTTTCCTCTCCCTTCTTCCAGTCTTCCACCAGATTAGTGGTAGAACCCAATTGGCAAAGAAATCTGAGACCTTAGCTGACACCTAGCCCTTGTAGTATGGAGCACAGAAGGGCAGACAGGAGCCCGAGGCACCAGGTAAATGCCTAGCACTGTGGCCACCCCAGTGAGCAGGAAGCTGTGCTTTGAACGTTCCCATGAGAACAAGGTGGTTGGAATGAGTAGCATGGGAAATAGTTCCTCCAAGGGAAGGTAGAGAGTTGCTTCACATCAGCAAGGGATTCAGGTGTAGACACTTGATTTATGGGCGCCTGGCTGTGGGAAGGACAAAATCTTGAGGCTGAGGCTCTGGGCCCTCCTCCTATTTTGGTCTGATTTTTCCTGAGAATGCATCCCAGGTCACTAACCACCTTCTGTCCCTAGGAGGCCCGGGCAGTTCTGACCTTTGCCCTTGACAGCGTGGAACAGAAGCTGCTGATGTCTACCACCAAGGGGCTCTACTCCAACACCGAGGTATCAGAATCTCCCCTCCCACCCCCAGGAGAGTGTGGCCAGGAAGTCTAATTTCATTCTCCAGTTCTGTGGAGAGCTCTGGTAGCCCAGTCCATATGTTGCACTGTTAATCCAAGGGTTAACAACCTCTCTGCCTGTTTGAATCTACTATCAGCTCTGAGGGAAAAAGAACAACCTCCTCCCGTGTGCTTTACAGCTGGAAACCTACTGGAGGGTCACCTCCATGGTAGTGACTTGAGAATGTCCTGTAGCTCCCAGAATCTCATGCCAGAATCCATCTCCTGTTGAAATTGGAAGTAAGGAGACATAAAAAAAAGGAAACAACCATAGCAATCTAGTCACCTCCAACTCAAAGGGGATTTCACGTGTGTCAGGGTAGAACTCTGTTCCACAAATTAATTGACCACTCTTTTGAAAGTAAATCACCAGGCCAGCCTTCCAAGGGCGTCTTGGTGAACACAAACTTCCAACCACAACTGTATGCACCACCCACCCAAACCCAACTACTCAGTAACCCTCCATCAGGCTTCCCAGCCTGTAAACCGTGAGGGGAGGAGGCTGCCCATTTTCTCTTGCAGAGCAACTGGTGGGTTCAAACTGCCAACCATTTAGTTAGCAGCTCAGTCGGTTGGTTATACAGTTGCTTACGCACCAGCCAGGGACTCTGGAAATGGTCTTGCAATCCCCCATCACCTGGAGGAGGTTGTAGGTTTGGGGATTCTGGGAAGCCATGAAATGGGCAGCGTGGAGTGTGGGTCCAGGACAAGATCCCCACACTGACCAAGTCTCTCCCCTCCCAGCTTCAGCAGTGCCTGGCCGCAGCCCAGTCTGCCTCCCAGCATGTCTTCCGCTTCTTCCGGGAATCACTGCAGAGGCGTTACTCCAAGAGCTGAGGCAAGAGCGGTGCAAGGGCCCTGCTGCTGTCACTGCCTCGAGTGTAAAATAAACCAGTCACCCTACCTCACCTCTCTGTCGCACATGCTTTTGTGAGGTGATGGTGAGGAATTGCAGGGCAGGGGACAGAGCCACTCCCTGAGGAGCCGAGGGAGCTCAGACACAGCCCGCAGGCCTAGGAGGCAGGGAGAGCTGAGCCTCGTGGACAGCACTACTGATGAGTGTCACACTCCTGCGTGAATGAGTCAGTGTGCCTTGCTTCCAGCAACTCCCTGTGAAGCACGTCCTGGGAATTGGCCCTCGGAGTCAAGGAGTGACAGATGGGTTAGAACAAGTGGTTAGCAGACAGAGGGAAAGTCTGTGAAAAGTGGGGACGGAGGGCAAGAAGAGAGTGGATTTGGAGAGTGCAGTTTAACGTGTGAGTCTGGGAAATCACCACAGAGAAGCTGCATGGAGGAGGGAAGGACCATGCCCCGGGATACATGTGGAGAAGACGACTTGCATGCTGGAGACCAGTGTGGCTCGAGGAAAGTGACCAAGGGCTAAAAGAGGACCAGGGCACCTTGGACAAGAATGTGGCTGCACGTGCTTCCTCTGTCCTCCCAGTAACCCCACGAGAGGAGCTGTTGCTACCCTCCCCATTTTATAGATAAGCAGACTCAGAAGCCAGTTAGTTCATCACTACTTCCATTGGTGACACCCAGTTTGTCCATGGTCAGTCCTGGTCCATAGCCCTCATAGACAGACTGAACCCAAGGTAGCGGTATCCACACATCGGGGGCTGTAGTTCTTCAACTGTGAATAGAAGGTATTGCTGTTACTGATTCTTGAACAGGGTGGAAACACTCCTGGGGAGCATTTGGGAACAGGGGGCAACTTAATTGCCCTTTAACTGTACACACTCCCTGCACTGCCCTCCCCCCCCAAGTATTTAGGGGGCAGGAGCCAAAGATGTGAACATCTCTCTTGCTCATCTAGTGCTGCTGTAACTTTGATACCACGTCACCATTGAGTCAGAACCTGACCCTCTGGCAGCTTTTCAGGGGCAGTTAATCACACAGGGGGAAATTGCCCATCCTTCTCCCGCAGAGCAGCTGGTGGACTTGAACTGTGTGCCATCGGGATTGCAGTGCACCTTCTTAGCATTAGGCCTCCAGGTTCCCTTAGAGATACTACTTAGGTGCCATCAAGTTGAGCACAATTCACAGCGACCCTACAAACAACAGATCTGAACCCTGTCTATCCTGCGCCATCCTTACAATCTCCAACACCCTCAGGCCCATTGCTGCAGTCACTGTGTCAATCCACCTGGTTGAGGGTCTTCCTCCCCTTCACATTCCTCTGCCTTCCCAAGCATGATGTCCCTCTCCAAGAAATACCCTCTCTTAGCAACGTATCCAAAGTATGAGAGACAAAACTTCACCATCTTTGACTCCAAGGAACACTGGCTGCACCTTCTCCAAGACATATCTGTGTGTTCTTTTGGCAGTCTGTGGGATATTCAACATTCTCCTCCAACACCACAGTTCAAAGGCATCAGTTCTGTCATTAGTCATTATCCAACTCTCAGATGTGACTGAAAAGACCATGGCCTGAATCAAGTGCATCTTAGTCCTCAAACTGACATCATTACTTCTCAATAATTTAGTGAGATCCCTCATTATAGACTTCTCCCAGTACAATATGTTTTCTGATCTCCTGTCCTGAGTATATACCTTTAACAGAAATTATTGCACTTTTAGAGCAAAGTTGTTTCCTTCAACATCCATAGGTTCAACAGTGTTTGGAGAAATTGTGTCAGGAAATTTCCCAGCACAGGGTTCTCAGTTGGAAAGTCACACTCTGCTCCTGGTCCTTCTTTCTTGGTTGAACTGAGGTCCCTCCCCTCTGTTTGCTTTCCTCCCTGTTCAACTCTTGTGAGACAAAAGATGCTACAGGCCATCCCCCAGGATGTGATAGGATTAAAAACATTGCATCCCACCTTTAATCCTTACACAATTGTTGGCTTAACAGATCATGGGAAATCACTCTTGACTTCACATTACATCATCATGTATATCCGTTTTGGGGGGTGATAGTTCAATCATCCCTCAGAGAATGTCCCACATGGATGTTTCATCACAGGGTCCCATCAGGCCTTCACTCTAAGAAGGAGGTTTGGGATGAAAATACCACTACTCATCCAATTCCAGCAGAGTGCCCCATGATAGATTTTAACAAAGCTTCCAGACAGAGATGGGGGAGGGGAGGGGCAGGGCAGTCTCCTGCCAGAAATTCACTCTATGCATCACCATGAGAGGGCATTGTCTGACTTGATTGATTCAGATGCCCAGAATCCTAAGAGATCGGTCACTGGAGGAAGCGTTCTCACCCTCCGGTGAGGTGGATTAGCACACTGGCCACAATGATGGACCTGCATGATTGACCCTGAGAATGACACAGGACCAGACAGCTTTCTGTTCTATTAGGCAGAGTCACAATGAGTAAGAGTCTACTTGATAGCAGCTGTAAGGATGGGCTCGAGGGGCAAAACAAGTGAAGAAAATGAGAGATTTCCCTAAGTCAAGTCTGTGAGTCAGGTGTCAGGCTGAAAGCTTCTGACTTGTAGTTAAGGGATTGAAAAATCCAAGATAAACCGCTTGTCTAGCTGAACAAACTGAAGATGAGGCAAGTTAGCAAGCTGCTGGCACATGTCCCAAGAACCGGAGGTCAAATGATGCCAAGCCAGATGCAGGCTCCAAAGCAAGCAAATGTCGGCATGCTTTGCCAAAACCCAAGTCCCACCCCCGAGGAAGTGCCCCTTTCAGATGACTGGCAGATGACATCATTGGGGTGATGACTATATCACAGAATGGAAAATGGTGTGTGCCATCGAATCACAACTCATAGCCACACATACAGTAGCTCTTGAACCCTACCCTGTCCTGAGCCAGTCTCGCTGACTCAAACCCACCTACCGCCATTTCCCCAGTCATTGTCAATCCATCTCATCCTGGGTTTTCCTCACCTGCACTGTCCTGCCACATTTTCAAGCACAATGTCCTTCTCCAAGGACTGGTCCCTCATGGCCACGTGCCCAAAGCATGTGAGACAGAGCTTCAAACTCCTTTGCCTCCAAGGAACAGCTTGGTTTCACCCTCTCCAGGTCAGACCTATTCTCTTGATGGTCCACCGTATGTTCAGTACTCCTCCAGTACCACAACTCCTAGGCATAGCTTCTTCTATCATCCTTAGTTATTGTCCAGCTCTCTGATGCATAGCAAGTAATTGCAAAGACCATGACCTAAACCAGGCACACCTTGGTGTGATTGACACTGTTGCTCTCCAACTACCTAACTGCACAACCCCAGGAACTGTGGCCTAGCCCAGTTAACCCAACTCCTTAACCACCGCACTGTCCTAGCTGAAGGAGCATGATTGTCAGACTCGAATTGCTTCAGTCTTCCCATGCTCCAGCTATTAGAAGTCCCACAGCCGCCATGCGGGCCAGGTGGTGTCATCTCCCCTGTAACCAACAAGGGAACTCAAATCAGTTCAGCTTGAAATTATGCCATATGAGAGAATTAGAAGAAGGCCACATGAGGAACAGTGTTTTCTTATAGCAAGACCCACTGACATATCAGCATGCTGTGAGAAGACTATCCCTTTATGATTGAGAATGTGTTTCCCATTGAGTCAGCTCCAGCTCATATCAATCCCATGTGATAGGACAGCAAGGTGACGCCCAGCGGACTCCTGCACCATCCCCATACCATGGTGCTCCGTAGCTTTTATGGACTGATTGTCACCGGGCCTTTCTTCCTAGTCTGTCTTGGTCTAGAAGCTCTGCTAACACATGTTCAGTATCCTAAAACTCATACAAACCTCTACTGACATGAGGAGATGGCTGTGTATGGCACTGGAGAGAAAAAACGAGCCCATCTCCCCCCAGAGAGACACTGCAATGGTCCATGGTACATAATAGGGCTAGGTTCTGATCTGGGGTTCAGAATGGGTCGCTATGAGTTGTTGACTTGACGTGCTCTGAGGAGAGTGAGAATCCTGCCATTGACAGGCTATTGTCCTGATTAGCACTCTTAAGTGCCTCTGTTCAGCACTTGTAGCAGACATCCGGGTGGCCTGCCCAGCATGCCCCCTTGTCCTCTCTGATTCCTTCAGGACCCACCCAACTTAAAATTTCATTCAGATGAGACTGCCCGCCACCTCACCCCAGGACGTCAGCCTGAGATAGAGGGTTTCTTAGCCAACTGAAGCTGCCTGAGCTGTGTGGGGCCATTTCTTTCCCAAGAGGGGTGATCCTGACTCAGAATGAGTCAATAGAAGAAAAGACCCAAGGGCAGAGCATAAACTTTTGGGGCCCAGAATCCAGCCATGCCTGAAGCCAACTCCATCTCAACATTCTCACTTCCCCTTTGTTTAAGGCGCTGTGAGATGTGACATCGCTTAATCCTCACTACAGCCCTGAACAGTGGAGAAAAGTCGGCCCATTTTTGCATATGAGGGGGGGAAATGAGGTTCAAAGATATCTAACGTGGGCCCAAGCTAGCTAGCGTAACTGCAGTGCTAGACCACCAAGTTGTAAAGAAAGCATTCTCTAGTTAGACGCTGACTCCACCTTCCCTGGCGTGGAAGTGCCAGGAACACCCACTATACAGCCTTTCACCCTGGTTCATCCCTTTTGGATTTTAAGGGACCCCAGCCCCACCCACTTTTGCCACACATGGACAAGACACACATTTGGCTGCAAGAATGTTTAATCTCACGTTGCCAATGAGCAAAGGATAGGGAGGGGATTGGCCAACCTGCAACAGCTTCTGGCTGCTTCTCCAAGTCCATTCACTGGCATTTCTCCACTCTGCCTGCAAGATGCGCTGGACACCAGCCTTGGTTCACAGCAGGGGCCACAGGAGCAGCTAGGGTGGATCACGGGAGGCGAGGTAGGCTGCCAGGGTGACCAGGGCTGCTGCATACATGCACACGCCCAGTCCCACAGCGAGGACGCCCAGCAGGAAGGCATGACGGGAGGCAGCCCCTGCCCCGTGGAAGTCCCCCTTGGCCCAAGCCTTGTTGGTCTGTGGAGTAAGTGAAAAGCAGTGACCCAGACATCTCAAAGGCTCCCAACTCCAGCCGCTCCCACTCAGTCTAAACACATATTTCAAACAGGAGTACCTATCATGGGTGGGGTTGGGGGTGGGGTGTGCCTCTGAGTTGGAACCAACCTGTAGCTGACCTTCCCACGGGTTTTCAGTAAATCACATGAGAGGATATTGCTTGCCTGCCCTTAACATGGTAGCACAGCTTCTTACCACTAGGCGATCAGAGCTGTCCTTAACATACATGTTGTTGTTATGTGCCATCAAGTTGCCTGTGACTCATAACGACCCTATGTACAACAGCCCTAAACCCTGCTCTATCTTGTGCCAATCTTACTGTCTCTGCCACACCTACCTCCATTACCCCAGTCACTGAGTCAATCCATCTCATTGAGGGTCTTCCTCTCTTGCACTGTTCCTCCATCCTCCCAAGCACGACATCCCTCTCCAAGCACTGGATTTGCCTTGCAACATGTCCAAAGTATGTCAGACAAAGCTTCAGAATCCTTGCCTCCATGGAGCAGCCTGGTCTCACCCTCTCTAGGAGAACCCATTTGTTCTAGCAGTACATGGTATATTCAATACTCTTCTCCAGCACCACAACTCAAAGGCAATTATCTTTCTATCATCCCTAGTCATTGTCCAGCTCTCTGATGCATAGCAAACAGTTGCAAAGACTGGTCTGGATCAGGCGCACCTTAGTCTCCAAACTGATGCTGTTGCTCTTCAATACTCTGGAGAGGTCACTGACAGCCAACGTTCACAATGCAATTCACCTACTGATTTCTTGGCTGCTGGTATCAAGAGTGTTGATTGTGGAGCCAAGCAAACTGAAGCTGTTAACAATAGCAATCTCTTCACCATCTATCATAATGCTGCCAGTTGGCCTGTGGTGAGAACCTTTGTTTTCTTCATTATTTTGTGTGTTTGTGTGTATTGTCAAATTGGATCTGAATGGTACAGGAGGAGATTATCCCTCCTTCTCCAGCAGAGCATCTGGTGGATTAAAACCATGTTCCTCTGGGATTGCAGTGCAGCTTCTTGCCACTAGGCCACCAGAGCTCAAATCTTTGTTTTCTTGATGTTGAGTTTTAAACCATTTTGAAGGCTGCAGTCTTTGTCCTTCTGCAGCAAGTGCTTCAGGTCCTCCCCAGTTTCAGCGAGCAGGGTTGTGCCATCTGCGTAACGCAGGTTGTTGATCAGTCTTCCTCCAATACTGCTGCCACATTCCTCCTCATAGAGCCTAGCCTCCTGGATTATCTGTTCTGCATATAAATTGAAAAGATATGGAGACAGAATACATCCCTTGTGTACACCCTTCCCAATTTTGAACCATGTAGTGTTTCCTTGATCTGTTCTGATAACTGCATTTTGGTCCAAGTATAGGTTTCGCACAAGCACAATCAAATGTTCTGGGATTCCCATTCTTCTCAGAGTCAGCCACAGTTTGTTGTGATCCACAGTGGGGTTACGTCCTCAAAAACTCATTACTGACATGTCAAAACTGTCTTATAACTGGCCCTCTGGTGGGTTTTCTGAAGCTGTAAACCAGTGAAGAGATTGCCCATTTTTCTCCTGAGGCCCCTCTTGTGGATTCAAACTGCCAGAGAGATACCGTCTTTGAGTTAACAGTGCAACTCCCTGCAGATTGTGTCACTGGGACTCAAAATACAGTGAAAACTGTAAGAGCTGGGGTTTGTGTAAGATGGAAAACTCATGGAAGGCTTCTCCAGTAGGATTTTTAGTACAGAAGCCAGAGAAAAGCACTCAGCAGTGGTAGAAAACTTGGGAGACTCGGACAAACAAGGCAGTCCTGTTGAGTTCTGGCTCTCACAGGTTATGCTGTGTCATTGAAAGCAATTACATCTATTTCTTTTTTACTTTTCTTAATGGACTTACTAAAAAGTTCTAGATTATGTATTTGACTCATATGATATTTCTATTAGTGCTAGTGTAGTGTCTTGAAGAGCCTAGTGGTAAGAAGCTGCCGGGGTGGGGGGGTGGGGGAGAAAAGTGCAACAATGAATGAATGAATGGAAATCCTAAGTCTCTGTAAACTTTCATTAAAATTCATAAGGAGAAGGAGAAGAAGAAGCAGCAGCTGCTGCTGCTCTGGTAGCTTAGTGGTAAGAAGCTGCCCTGCAATCCCAAAGGCATGATGAGAAAAGGATGGGCAGTCTCCTCCAACATGATGGGGTTTTTTTAAATTTTACTATTTTATGTATTGTGTGTGTGTGTGTGTGTGTGTGTGTACCATCAAATCAGATCTGACTGGTACAGGTGGAGATTGCCCCTCCTTCTCCAGCAGAGCATCTAGTGGATTTGAACCACACACCTCTGGGACTGCAGTGCAGCTTCTTGCCACTAGGCCACCAGAGCTCCATACCTCCAACATGATTTAAAGCCTCTGAAAACCCACTAGAGGATTTGCTATGAGTTGGTTCCAGTCTGATGGTACACAACAAGAAGAAGAATGTCCTCCACTCAAATCATTTCTACTAGTGATAGTTCTGAATTCATTCATTCTTGCCTACTTGCAGGCATGCATTTCACAAATATTTGAGAGCAGATAATATGTCTGGCACTAGGGATTAAGTGATAAAACAGGACAATCCTTGCCCTTGTGGAGATCACTTGCTAGCAGGGGACAAACTGAAGAAAACTTGAAATGAGAAATTGAAAAGAGAAATCATTCTAAATACTGATTGATGCTGTGTAGTAAATAAAGGGTCAGCGAGTGATGGGAAGGGTGCTGCTTTAAATATGACACCCAGGGCAGAAGTGACATCTGAGCAGAAGTTACCTAGCATGTGACACACCTCACCATTGCTCCGTTAACCCTGCCTGAGCCTTCAGATCCCAGCTTAAAGCTGAGTTAAAGCATAGTTGTCTTGTGGAATTGTGTCAAACCTTCACAAGGGGGTAAAATTCCACTATTAAATGCCCCTTTGCACCACATGGAGAGTGGCACAGTCTGGCACCTTTCTGACAGTTCAAGTCCACCAGTATCTCCATGAGAGAGATAGGCAAGCTCCTCCTGCACGATTTGCAGTTGTTATTGTTGTTGTGCTGTCAAGTTGAGTACAACTCAAAGTGACCCTACAACCCTATGAATCCTTTCCTATCCTATGCCATTTTCATCATTTCTGACTTAA
The DNA here is from genome assembly GCF_000299155.1 of Elephantulus edwardii. Lineage (NCBI taxonomy): Eukaryota > Metazoa > Chordata > Mammalia > Macroscelidea > Macroscelididae > Elephantulus > Elephantulus edwardii. Next base: position 1,720,520 of record NW_006400052.1, on the reverse strand, counting down.
TTGAGCCAGTAGTCACTGTGTCAATTCCTCTGTCTGACAGTCTTCATCTCTTTTGCCACCTTCTACCTTTCCAAGCATGATGTACCTTTCCAAGGAATACCCCCTCCCAGCAACATACCCAAAGTATATGAGAAGAAGCATTGTCATTTTTGCCTCAGAGGAGCACTCTGGCTGTACTTTCTCTAACACATATCTGTTTGTTCTTTTGACAGTTCATAGGATATTCGGTTTTCTTCTCCACCACAACTCAAAGGTATCAATTTTATTCTGTCATCCTTATTCATTCTCCATGTCTCAGATGCATAGGAAGTGATTGAAAAGACCAAGGCCTGAATCAGGCACACCTTAGTCCTCTAACTGACATCATTGCTCCTTGGTAATTTGGAAAGAGGGAACAAAAATCCACCGGAGGGCCGCTAGCAGTTGGTTGTGACTTGCCAGCAATGAGTTAATTAATGCACTACATGAAGTTCCTGGGTATTGCAAAACCTTAGCTGCTAACTAACCCAAGGGTTAACAGTTGGAGTTTACTAGAAATGGCCTCGCAAGAAAGGCCTGGTTATCTACTTCAGAACAGCCACTGAATGGGGTTTCCATGGGTTGGAATCCACTGCATCACAACTCGTTTGGGGTTTTGTTTTCTTTCCTTGCATACCCATCTCTGCTTTGCATATCTAATCAAGCATCAATTTTATTTGTGTTTACAGGATTATCTAGGTGACATCAATGCAGACCATCAGAACTATAAATTTCAGGAAAGCAAGGACTAGTTGAAATTCTCCTGTCCTTAGATTGGCTCTCACAACGTGAATTTCCTTCTCTCTGGAGAGAAGTCAGAGAGCTTAAAAACTACATTTCCCAGAGGCCTTTGCAACTAGGTGTGTAGGAGAGGTTGGGTGAGATTTGGAAGGAGCAGTGAGTCAGAGGTGCCTAGATGTTGCTGCTGGTTGGAGAGGAAGTGCGGATGAGCTTTCTGCTGCTTCCTGGGGAGCATAAACAGATGACAGCGTCTGCTTCTCACACTTGCTCACTTCTGTATCACAGCTGTGAGGAGGCGTCCCTTTACCAGCATCCTAGTGCTTCCTGGCTGGGCAGGTTCCAGCATGTTCTATGGAGACTTGTTCCAAAGGCCCAGGTCCTTCAGCTCCTGTTCCAGGGCCTGAGTCCCTGTGTTCATTCTTTTTCCTCTTTACTGGTCTCCCCTCTTCTCCCCCTGGCTCCCTAAAGTGTTCACCATATCACGGTCCTCCTACAACTCTCTCCTGTCTCAGAGAACCATAACACCAGGCCTGGTCCCTCTCTCATCACTTCTTGCCTCTCGCTGCTCTCATCCGCTCTCTCCCTCACTCCCCTCCAGCCCCTGGCTTTGAACACTCTTGCCTCCTGCCCCTCTCTCTGGCAGCTCGCTCTTTCAGGAACATTCTTCTCTCAGGAATCTACATGGCTCAGTTCCTGCCTTCCAATGCCATCATCTCCAGGGACCTTGCTGGGCCACCTCATCTAAGACTTTATTCCCACTGCCACCCACACTTGCTGTCACTCTCCCTACTTGACAGTCTTCCCTTGTCATGCTGCTTACTGTGAATCTACTTATTCATCTGGTTTTTGCTGTTCTCTTCAACTTGGAACGTCACTCCCACCTGGACAGTGATTTTTGCTTGCTTCCCTGCTGTGTCCCTAGTACTGAGAACAGGGGCTTGGCATGCAGTCCGCTCAACTCATTGCCGTCGAATCAGAACCAACTCCTAGCTGACCCTTCAGAGGGTTTTCAGAGGAAGAGACCATTCATTTTTCTCCCTCAAGGCAGCTGGTAGATCCAAACCACATGCCTCTGAGTAGGCAGAGCTTATTAACCACCAGGCCACCAGAGCTCCCTTCGCTCAGTAATTATTAGCTGAGTAAATCCTAAATTCCCATTTACTATCGAATGTTTGTTTGGTTCCCCTACCAAAACCTGAGGGCCCACCACAGTGCCTTATCCATGGTAATCATACCAGAAATACCTGCTGAATGAGAGAATTAATGGAGCCCAGTACTCACCAATACTGTCATGCATGGGGACATACATACATACAGCACACAACACACACAGTTACTACACAGTACACAGGCAGAGGGCCCACACCATACAGACACATACAAAGATCCTCATAACACAGTGTACATTCAGAGACAGCACACGACAGATACACATACACTCAGACAATACACATGCAGAGGGACCACATAATACACACATCTACTAAGAGCCACACAATACAAGTACACATCCATACTCCACACACACACAGAGACTACACAATATACATGCATACTGAGACATCACAGCATAAGCATGCGCACACGGAAGAAATACACAAGTACAATACACACACCAAGATGTCACATATTACACACACAGAGAAGCACCACACACATTAGGAGACATCACACAGTACACACAGAGACACACTTGTGCAGTACAGTCACAGATGCCATATAATATACACACCCATAGAAATACCCTACAATAGACACACTGGTCAACGCACACATACACGGAGACATTACACAGTACAAACACAGAGGGACCAAACACATGCAAAGACTGAAATAATGCCGGCAAATGTTCAGAGAGATCATAAAACAGCACGCAGACACTACTCAATACTCCCACAGAAACCCTGCACAACACACAAAGAAATCATATAACACATACACATACCATATAATACACACAGAGATGCACATAATACAAACGTGCTAATAATACAAACTCAGAAACCTCACACTGTACACACGTCTGTGGTCACAGACACCCCAGTACACATTCACATGCATACAGAATCATTACACACACGCACACACACACACACAGACTGACCTTTTGGGCGAGGCAGAATGCAGCGATGCCCACTGGCCAGAAACAGCACAGCATGGAGAAGACGGCCAAGCCCAGGTGGTCGTGGGGCAGAAGTGGAGAGAGACGACCACCTCCATCCCAGTCGGAGTCACTGTCACTGGATGATGTGTCCTGTGGGCAGGGCAGGGACTAAGTGGGCTTCTCTACTCAACCTCCCTATCCCACCCCAATCTTCAGACCTCAAAGAGCAGGGCTCCCCAGAGAAACGAAGGCGGGGAGATGGTTGAAGTTGGGCTCTTGACATTTTGCATTTCAGATCCCTTTGAAAGATTCCATCTAGCTCGAGGGAAAAGCCTCATCTAAATGTAAAGATTCAGTCCAATTTCAAAAGACTCACAGGAATTCTGAGTTGAAACTCCTAAAGTGAGAACAGATACCATCAGAAACCAAACAAACCAAACTAAGCTCACTGTCATGGTCACTGAGTCAATTCCAGCTCACAGAGACCCTGTAGAACAGAGAACTGCCCCATAGAGTTTCCAAGGCTTTAAACTTCTGGGGGAGCAGACTGCCATACTATTCTCCAACTGAGCAGCTACGGCTTCAAACTGTCAGCCTTTTGGTTAGCAGCTGAGTTTGTTAACCACTTTTCTACTAGGGCTTTACCATCAGTGACAGGAATCCCCAAAACACCATGGAGACTAGGGAGTGCAGCCATAGAGGCAAGAAGAGTGAAACTTTATCTCATGGACTTTGGGCATGTTGTCAAGAAGGGCCAGTCCTTGGGAAAAGACACCATGCGGGGAAAGGTGGAGGCTCAGAGAAAGGGAGGAAGGCCATCAACAAGAGGGAGTGACACAGTGTCTGTCACAGTGGGCTCAGGTCAGGGTCGGTGAGGATGGCACAGGAGAGGGCAAGTTTCTGATCTCTTGTTCGCAGGGTCACTATGAATCACGGTTGACTCGATGACACCTAACAACAGGGAAAGCTGCTCTGGTATCCACTAAAGGTGGCCTAAATGTCTCAGACCAACCTGCCTGCTGGAAATAACTACAGATTTGAGATAAAACAGATGGGGTTTTTTCCACATCTTACAAGCATCCTTTCGGAGGCTCACAAGATTGTGAAGAATTACTGTAAAACCAAAAAAAAGAAAAGTCATTAACAGGGACCTTAAATTAGCAGACAATGACCCTTTTGCCTTGTCAGCAGTTACCAATCTCAACAAATATAAGCTTTCATTCAAGCCTTGAAAATGATCTCTAACTGGTGTGGCCCAGGCAGCTGGCAGGAGCAAACACCAAATCCTCTCTGAGGAGACCCCTTCATTCTAGGCCGAGTGAGTCCTAAAAATTATTTTTTCAAGTATCTTGAGCAGTGTACGCAGCAGTCCATAGCATGTTGCTGCCAACACAAACATAATGGCCAACATCCAGGCAAAAAAAGCTCAGTACACAGGAACCAAGAATGAAGAACCCACAGAAATCAAGTGCCACTCAGAGTCTTCAAACACTAGAATTTATAACTCATTGCCGTCAAGTTGAAACCAACTCATAGATGAACTTCAATAGGTTTTTGAGGCTGTAAATTGCATGGGAAGAGATTGCCCACCCTTCTCCCTCAGAGCAGCTGGTGGACTCAAACAGCTTGCCTTTGGGTTGGCAGTGTAATTCCTTTACCCACCAGACACAGACAATGGAAAAGTGATGTTCACTATGTGGGGCAGATACTTCCCCAAACAGCCACAACAATCTCTCCTATCCTACAGGCTCTCTTTACAGTGTGATTTTGATACGCCTTCTATCAAAGGGTGCATTCTATCTTGAGCCCAGGCAGACTTAGGGCTTGCTGGAAGTGATAGATTGAGCTGGGAGGGAATCTGCATGACTGCCAAGGTGAAGTCAGGAAAGATGAGGGTGCTTCTCCATTGCTGAATCACTCATGCTAAGGGTCTATAAGGAGCCTGACTGTTCTTAAGCCGCCATGATAGAAGGAAGCTCAACTAAGCCCAAACAGGGAGGATCCCATGGAAGAGTCACAGAGAGTCTTGGCATGAGCTATTCGAGCTCCAGCTGACTGCAATCGCATGCAAGGCCCTAGCCCTCCAACTCAGTCCTCCCCAAATTCCTGACTCACAGAAATAATGAAAAATAATAACCACTGTTACTTTAAGCTACTGCTTTGTGGAGTAATTTGTCACACATTAATAGTAATAGGAAAACGATGTAACAGCAATGAAAGAAAAGCCTGCAAACAGATACAAAGAATGGGAGACTTTTAAAAAAAGTGACATCCACTCGGATAAAAAGAGACCACATTGAGCTGACAGGGGCCAGAGGTTCAGCAGCTCTGGGACGATATGGACAGATAGAGAATAGGGGGGTCAAAGATCAGAAGGTAGACATAGAGTGAGGCAGAGGCCGGGGAACAGAGACAAAAGACCAACTTGGAGAAACAAAGAGGGTGAAACCAGGGGAGAGACAGAAAAGGACCATGACTCGAAATCTAGAAGCCCATCAACAGCTGGAAACAGTGACTCCAGAGCTGAGCTACCCAGTCTGGCAGGTGGTGGCAATGACTGGGCCGGATCACAGCCTCCTCTGAAACCTGCTGCTCCTACCTCAAGGTCGGGGTGGTCCAGCTCCCCCAGGCCAGCGCTCACAGAGGGAAGAGGTGGTGGTGGGGGCTGCCAGCCCCTTAGACACTCTGCAAAGGCTGTTTCCCTCAAGGGAGACCCCAGCTCAGGTTTGTCAGACTTCTGAGCAGGGAGTTCACTGCCTGCACCCGCTGACAAGAGAGGCTGCTGAAGTTCTCGAAGACTGGGGCTGTCCATGGTGGGGGGAAGACTCTGGAATCGGTGCCCTGGGAAGGAGGAAGAAGAGAATGATGAATTATAGAAGTCACACCTTCATCCTTTCCCTAATCTACCTCCAGGCCGGTCTCTGTAGGGATTCAAGGCAAAGACTGGTTAGTTCAATGACCCTCAGGCTCATTTTACAGATAGGAAAACAGGTCCAGGGAGTGAAAGAGGCAGGCACCAAGGAGCCCTCATGTCAGGTCACTTACCTGTTGCACACTGATTCCAAACCATGCCTTGCTCTGTGGATCTCGGCATACACACCATCCTGGGTTCACACACCCATCCACCATTCATCTGGTCCCGTACACCCTCTGAGACCCACATGCTCTTCATACACTCTTTCCCTCAACAATTCCTTACATTCGCCCTGGTGCACATCCTATCCCCGGACCTCCGGGCCTGCATACCCAAGTTCCCTGCCACACATACCCACCCATTCACGTCCAGCTCCCTCCATCAAGCCTGAGTCGCCCAGGAACCCCTCTTCACATATCTGCCCCAAACAACATTGTTAGATGCCATCAAGTCCACTATAACTCAAAGCCACCCTATGAACAACAGATCCAAAATTTGCCCTATTCTGCGCCATCCTCACAGTCTCTGACACACTCAAGCCCACTGTGGTGGTCACTGCGATCTCCTGAAGGGGCTTACTCTCCTTTGCCCACTCACCCTTCCCTGGTGTGCAGTCTTCTCCCACATTCACCCCAGATGACTCCTTGCACACTCCCACTCCTCATCCCAGCAGCGTCACAGAGAGCGCACACACACACACACACACACACACACACACACACACACGCTGCCCACACATCTCTCTGTGCACACCTGCTCCAGGTCCTCCCCTACCACTCATCCCTCCCAGGTCCATGTCCTACACACTCACCAGCTCATCAAACACCTCCTGGTTTACCGCAACCCTCTTCTGCACACCTCCCTTCCTAACTCTTTCTCTTATACAAATATACATATACACATACACTCAACACAACCACAAAGAAGATTCCTTCCTTTTAGGCTCCACGATCCCCTGAGGGGAGGGGTTGGGGGTCCCAAGCCTAAACCTTGGCTGAGCCCATTCCTTCCCCAAGGGTCTGTCTCCCCATCACCAACACCTGCAGGAGGGATGGTCCTTCCCTCCGAGCCCCTCACTTACCTTCACTGGCTGCAGCAGCCAGGACCTCCTGGGCCCCTCAGCACCGGCAGGCGACCCCCGACCCCGCTGCCCGGGAAGTGGGGAGGCTGAGCGAGCTCGGAGCTCGCAGGGGTCAGGCCTCAGACGAGCCGGGTGCACGCGCGGGGCTCACGCGCGGGGCTCAAAGCCCCTCTGGCCGCCCGGGGCCCCGCAGCGCGCGGGGGCGGGGATGGGGGCGGGGCATGGCCTCCCGGGCTCCGCCCCTCCGCTCGGGGCTGGGAGGGAGCCTGGGACGCAGACGTCAGCTCTCGGGCGTCTGCCCTGGTACCCCAACATGTGCAGGGTATTCGGGGGACCCAGGCCTCCTCAGCATCCTTCCCCCGAAGCCGCAGCACGGGGACAGTGGGTGCCCCGGATTCTCCAGGGCCTTCTCGGCTTGGCCCCGCCTCCTCATCCTCCCTGTTGCCCAATAACAACTTGAAACTGTGTGCAGTGTTCTCCTCACTGAGACATGGATTCCTCAGAACAAAGCCAAGAGGCACTCTCGCTTATTGTCCCCGTTTAACACCAGGGACCAGGCACAGAGAGATTAGGTCATTTGCCTCAAATCCTAGTTCTCATTTCCTAACTACAGACAATGCCTGACTCTGTCTTTAATGTTTACTATTCATTACTGCATTTATTCCTCTCCAGAGCCTGTTCCAGGTAAGAAATGAAGGTTTAGAGAGGAGTGCTCACTTGGCCAAGAAAAGGCATGGGAGGTCTAACAAGGAAGGAAGAGAGATGGTACAGAAGCTTGAAACTCCATTTGAAGGTAGACCAGAAGCCCTAAATACATTAATAACCCAATTAACTGGGATAGCCCACGGAACCAGGATTTTAAATCTGTAAACCAGGAACCAAATCCCATGAAGTGTTTATACACAAGCAGCCTCAGCAGTTATTCTCTTTGTGTATGATCATTAATATATCACATAACTTTGGCCAGTTCAACTTTTTACAGCTGTACAACTTTTTAACAGCAAGTATTACATTAATCAGCTGTGCAACTCACAGATTAATCAATACAATTTTTCTATCTCCCTTAATATCCCCCCTCTCCCACCCATTGTTACCACTAAGAAACTTTGATCTCTGTTTTGGTGGCCTACTGGGTAAGAAGTTGCACTGCCAACCTCAAGGCATGCAGTTTGAATCCACCAGCTAGCTACTCAGTGGAAGAGAGATGGACAATCTCTTCCTGCATGATTAACAGCCTCTGAAACCTTGCTGGAGGCTCAGCTGTGGGTTTGGTCCTGGCTCAACATGGCTTTTCATAAATGAGACAATCCTGTTTCTTGATCTGTAAAATAGGTGACTTTTGTTTCTCTGCTTCTTAGATATAATTGTGATACTTAAAGCATTTAGATCACGTGGTTCAATAAATGTCTAACATTTTAGGCAAAGGCTGACTCAGAGCAGATGCTCTGAACATGTTTGATGGGTTTATTTTCAATGTTTTTATTTACGACCATTATCATCAGTCTGACTGGAAGACCCTCCACGCCCGCAGGCATCTACCTCCTCCAGGGAGCCCAGACAGCTTGCACTGACCTCAAGCCCTCAGCAAGACTGAGGATTCCCCAGCCTTGGGGAGGGTGGGTGCAGAGTGGGATTTCCTTGCTCTAGGGCTCTGTGCCAAGAGTCCAGACGCTGGAGCTGGCACGAGTCCCACTCACGGAGAGAGCAGATGGCATCTGTGAGTTCACTTGGCTTAGTTAGAGTTCCTGGCAGCTGATGAAGAGGCAGAGATCCAGGGGAGGGGAGACAGAGGAAGGAGGGGCCAGGATTGGCTTACTCCAAAGAGATAAGCTGTTACTCACTATCTCCTTAACCTTCCTACTGTTAATTTATTTTCTTATCACTTTTCACTATGATGCATTATACTCTGTATGTTTTCTGTTTGTAGTCTGAATCCTCCTCATGCCAGGGTCGGCTCACAAGGGCAGAAATTTGTTCACTGTCGCACCTCTGGGTCTAGATTTTGCCTGATAAAAAGCAGGCCTTGTATACATACGTATGGGACTGGGGCATAAATTCCCTCAAGCCTCAGTCTTTTAAGTAACCACAAAGATCTGAAAGCTCAGACTTGAAGCATTAACTGGTGAATATCAAAGACTGTTACAGCTTTCAGTTGCTAAAAAACAACAATGTCAGTCCAGCGACTAAGGTAGACTTGATCCAAGCCATGGTCTTTGTAATTACTTGCTATGCATTAGAAAGTTGGACAATGAGTAAGGATGACAGAAGAAGGGTCGATGCCTTTGATTGTGGAGTTGGAGAAGAGCATTTAACATACCATGGACTACCAAGAGAACAAACAAGTTTGTCCTGGAGAGGGTAAAAGCAAGTTGTTCCTTAGATGCAAGGACTTTGCAGCTCTCTCTGACATACTTTGAGCATGTTGCCAGAAAGGACCAGTCCAGCACTCAACAAAATAGGATTAGAGGGGAATTTCTTCAACATAGTAAAAAGTATCTATGAAAACCCAAGAGCCAACATTGTTCTT
>NW_006400052.1:1707467-1708735 GCF_000299155.1 Elephantulus edwardii | reverse complement strand
TATGAAAATTAATAAAATATAATTATAATTTAAAAAAAAAAAAGAAAGGACCAGTCCTTAGAGAAGGACATCATGCTTGGAAAGGTGGAGGAACAGCACAGGAGAAGGAGACCTAGTTGGAGAAAGATTGACACAGTATAGATGTGTCAGAAACAGTAAGAGTGGCTCAGGATAGCACAGCATTTAGAACTATTGTATATAGGGATGCTATGGGTTGCAGGTGATTCAACAGCACCTAACAACAACAACAGCAGCACAGCTTTCAGTATGGATTAATCTCAACATAAAAAACAACAACCCAACACCTCAAACCTCGACTTGCTGTTGAGTTGGAATCAACTAATAGCTGACTCTCCAGAGTTTTCTGAGGCTGTAAATCACCTGGGAAGGGACTGAGCATCTTACTACTGAGGGGCTGCTGGTGGATTTGAAAAACCAGAGAGACTTTGCTTTTGGGTTAGCTGTGCAACTGCTGTGCCTCCAGAGCTCCACCCCCGCCCCCCAAAAAAAGACAAAAATCTTCACAACTGGACCAATAAGCAACATCATAATAAACAGGGGAAAGATTTAATTTGTCAAGGATTTCCTTTTCCTCGGATCCATAATCAACAGCGATGGAAGCAGCAGTCAAGAAATGAAATGACAGGGATATCTGCTGACGTAGCCTGTGGCGTGTTGTGCTGCTCACCAAAAAATCAACTGGCATATTGTATCAGGCAAATCTGGGGCAAAGGACATCTTTCAAGAGAAAAGATATCACTTGCAGGACTAAGCCCTGGTGGTTTCGATCAACTCATATGCATGTGAAAGCTGCAAAATGAACAAGAAAAGACATTGTGACATCTCTCAATTATGGTGTTATTGAAGAAAATTAAATGGACTGCCAAAAGAAAATCTATCTTGAAAGATTGTAGCCAGATAATTCTTTTTGTTTTAAATTTTTTTAATTTTTTGTGTGTGTCTGTGTGTGTGTGTACCATCAAATCAGATCCAATTGGTACAGGAGGAGATTGCCCCTCCTTCTCCAGTGGAGCATCTGGTAGATTTGAACCATGCACGTTGGGCTTCTTGCCACTAGGCCACCAGGGCTCTCTCACAGCCAGATAATTCTTGTGTCATGGGTTTATTGTTCAAATGGTCTTTCATTTTCACTACAAGTCTGGGTGGTGGTGTTTTTTTTTTCTGTAATTATATTTTATTAATTTTCATAAACATTTACAGAGATTTTGGGTTTCCATTCATTCATTGTTGCACTATTCTCTCTACCC
>NW_006400052.1:1701749-1706872 GCF_000299155.1 Elephantulus edwardii | reverse complement strand
CCCATTCTACAACAGTGGCATTATGTAATATTTGTCCTTTTGTGACTGGGATATTTCACTCAGCATAATGTTCTCCAGAGTCAACCATTTTGGATAATATTGCATGAGTTCCTTGTTTTTTAATGCAGCATAGTATTCCATTGTGCGAATGGGTGGTGGTGTTTTGTGCCATTGAGTCAGAACCAACCCATAGCTGACCCTCCAGCAGGTTTTCAGAGGCAGTAAGTCACATGGGAGGAGATTGCCTATCCTTCCCTCATGGAGCAGATAGTGGATTTGAACCACATGCCTTACGGGAACCACATCCCATACAACACTGGGTTGTTGTTATTGTTGTTGTTATGTGCCATCTAGTCAACTACAACCCATACATAGCAACCCTATGAACAATAGCTCTTAACCCTGCCGTATCTTGAGCCAGTCTGTCTCTGACACAATTGCCCTCAATGCATTCATTCAGTCACTGATTCTTCCTTCCCTGTGCTGCCCCTCTGCCTTTCCGAGAATGATGACTTTCTCCAAGGACTGATCCCACCTGGCAACATGCCCAAAGTATGTGAAACAGAGCTTCAAGATTCTTGCCTCCAAGGTTTCACCCTCTCCAGGTCAGACCTGCTTGTTCTCTTGGCAGTCCATGAAGGAGGGTGTTTCTAAATTACTCATGATGGAATTTATCAGTTTCCCCATAACACCATGTTTAAAATGAGCAGGTCTAGCAGCAGAAGATGGGAGTCTCAAGACTAGCAAGGAAGAAGCAACAGAGAATGCAGATTTGCCCTTCGGACACCAGGGTTCCTGCACCAGTCAGGCAGGGCTCACACAAGAGCAGCTGCAGCCACCTCAGTGGAGAATCAGAGACCAACATGAAACAAGCTCACTGGGGACTACACAGAGCCAGAACCAGGGGTCCTTTGTCTAAGCTTGCTGGAGGACTGAGAAGAGACACCATATTTGGCAGGACCAAGGGAACTTTGTAACATTCATTTAAGCCAAAGGGCCTGTAATCACGCTTGAGAAGCTGTCCTGGCTGAGGAAGAGTATCCTGCTGCCAATCTTAATTGTAACTTGTTACCTTCCCTATTAAATTCCATAATCATGAGTATGGTTCTGTGAGTTCTGTGTAGTGATTGCACCAGATTTGAGACCCAGCAGCAGAGCAGTATTGTTGATGCTGGAATTGGTTGCAGTAGGTGCAAGAATGTGGAGGCCATGACTGACCTTATGGGAAGTTTTGTATTGTGGACGCTATTGATAGAGACTTCTCCTTCGTGAAGTTAATGTAGAGCAGATGTGATTGTTTCCATGCTGGCCCCATTCTTGTAATGCTCCTTAGAAGCAAAGATGTTCACATTTTGGACAGTTTATCAAGGGGGGGTCAGTTCCAGGAGGATGTCATTATTGATGAGTTAACGAGGAGAAAAGCCTCATAACTATTGTGAGAATGCTGAGGATGGTGTAGAGCCAACTGATGTTTGATTCTGTTGCAAATACGGTCTCTATTAGCTGGCACTAACTTGATGACAATAACAACAACAAGAAGCTCTGTAGGCCCCTTTGTCTCTCAAGCCCAAACCAACTAGATCTCTCCGACCACTACAGTCTTTTTTTTTAAATTTAAATTTATTATTAATTTCAGTAAAAATTTACAGAGACTTTGGATTTCCAGTCATTCGTTGTTACACTTTTCTCCCCTCCCAACCCTCCCCCCTAGTACACTACCCTCTTGGAAAAGTAAAAGAAAAATTCTTTCATTGTTTTACAAACCCTCCCCCAGGTCCACTCCACCATGGAGTCTTTTCTCTAGACTCCTGTCATGACAAAGATACCTAATCACATATCCCTTTTAAACAATTTTCTCCCTCATCTGTTTCAATGCAGTATACATTATTAAACCCATCTTTCTCAGTCTCTCCCCAACCCCAAGGTCAGTCCTATTTTACAACAGTGGCACCATGCAGTATTTGTCTTTTTGTGACTGAGATACTTCACTCAGCATAGTGTCCTCCAGAGTCACCCATTTTGAATAATATTGCATGAGTTCCTTGTTTTTCAATGCAGCATAGTATTCCATTGTGTGACTATACCACAGCTTCTCTATCCATTTGTTTGTTGATGGGCACTTAGGTTGTTTCCAACTCCTTGCCATTGTGAACAAAGCCAAAATAAACATGGGTGTGCATATAACTGATTGGATGTCAATTATGGTCTCTTTGGGATATATTTCCAGTAGTGGGAATTCTCCAACACCACTGGCGGAAGTGAAATTTGTTTAGATAATTTGAAAACAATTTGGCAGCTGAAATGCTACTTGAAGGCCGAAGATGTTGAAACTCCATCTCACATAATTTGGGTATGTTGTCCGGAGGGGCTAGTTCTTGGAGAAAGACATCATGCTTGGAAAATTGGAGGGTCAGCACAAGAGAGGAAGACCTTCAACAAAATGGATCGACATAGTGACTACAACAATGGGATTCAGTGTGTCAGAGATAGTGAGATTGGCTCAAGTTAGGGCAAGGCTCAGAGGTGTTGTTCACAGGGTCGCTAGGAGTCGTAGGTGACTTGATGGCACCTAACAACTGCTCCCAAAGGGAGTTCTAGTGGCTTAGTGGTAAGGAGTTATACTGCCAACCCAAAGGCCGGCAGTTTAAATCCAGAAGCTGTTCAGTGGAAGAAAAATGGACAATCTCCCAAGAAGTTTACTGCCTTTGAAAACACACTGGAGAGTCAGTTTTGAGTCAGTTTTGAAAGACAGCTGAATATATCTTGTCACCAAGAAACTTCACTCCAACCAGAAGGGAATATATATCTACCAAAATAAATATATAAAATAAAATAAATTCGTAAGCAAACCAATTAAAAACAAAATAATGTAAAATGGATAGGAAAACTCAACATGGTGGAAATGACAATCCTACCAAAGGCAATTTACATGTTCAATGCAATCCCCATCCAGACACCAAATTAATTTTTCAAGGAGATTGAAAAGGAAATTATCAAATTTATTTGGAGAGACAAGACACTTCAAATAAGCAAAACATTTCTGAGACACAAAAATGAGGTGGGAGGCATAGCACTCCCTGACCTCAAAATCTACTACACAGCAATGGTAATAACCAAAACAGCATGCTACAGGTACAGTGACAGGCACATAGACCAATGGAATAGGATTGAGAACCCAGAAATAGACCCAGCTCTCTATGGTCAACTGATACTTGACAAGGAAATCAAAGATATCAAATGGGGAAATGAAAACCTCTTCAACAAATGGTGCTGGCAAAACTGGACTTCCACCTGTAGAAAGCTGCAACAGGACCCACATCTCACACCATACACAAAAATCAACTCAAGGTGGATCAGAGACCTGGGAGTAAAGCCCAAAACCATAACATTCTTAGAGATAAACTTGGATCAAGCTTCGAAGCGCTAGTCCAAGGTATAAAGAGACTGCCAAATTGATGCATGGGATCTTCTAAAGATTAAATTTCTGTGCACATCAAAACCTTTTTTCAACAGGGTGAAAAGAAAACCTACAGACTGGGAATAAACATTTGGTAATACCATCTCAGACAAGAGTCTTATAACAAGAGTTTACAGAATACTCCTGGGCCTCCACAAGAAAAAGACTGATAATCCAATTATAAAATAGGCAAAAGACATGGAAAGAATTTTCACAGAGGATGACATTCCAATGGCAAACAGACACATGAAGAAATGCTCCAAATCACTATCAATAAGAGAGATGCAAATCAAAACCACAATGAGGTACCATCTCACTTCAGTAAGAGTGGCAAAGTTTAACAGGGCAGCAAGTAATAGATGTTGGAAAGCATGTGGTGAGAAAGGAACTCTTACACATTGTTGGTGGGATTGTAAAATGGTACAACCATTCTGGAAGACAGTTTGGCCCTTCCTCAAAAAGCTGAACATAGAAATTCCATATGACCCAGCTATTCCACTACTTGGAATATACCCTGTGAATATGAGATGTGAGGCGCAAACCGAGATTTGTACACCAGTGTTCATAGCAGCATTATTCACCGTTACAAGAACATGGAAACAGCCCAAATGTCAAACCACAAATGAATGGACTGAGAAATTGTGGTACATTCACTCAGTGGAATACTATGCAGCCCGCAGGAGCAATAACTTGGTAAATTATTATCTAACTTGAGAGGGACTAGAGAGCATTATACTGAGTGAACTAACTCAGTCCCACAAGGATAAATATTGTATAAGACCATTATTGTACAATGAGTATAAGGATCCAGGAGGGGTGGGAGAGGCTGGAAGCAGAGGGATGTGAATGAACAGGGGGAAGAGGGGGTTAATCAATGGATTGTACAATTTGGGGGGAATGAGGGAAATTCAAAGAATTTGTTCAAATTTGTATTAGAATTTTGTAAATAAACTAATAAAAAAAGAATGCACATGAATGATTGTATGAAACACAATATAAATGTAAGATTGTAAAAAACACAAGTATATGAATGAATAATAATAATAATAATGTAAAGGAATTATATGAAAACCAATTAAAAAAATAAATTGCCATCAACACCCTCAACTTGCATTGTTATGGAGTCAAAATCAATTCATAACTCACTTCCCAGTGGATTTTTAAAAGCTGTAAATGGCTTGAACAAGCTAGTGGTAAGGAGTTGCACTGCTCACACAAAGGCAGGTTTGAATCCACCAACTGCTCCACAGAAGAAAGATGAGCAATCTTCTCCTGTGCCATTTACTGCTTCTGAAAACCTGCTTGAGGGGCAGCTGGGAGTAGGTTGCAACTTGATGGCATATAACAACAACAAATTGCATAGGAAGAGTGCCCATCTTTCTCCCAGAGGGTCACCTTTGGATTAGCAGTGTAACTCCCTACCCATTCAGCTACCAGCATGGCTAGATAAATAGTAGCATCTCCACACAATGGAACCATACAGCAATGAGGAAAGATCAAGAGCTACATGCAATAGCTCTTCATACTCAAGTGAAATTTAGAGGCAGAATACATAAAAGAGTAAATGTTGGGGAGCTCTGGTGGCCTAGTGGCAAGGAGCTGCAACTACAATCCCAGAGGCACATGGTTCGAATCCACCAGATGCTCTGCCGGGAAAAGGAGGGAC
>NW_006400052.1:1697346-1700949 GCF_000299155.1 Elephantulus edwardii | reverse complement strand
AATAAAAAAATTAGTAAAAGTGAATAAAACTCATGAGATAATCTAGAAAAAAGTTACATATTTACACACTGATATCAATAAGTGTTCAAGGTATTTATCACAAAGTGAAAAAAGGTAGATATGGAACTATATGTAGCATGCCATTTTGGTAGAAACAATAAAATCATCGATAACAGCAAACACATTTATAGTGTGTTCACTGTTTCACAGTCATTACAGACATGCATTAGTTATCTGTTGCTGCATAACAAACTAACCCCCCTAACTTTCTGACATAAAACAGTAAGCATTTGTTATTTCACAGGGCTTCTGTGGATCAGGAATCTGATAACAATTTAGCTGAGTGTTTTGATACCAAGGTCTCTCATGAAGTTATAGCCAAGCTGTTGACCAAGGCTACAGTCATCTGAAGACTTGATAAGGGCTGGAAGATCTGCTTGCAAGATGATTCTAATTCATGATGGCTCCATCACGTAACAGAAGTACCCCATTGCATTTCCTAGGCTGTCATCTTTACAGTAGGAGAGCACCAGTTTTTTTCTCTCAAGGAGTTTCTGGGGGAGTTTGAACTACCAATGTTTTGGTTAGCAGCCAAGTGCCTAACCATCTGCCATCAGACAATCAGTAGGACCTCCATAAATTTTTCACCTATTCCATCCTCACAGCATGGTATAGTTCATTTCCTTCAGAGCAAGTGATCCGAGGTTAGAGAGAGACAGAAAGCAAAGACTGTTCTGCACTGACTTGTGCTCACTGTATAAAATCTATGTTGAAACTCTAACCCCTGGTACTTTCCATCATGACCTTGTTTGAAATAGGGTCTTTGAAGATGTTATCAGCTAATACGAGGTCATACCAGAGCAAGATAGAGCCTAATCCCATTTGAGTGGTGTCCTTTTAAAGAGGAGAAGAGATGGCGTGTGATCTGCAGTTGCAAGCCAAGGAATGTCTGGAATTACCAGGAGCTAGGAGACAGAGAACAGTCTCCCTAAAAGACTCAGAAAGATTGGAGGAAGACTCATCAACAAACTGGAGTAACATTGCTTATAGAAAACAAAGAAGATACGAAGCACAAATTGATGAAGCTTCACCTCAGTATAAGGAAACAACAATCCTCCTAACTGGATCAACAAATAATATAATGATAAATAGATAAAAGATTGAAATTATCAAGAGCAAAACCTATGGAAGGAGGAGCCAAGAAATAAAACATACTGTATTGGGCAAATCTGCTGCCAGTGACCTCTTTAAAGTACTCAAGAGCAAGGATGTCACTTTAAAACTGAGGTACATCTGATCCAAGACATGGTATATTCAATTGCTTCATATTTATGTGAAAGTTGGGCAATGGATAAAGAAGACAAATATTTACGCCTTTGAATTACAGTGCTGGAAAAAAGTAGTAAATATGCCATGGACTGCCAAAAGAGCAAACAAATCTTGGAAGAAGTGTACCAGGGTGCTTCTTAGAAACAAAGATGGTGACGTTTCCTCTCATATATTTTGGAATCTTATCAAGAGAGGGAGGACAGGCCCTGAAGAGTATTCTTGGAAAAGTAGAGGATCAAGGAGACGGATTGACACATCGACTGCAATAATGGTTTTAAGCACAACAAAGATTGTGAGGATAATGCAGGATCTGGCAGGATTTCTTTCTGTTGTACATGGGATTGCTATGCGTTGGACCTGAATTCAGAGTATCTAACAAGGGGACCTGAGGGAAATTAATAACGGAAGAATCCTCTCTGAATGCAGAATATAAAAGAACAGATTTCTCCATGAAATATCTAAGGGCTTAGGTCTGTGATTCATGGTCCTTGACTGGGCGGGTGGAAGGTTATTATGAGTATCAAAGAGAAAAAAGTTTTGAGTCTCAATCCCACCCACACTCTAAAGAGGTACAGCTGCCCAGCCACGCTCACAATAGAGCAACTTCCGGAGGGTTCAGGAGAAACCGTCCATCATAGGGTTTCCCCGCCCCCGAGGACGTTTGCACCAATTAGCGGTGCGCAGGGCGGGTGGTAGTGAGAGGCTGCTGTTGTCCTAGTAACAGCCAGGGCTTCCCGGAGGCAGGCTCTGGCACGGCGCAATCCGGCTCTCTTCCTGTTAGGGAGGTTCTGGGAGACGCAGGAACCGGGCCGGGGAGGTCGGTACCCGCCGAGAGAGGTACAAATCATATTAAAAAACCACAGCTCTCCGTAACGTATGAGACAGAGTCAATTTGATCTTAGTGATTTTTAACCGTTAGTTGCACGACAGTCGGACAACGCATGCGCCGCCGGGTGGGGCGGGCGAGGCTAATGCATTTACAACGCATGCGCGGGGAGCTTGGCCGTCCAGCTGGGGACGGGGCCTTGGGTCTGAGACAGCAAAGGGGGAGGTTTTGGGGTGGGGCCGGGTTAGTGGCCATCTGCTCCTCCTAGACCCTGCATTTTTCCGGGGTTCTCGTGAACCAGTAGTGTTTAAGAGCGCAACCTCTGAGGTTTGGACGAACCTGCCATGGAATGCTGGTATTGAACTCAGTGGCCTCAGTTTCCCTTTTTGTCACCTTACAAGGGTGTGATTATATTTTTCCCTTCCAGGACCATGGCTGAAGTGCACGTGATTGGGCAAATCTTGGGGGCCACCGGTTTTTCAGAAAATAGTCTCTTCTGCAAGTGGGGCGTCCACACAGGTACCTCTAAATCGACTTATTTCCCCACCAAGACCCTCTTCCCAGAGGCTTCATGCTCCCCCTTGACCTCTGATTCACCTTCCATCCACCCTCAGGACTCTCGGTCTAGACCACACTCCCTGTCCCCATGAACTCTTTGCCAGTTTAGTCAGAACTAGCCTCTCCCCAACCCCAGCGGGTTTTCAGAGGCAGTAAATCCCTTAGGAGAAGATTGCCCATCTTTTTCCTGCATGGCAACTGGTGGATTAAAATCGCGCACTTTCGGGATTGCGGGGTAGCGCTTTACCACCAAGCCACCAGAGCTCCCTC
Source organism: Elephantulus edwardii (assembly GCF_000299155.1). Lineage (NCBI taxonomy): Eukaryota > Metazoa > Chordata > Mammalia > Macroscelidea > Macroscelididae > Elephantulus > Elephantulus edwardii. The sequence goes on along the minus strand of NW_006400052.1, from coordinate 1,697,966 downwards.
TATTCACAAGTCCCATTATATTCTGGCTTTGGGTTGTGAACGATTTTATAGACGCACAGCTTCTGAGTATCTGAAACCATACTCCCCTGCTCCTGCCCACCCCCTTCAACTTCCAGCTCTTAAAATGCGTTCATTAATTCATTGCCTTGAGTCAGTTCTGACTTAAAGCAGCCCCTTCAGCAGATTTCCAACCTTGCTAATTGCATGGAAGGAGGTTGTCCATCTTTCTCCCTCAGAGCTGTTTGCTGGTGGATTCGAACTACCAGAAAAGTGCAGGCTTCGGATTAGCAGCACAACAGTCTGTAGACTGCAGCACTAGAATGTCCTTTCAAAAATCTAGGAAACCCAAACCCCTCCTGTTTGGACCTCACTTACCATCTTAGGTGTCCCCTGGGACTCCCTCCAACCTTAATGACAATTGTTTGGTTAACCATCTCAGTTTATTGCATTTTTAGTGTATAGTGGAAGTTTTTCTGTTTGATTTACTGAGGAGAGTCCACCCTCTGGCATTTACTGTTCTCTTTGAGAGAGTGGGAACTGGTAGGCATCCAAATCTATCCACACAGGACTTGCAGGAATCACAAAAATGCCAATTTTCACACCTTTCTGCCTGAAGTAAT
>NW_006400052.1:1672406-1697246 GCF_000299155.1 Elephantulus edwardii | reverse complement strand
CCAAAAAAAAAAAAAAAAAACCAAACAAAAAAAACAACAACCCAAGGAGAGCTCTGGTGGCCTAGTGGCAAGAAGCTGCAACTACAATCCCAGAGGTGCACAGTTCAAATCCACCAGATGCTCTGCCGGGGAAGGAGGGGCAGTCTCCTCCTGTACCAGTCAGATCTGATTTGACGGTACACACACACAAAAATAATAATAATAATAATAAAAAAAAAACAACAACCCACTGTCTCTATCCATCAAGTCCATTTTGACTGATGGTGACCATCCATTGGGTTTCCTAGGCTATAAATCATAATAGGAACAGACTGCCTCATCTTTCTCCCACAAAGATGCTGATGGATTCAAGCTGTCAACCTTTCTGTTATCAGCCCACTTATATAACCCACACACCACTTGGGCTTCTGTATTACTCACTCGTTGCTGCCAAGTCAGCGCTGATTCTTAGCTGACCCTCCAGGTTTTTCAGAGGCCGTAAATTGCATGGTAGTAGATTGCCCGTCTTTTCTTCCACAGAGCAGCTGGTGGATTTGAACTGCTGACTTCAATTAACAGTCCAATATATTACACTTATGTGTGACAACAGTGACCATAAGTATGTTGAAGATCATGACAGTGACAGGATTGGGCAAGGTTCAGATTTGTTGTTCATAGTTCACTATGCAATTGTAGTCATCTTGTCAGCACCAAATAACATCATGCAACTAATTAAAATAGTAACTTCACCTATTAATTGGAGGCCTTTGGACTTGAACTTGCCAAGCCTAATTTCTGTGTCTGAAAATGAAGCTAATAGCATATGAAAGGTAGCACGCTGTCAAGATTAAGATCACAGACTTATTCGGCTCAAAATTAGTTAGCTATTGCTTATTAAATGACCTGAAACACATCTTCTGGCCTCAGTCTTCTGTCTGGACAGTGGGAGCAATGACTATATTTACTTTATGGCATTGTTGTGCGCACTAAATGAATCTCAACAGCACTTAGAATGGCCTGACAGGTACTTGAGTGCTCACCAAGTAGATGTCTGGCTCCTTTAATAATTTTATGTGATCCTGTATGTTGCCTGGCCCATAGAGTGAGTGTGCTTTCACTTTCATTGTCCTATTAGGCTCCAAATCCTTTGTGATTTTACTGGCTAGTGGGTTAATGGTTGCGATTCCCGGGGAAGCTGGCATCTTCCAGGTGTGTGGCTAAGGGGAAGCTTCTAGAATTAGGTTTGCTTTCTAGACTGAGTTATATACACACTTCAGTCTCCTCATCTGTACAGTGGGAATGATGTCTGCCCTTTATTGGGTTTCCACAAAGGAGAACTGTCCCCATCAACATCACAGCACAAAATCAATTCTCATGAAGTCAGACTTATCCCTCATGCTCCCACACCCCTTTTTATTCATCCTAGCACCAGTCGTACTGTTCTACTGGATCAAAAATCTGTTGTAATAGCTCACAGACCACACAGAACTATACTAAGGAAGTCAAATGGCTTTAATTTAGGTTATCAGCAAGATATAATCACTCAGTCAGCTGAAAGGTGCTAGAACATGCACCTCAGCCTTCAGCCCCATGGCTTTAAGCTATTGTGACAAAGCTCTCAGTCCTGCCAGTTATGTTTCTCCCCCACCAGTCTGCCAGCAAACTTGGGCAAAGTCTGTTAGCTCTGGTTCTGTGGGGTATAGCACTCTTAAGGTCAGTTCCATCTCATGTTGGGTCTCCGGTTGTCTGGTGCAGCCACTGCTCTCCTGTAGGTCTGACTGGTACAAGAATCTCTGACCCTGAAGGGCATGCTGCATTCTTTTGCTGCTTTACTGGTAGTGAGATTTTTTCAAAACCTGCCGCTGATTTGGCTCAGTTTAGTGGTAAGACTAGCTATTCCCCTTGTGGATAGGCTAACATGCCCTATTCACACATTCCCACTCATCCACTGGGCAAAGTCAAAGTCACTGGCTAGGAAAGCCATTTTGAATAGTAAACATGGGAGGACATTGCCCATCTTCTCCCATAGAACTGCTGGTTGATTTGAACCACCAGAGAGATGCCACCTGTGGGTTAACAGTGCAGCTCCCTAAGGACTAGGCTACCAGGGTTTCCTTTATGGCCCTAGTTGTCTAAATTATTCAGACCTGCTATAGCAGAAGTATCACAGATGAGTGGCTTTGAAGAAGTTTTATTTTTTCATACTCTAGAAAGCTAGAAGAAGGCTTTAGAACATTCATTCTGAGGGAGGAGGGCTTTCATTGTCAGCTCTGGAAGAAAGGTCCCAGCTCTTCAGCTTCTGGTTCCTGGGAGGGCTCTGTGTGCCTTTAGCATCTGTTTTATCCCATCTCGCATCTGCTCATTTGTTTAATCTCAGAAGAAATTGATTCAAAATAAGTCTTACACTAATCTGGTCTCCATTAACATAACAGAAACATTAACATATGGGATGATCCATGCGCATAGGATAGGATTTGCAGCACATTTTAAAGGGCAATAAATCAATTTACCACTGGACCAGTTGGTAGCATCAAGACGGATGGCGAAGAGATTGAGATTGTTCACAGCTTCAGTTTGCTCGGCTCCATGGTCAACACTCTTGGAACCAGCAGCCAGGAAATCAAAAAACGTATCGTGATGGGAAAGTCTGCTGTTAGGGACCTCTCTAAAGTACTCAAGAGCAACGGTGTGTCTCTGGAGACTAAGGTGCGCCTGATACAGGCCATGGTCTTTGCAATCACTTGTTATACATCAGAGAGTTGGACAATGACTAGGAAGGACAGAAGGAGAATTGATGCCTTTGAGCTGTGGTGCTGGAGAAGAGTATTGAATGTACCATGGACTGCCAAGAAAACAAACAGATTCATCCGGGAGAGGGTTAAACCAAGCTACTCCTTGGAGGCAAGGATTCTGGGGCTTCGTCTGACATACTTTGGGTATGTTGCAAGGAGGGACAGGTCCTTGGAGAGGGACATCATGCTTGGGAGGGTGGAGGGACAGTGCAAGAGGGGAAGACCCTCTATGAGATGGATTGATTCAGTGACTGGGGTAATCGAGATGGGTGTGTCAGAGGCAGTGCGATTGACACAGGATAGAGCAGGGTTTAGGGCTGTTGTGAGTCGCAAACAACTCGATGGCACATAACAACAACAAATCAATTCATAACATTCCACCCCATGGTCCCCAAAAATCACATCCTTGTTACTTACAAAATACATTCACCTCTCACATCATATCTCTCTCTCTCTCTCTCTCTCTCACACACACACACACACACACACACACAGACACTCTGTCTGAATCCTCTAAATGCATGTGGGTGAGACTTTAGGCCTGGCCTGTCCAATCCTGAGGCAAAATTCCCCTTCAGCTGTGAACCTGTGAAATCTCAATTACAAGTTATGTTAATCTGTTTCCAAAGAACAATAGTAGAACAGGCCAAGTTAGACATTTCTATTACAAATAAGAGAAAGTGGACAGAGAGAAGGGATAACAGGCAGGCAGCAAGTACAAAGCCCAACAGAACAATTTATTTTAAATTCTTTTTTTATTTAATTAAATGGTTTTTACTAATGATTTTTTTTTTTATTAATTTCAACAAAAGTTTACAGAGACTTAGGGTTTCTATTCATTCATTGTTGCATAATTTATATAAATTCTTGAGGCTTGAAAATAATCCTCTGTTCTCTGGTCTATCTTTCTATAGCCTCGTACTCTGGAAGTAAGTTGCCAAAAATCCATGTTGATCTGACTTTTAGAAACCTAAGCGCCTGTGGCCCCACCTTGGAGATCCAGGAGGCAGTCATCCCACCCTTTGAAACCAAGAAGGCCCAACTACCCAAGCTGCTTCCAGTAGTTCTCTGATCGCCATGCTGCCCTGGGATGGTTCTTTTCTCGGAGGACAACAGATATAGCTCCTTTGGTTTTTCTCCTGCCCATAGAATTCCAAAAGGCAGACAACATTCTTTCCTTTCTTCCTGACTCTGCCTCCTTCAGTCCAAGCTGGTAGATTTTCTGCTGTGGTAGTCAGTTGGGATTCCTCAGCCACAGGCTTAATCTCTTTAACAAACAGTTGTGCAGCCACGTCCTCAGTGAACATTCTAGGACACATGTCCTAAGTTTTGTACACCAAAATTTTCCAAGAGTTTTATGTTCTGTTTTTCATTTTGTGCAGTTCATTTTTCAAGTGCATTTCTTTCCTCTTGGCATTTTACAAGCTGTAGGGAGAAACCACATGACCACATGATCTTGCTTAGACATCTAATCAGCTCTAAATATCTGAGTTCATCACTTTCAGGTTCTGCCTTCCACTCAAAATTTGAACATAACGTGGATAAGTTCTTTGCCACTGAATGAAAAGCATTGCCTGCTCTTTGTTATTCAAGCATATGTCAGTATTTTCTTTTAAAACTTCACCAGAAGCACATTTAATGTCTGTTAGTAGCAACAGCCTGTTGACGGTGCTATGTATTGTCTAAGATGATAGAGACTATCTCTTTCACTTCCTTCTGAACTCTCATGAAAATTACCTTTGACACCCATAATTCTTCCAGTCTGATTTGGTAGCAGCCCAGTGTTTTATTCTACCATAATTCTAAGAGTCTTTTTAATGCAATCTAGGCTCTGATTACTAGATTTTTACATTTTAAAATGGTTTTGGTATTTAAAGCTTCAATTAAGTTTTAAAACTTAAAACTGCCTCTGGAATTGGAATTTACCCAGTTCTAAAACTGTGGAAGCACCACAGTTTCGCTGTTATAGCAACACCCCACTCCTGGTACTAAATTCTGTCTTAGTTATATAGTGCCACTCTAACAGAAATAAAAAAGTAGGGGGCTTTAACAAACAGAAATTGGCTTTCTCTAGTTTAGGAGGCTTCTTGGTGTTTTGCGCCTTCAAACCTGAACCAACTCATAGCTGACCCTCCAGCAGATTTTCAAAGGCAATAAATTTTACAAGCGGTGATGGGCCATCTTTTCTCCCAAGGAAAAACGTCCTACCTTTGGGTTGGCACTGCAACTCCTTACCGTTAAGCCACTAGAGTTCCCTTTGGGATTCAGAGTGCCTGCTCTAGGGGAAGGCTTTCTGTTGGCTCAGGAGGAAAGTCTGTGCATCTCACCTTCTCCTTCTTGGTACTTTGGTGATCTGTATGTGTCTTGCCATCTTGTTCTAGTTCTGTTCTGCTAGCTTTTTAAATCTCTTTTATATATCAAAAGAGATTGAGTCAAGGTATACCCTACACTAATCTTCCCTCTTTAATATAACAAAGACACCCCATTGCCATAGGAGATTATAACTGCGGCCTAAAACCCATTTCCTGGAGTTGTTTCTGACCCACAGTGAACCTGGAGGACAGAGTCGAACTGTCCTGTAGGATTTCCAAGGCCGTGTATATTTACGGGAGCAGACTGCCTTGTCTTTCTTCTGAGGAGCAATGGGTGGATTTGAACTACTGACCTTTTGGTTAGCAGCACAGTGCTTAGCCTACAAGTGCCAGCAGGGCTCTTGGGATTTATAACACATATTTTTGGTGGACATAGTTTCATCTGTAACATGGGGACACGGCCGTCCACGGGGCCCTGCCCTCCTGGTTTAGAGTAGGGACACAGAAAAGAAACAAGCAGGCGAAGATGTGAGCACAGTGGCTTCAATTAGTGGGCATTGCTAGGAAGAAAAGAAAGATGACAATGTGATGTGGACTGATTTTCAGATTGGAGTGTCAGCACCTCTGTGGAAGGGAGTTAGCTAAGGCCTGATGGATGAAAAAGAGCCAACCATGGGGAGCTCCAGAAACAGAGCTTCTTTTGAAAATTGTGATTTGAATGAAAGTTTACGAAGCAAATTTGTTTTCCTTTTAACCAGTCAAACAAATTCAAGCCACGGGTTGCAATTCTTAAAGATAGTTTGGGTAGAATGTTAAATGATTCAGGAAGTATCAAAAGAAGATGAAAGGCGTACCCAGAGTCACTGTATCAAAAGGATTGGCTGACACAGAGGAATTTCATGAAATAACATATGAGCAAGAGCCTGTGGTGATGAAGGAGGAAGTTCAAGTTGCTCTGAAGGAATTGGCAAAAAACAAGATTCCAGGAGTTGACAGCATACCGTTTGATTTATTTCAACAAACAGACACTGCCCTGGATGTGCTCACTAAGTTGTGCCAGGAAATCTGGAGGACAGCCAGCTGGCCAACTGACTGGAAGAGATCAATATTTGTTCCCATTCCAAAGAAAGGTGTGGAAATTATCAAACAATATCATTGATATCACATGCAAGCATGATTCTGCTGAAAATTATCCAAAAACGTTTGGAAAAATAAACACAGAGAACTGCCAGATTTGCAGGCTGGATTTAGAAGAGGTTGTGGTACTAGGGATATTATAGCTAATGTTAGATGGATCTTGGCAGAAAGCAGAGAATACCAGAAGAATGTCTATCTGTGCTTCATTGACTATCCAAAGGCTTTTGACTGTGTGGATCACAACAAGCTATGGCTGACTCTGAGAAGAATGGGAATCCCAGAACATTTGATTGTGCTAATGTGAAACCTATACTTGGACCAAGAGGCAGTGGTCAGAACAGAGCAGGGAGACACTGGATGGTTCAAAATTAAGAAAGGGGTCTGGCAGGGGTGTATTTTGTCTCCATACCTTTTCAATCTGTATTGCAGAACAGATCATCCGAGACGCTGGGCTCTACGAGGAGGAATGTGGCATCAGGATTGATGGAAGGGTCATCAACAACCTGCGTTATGCAGATGACACACCCTGCTTGCTGAAACTGAGGAGGACCTGAAGCGCTTGCTGCAGAAGGTCAAGGACTGCAGCCTCCTATATGGATTGAAGCTCAACATCACGAAAACAAAGATTCTCACCACTGGGCCAATTGGCAGCATCAGCATGGATGCTGAAGAGATTGAGATAGTTAAGAGTTTTAGTTTGCTTGGCTCCACAATCAACGCTCTTGGTAACAGCAGCCAGGAAATCAAGAGATGAATTGCATTGGGAAAGTCAGCTGTGAGGGACCTCTCGAGTGTACTGAAGAGCAACGATGTCAGGCTGAAGACTAAGGTGCTCCTGATCCAGGCTGTAGTCTTTGCAATTACGTGCTATGCATTGGAGAGTTGGACAGTGAATAGGAATGATAGAGAATTGATGCCTTTGAGCTCTGGTGCTGGAGAAGAGTGTTGAATATACCATGGACTGCTAGGAGAACAAACAGGTTTGTCCTGGAGAGGGTGAAGCCAGAATGCTCCTTGGAGTCAAGAATTCTGAAGCTTCATCTGACATACTTTGGGCATGTTGCAAGGAGGGACTGGTCCTTGAAGAGGAACATCATGTTTGGGAGAGTGGAGGGATGGTGCAGGAGAGGAAGACCCTCAATGAGATGGATCGATTCTGTGAGTGGAGTGTGGGAATGAGTGTGTTTGAGACGGTGAGGCGGCACAGGATAGAACGGCATTTAGAGCTCTTGTACATAGGGTCGCTATGAGTCCCAAGCAACTCGATGGCACATAACAACAAACAACAACAACAATATAATCACACTCTTCCCACTTCCTCCCTGTGATTCTCATTTCTGTCAACCCTCTGTCATACCCGGTAGTTCCTACTTTCTGGGCTTTACCCAGGTGCAAATGCTATTCTGTTTACCTATAGTTGATTATTCTAAGAGGTGTTATTAACACCTCCCTGATGCTATTGGCCCCATATAGATTTGTCTATTATTTGAATGAAAATTGAGCCATAGAGGTGAGTTTAGTTTCAGATTGGAAGGGTGACTAAGGTCCATAGTCTTGGGAGTGTTACTAGTTTCTATGAGATCAGTAAGCCTGGCCTTTTTTAGACTTTTTTCACATTTCTCCCTACTCTATCCAGGATCTTCTGTGATCCCTTGGAGAGCAGTCAGCCATGGTATCTGGGCAGGAGCAGAGGGCCTTGACATGAGAATGAGCTCGGCACTTTGTAGACTAGAAATGGGAGCAGAGAGTCTGGAGGAGGAGGAGGAGGAAGAGGCAGAGTGATGGGAGAGGAGAGCACAGCCAGGCCTGCCATGCCTGTGAACCATGGGCGCTGGGAGGTTGGGGAGCAGGGTGAGGATTAATAGCCCAAGAACCTAGATTAAAGTCTGTATCTAAAGTGATTAGACAGCAGTTAGTAAACACTGCATTTTGCTATTATTATGAACTCATGGAGAATGGAATTATTCTCAGTATCATTAGTCTTTGGTCCAGGCCTTTAAATATGGACTTGGAAGAGTAATAAAATGATAAGGAACTTTTACTCAGTACTCACTATGCCCTCCTAAATAGTTTGTGTGTATGAGCTCATTTAATATTCTCAGGAAACTTTGAGAAATGCAGTTTTACACCAATTTTATAGAAATGAAGACTAAAGCAGAGAAAGTTAGGAAAAAGGCAGTGCTAGGTCTTGAACTAGGCATTTGCCTTCAGAGTCCTTGATTTAAGCATTATTGTTATACCCATTTTACAGATGGAGAAACTGGGACAGTCAACTTATTAAAGGTCACAGAAGCAGAAATTGGATTTCAAGCAGGCATTTGACTTGAGAGTTCTTTTAGGCGTTGTTATTATTATTATACCCATTTTACAGGTAGGAAGATTGAAGCAGAGCAAGACAACTTACTGAAGGTCACAGAGGCAGGAAAAGGATCAGAGTGATGGGAAATATGAATTCAGGGTCTGTGTTTTTAAACACCTGCTCCTGATAATTAGTAAGGAATGGATGACTGTAAATACTATGACACTGACCCTTCCTGCCCCATCTGACTGTTCCTTCTCTCCCTGCAGGAGCAGCATGGAAGCTCTTGTCCGGCCTGCGGGAGGGCCAGACGCAGGTGGACACCCCTCAAGTGGGGGACATGGCCTACTGGTCCCATCCCATTGATCTACACTTTGCCACCAAAGGTCTTCAAGGTAGGTTCCTGGGCCAGTCTGATGGGAGGGAGCAAAGACTACCCAAGCTGCTGAGATGAGAACACCAAGTTCTGACCCTGTGCTTCACACCTGCCAATGAGAGACTAAGGTGGGCTCTAAGGGATCCTTTGTGAGGGACTGGGGCCGAGGCCAGAGGTGGAGGAGCAGGTTGGGGCCAGGATAGGAGGGGAGATGGTTCCCAAGTGAAGGGATAAAAGGAAGAGTCTTTGATAAGGAAGAAACTGGAGTTAGGCCTGTGACAGATGGGCATTCAGAGACACAGATAGGTGAGGGCTTCTTTTCAGGGAGGATCCTCAGCTCCGGCAGAAGCTCTGAGGGGACATGAGTGTGAAGGGAGGAGGAATATCAGAAAACATTGTGGTGGAAAATGTGAGTTAAAGAAGAGGAACAGATTCCAGGCCTGAGAAATAGCCTAGTTAAATGTGCCGTTTATTTCAACAATATAAATAACAGTTGCTGGGTGCCTGCCCAGTGTCTGGACCACGTTAGACGATGCCAGGAAGATGTCAGTGAGCAAGACAGTCCCAGCCCTGTCCTCATGAGGCTTACTATAGAGTGGAGGAGACAGGTCTGTCCCCACCTAGTGATGGCTCAAGGAGACAGGGCTGGGATGGACGGTGGGCTGAGAACAGTGGAGCCCAGAAGAGGTGCTTGAGCCTGTCGGGGAAATCAGGGAGGGCTTCCTGGAGCAGGGGGCATTTGAGCTTTAATGTGAAGGGCCAATAGGAGCTAATGAGGCAGAGGAACAGAAGAGAGTTCCTAGGCAGAGAGAGATGTGAAAGGCTAAAAGGGAGAGTGAGTTAGGGACATTGGAAGAACATAGAGAGTAGGAGGGTGGCAGGGAATGGGGGACAGGCCATGCAGGGCTAGAATAGGAGAAGACACCATATGAAGGCAGTGGGGAGCCAGAGCAGGTGATGGACAGATCAGTTTTCGCTTGAATAAAGAATTGTGCTGTCAACTCAGAGACAGACTGTTCAAATCTTCTCTCCTGTGATTTTGAAAATCCACTAGAAGGTCAGCTTTGAGTTGTTTCCTACTCGATCACAGTGAGTTTGAGTTTTCTGCCTGCCAAGGGGCCGGCCATCTAGTGAGCTCTGGTGGACTAGTGGTAAGATGCTGTGCTGCAGTCCCAAAGGCATGTGGTTTGAAACCACCAGCTACTCTCGGGAGAAGGATGGGCAGTCTCCTGTGTGATTTACTGCTTCTACAAACCTGTTGTATGGTCAGCTATGGGTCGGTTCTGACTCAAAAGTCCACAGCCATCGGTTGGGAGGGTGAGATAAGCAACTCTGTCCCCCAGTGTTGGCATCGTCCTGACCCCCTCTTGTCTCAGCCCTGCATACTGTCTATCAGAAAATCAATCAGCTCATCCTGTCCTGTGTACTGCATCCTAAATCCTACCAGGTCTTAGACCCTTCTCCCCCGACACCAGATCTACCCCCCTTCATCTCTCACCTGGACTGTTACAGCAGCCTCTCCCTGGTTCCCGCTGACACTCAGTTCCAGCATATGCCGCCGATGGGATCCTGTGACACCCAAGTCAGATCATGTCCCTTCTGCTTAGAACCCTCCCTCATCTCCATCCCACTCAGGGTAGAAGTCAGTCTTACCATGGTGTAATAGATCTCAAGTGGTACTGCAGCAGATATACCACAAGGGGATGGCTTTAACAAACAAATTTACTTTCTCACCTTTTATGAGGTTTGGATTTAGGGAGCTGGCTCTAGAGGAAGGCTTTCTCTCTTTCAGCTCTAGAGGAAGGTCCCTATCTCTTCAGCTTGTTCTGTCTTCCCTTCTTTCTTACTAGCTTGCTTGTTTAATCTCTTTTATGATTCGGAAGAAATTGACTCAGGATGCAGCCTGCACTAACCTTGTCCTCATCAATGTAACAGAGAATCCACTCCCGACGGGATTATAACCACAGGAATTGTTGCCACCTCATAGCAGCTCTTTGTACAACAGATCAAAACCCTGCTGATCCTGCACCGTCCTCTCCATCTCTGCTCTGCTGAGGTGCAGTCACAGTGTCAGTTCTTCTCCTCAAGGGCCTTCCTCTCTTTCACGGACCATCAACTTTCTGAGGCATGCTGTCTTTTTCCAGGGACGGGCCCCTTCAGACAACATGCCTAGAGTATGTGAGACAAAGACTCCCCTTCCTCATCTCTAAAGAGCGTCCTGGCTACACTTCTCCAAGACAGATTTGTCTGGTCTTTCGGCTGTCCATGGGGTAGTCAGCTTCCTTCACTAGGCCACAGTTCAAATCATCAGGTTTTCGGTCTTCATTTTTTTACTGCCCAGCTTTCACACACAAACACGATACAACTGAAAATCTCACGGCTTGGGTCAGTCTTGACACCAACAGTCTTATTCTTTAGTACTTTAACAAGATCTTTGGCGGGCTGAGGTTTCCAATACGTATTTGGATGCAGAGGGATGCAATTAAATCCATAACACACGGTTGACAGGGTGCTGCATGATCTGTCTCTCCCGTCCTCCTCCTCACTCCCTGGCTCACTCACTTTATTCTATCCAGCTCCACTGCCCCCCAAAGCATGCTCCCATCTCAGGGCCTTTGCACTGGCTGTTCCCTGTGGTGAACATGCTTTTCCCCTGGATGTCCACATGACCCACGTTCCTCTTTAAGCCTTTACTCTGATGTCACCTTCTTAGTAAAGACTTCTGGGCCACCCCTTTGTAAAGCTACATCCCCACCTCTATCCTAGCCTGCTTAATTTTCAGAACAGTTATCAACATCTGACATACCCTATAATTTACTTATTTACGGTGTTCTTTGTCTAGGATGTCAGCTTCTCCAGGGCAAGAATTTCCATCTGCCTTGCTCATGCTGGATTTTCCAGCTTCTAGGAATGGGCCTGGCACAGAGCAGGGGCTCAGAACGGAGGGTGGCATGAGGCCAGATCTCCAAAGGCCTTGAATGCCAGGCTGAAGAGTCAAGCTGTATTTGGAGGGCACTGGAAAACCTTAGGAAAAGGGGAGAAAGAAGCTCCTGTTGGCCAGGAGGAAGGGGGATTAGAAAGACAAGAGAGGGGGTCTGAGTCCAGGGCTAGGCTGTGGGAAGGCATCTAGGACAAGGCTCTGATGTCACTTGGTGTTAATCTGGGGCCTGCGAAAACAGTGTGGCTGCCTTGAGATGGGGACACAGAGGGAGTGGCCACAAAAAGGGACATCACAGACACCTGGAATGGTCTTGAATGTTGAGGAGGTTGTGGTTTCTACTGAGGACGTTAGGGAGCTGTGGAAGGCCTGAGATCAGAGGAGGAGCATAGATTTAGAAAGATCCCTTTGGCTGCTCTGTTTGTTAGGTACCTTCAAGTCGGAACTGACCCATAGCTGACCCTCCTGTGAGTTTTCAGAGGCTGCACGGGAGAAGACTGGCCCATTGTTTTTCCTGCAGGAACATCTGGATTTGAACTATGAGCCTTTGGGTGGGCAGCACAAATCCTTACCACTGTTGTTGTTGTTTTGCACCATCAAGTCGGAACCGACCTATAGCTGACCCTCTGGTGGGTTCTCAGAGGCAGCTAATAGAATGGGAGGAGATTGCCCATCTTTCCCCCACAGAGCAGCTCGTGGCTGGCCTCAAACTTCATGCCTTCAGGATTGCAGTGCAATTTCTTGCCACTAAATCACCAGTGTTCCCTTGACTGCTGCATGGAAGTGGAGAAAACTAAGGAAAGGAGGATAGGACAAAACCTAGGTACAGGATTGGGGGGAGTAGACTGGAGTCTCTAGTGGGGATCCAGGTGGTGGAGGCTAAGCTATGCACTTGCCAGGCTGGCCAGCCATCTAACTCTCCTCTCTCCACCCCTTCCCATCCTGCAGGTTGGCCCCGGCTCCATCTCCAGGTGTGGTCCCAGGACAACTTTGGCCGCTGCCAGCTTGCTGGCTATGGCTTTTGCCATGTGCCCAGCAGCCCGGGCACCCACCAACTAGACTGTCCCACGTGGCGGCCCCTGGGCAGCTGGCGAGAACAGCTGGCACGGGCCTTTGTGGGTGGCGGGCCACAGCTGCTGCATGGGGACACTATCTACAGTGGGGCCGACCGCTACCGTCTGCACACAACTGCTGGTGGCACGGTGCACCTCCAGCTCGGCCTGCTGCTACGCCACTTCGACCGCTATGGTGTGGAGTGCTGAGGGACTCCCGCCTCCGGCATCTGCATCCTAGAGACCTGAAAAGGGTCAGGCCCAGCAGTCAAGAACATGGAATGTGGAGTTGCTAGAACTGACTGCCACCATGGCATTGTGTGGCCACTGCCCTTGCTGAGACTTGAAGCCGGTCACTGTGCCTCTAAGCTTCAGTTTTTATATCTGTAAAATGAGGGCTGTCAGGAGGGTGGGAGTCACGGGGTTCCCTGAGAAGCCATATATGTAGCACATGAGGAGGCGGTGCTCAATAAAGGAGAGTGATTCTTACAGGTGTGTCTGGCTTCATGTGCCCTTCCATCCAGTGCATGTCCTGCATACCCTCCTCCTGACACTCTTCCTCAGGCTCCATCTTCCTACAAGCAGCTTCCCTCCAGTATCTGCCTAGCCACCTCCAGCTCCCTCCCTACTCTACCTTTCTTCTGACCCCTGACTCCCCATATACTCCTTTCTGACTCTCTTCACTTCCCCAGAACCCCCTCTTCTGACACCTTCCTCCGGACACCTTAAACTGAACACCTCAACTCTTCTCCAGAAGACCCCTCTGGCACCCCTTCTTCTGACCTCCTTTGACATGACTCCTTCTCACACACCCCTTCCACACATTCCTCTCACCCTCCACCCCTCTCACACACACCCCCTCTGACACCAACTATTGCTACATGTCCCCTCTTCTGACATCCCCACCCCTTCTCTCCCATTTACCCCTCATCTGACTCCCCTAACGCTTTCAGACACTTCAGATTTTTATCTCCTGAATACCACTATGCTCCTCTAACTCTCCTCCCACTTCTCTGGACCCCCTCTTTAACGCCCTACGCATTCCAGATACCTCTCTTCTAACTCTTCTACCAAGACCCCATACCAAACCCCCTTCCAAAGAGACTCATCTACACAGCCCTCTCTCAGGGGCACCCCTCCTCCAGTCCTTGCCCCTCCCAGGCACCCCTATTCCCCTTCTGACCAGCTATCCCGGTTTTCTAGCCTCTGACGGGCACATTCCCTTCTACCTTCTGACTGATCCTCTCCCTCTCTGCTCCAGCCTCTGTCTCCCTCCTCGCTCTGGGTCCCTGTCCTCCGATCCTCACCCTTATGGCCAGCTGGTCCTCATTCGGGGACCTCGCACCCTGGTTGCCGCTTTGGTAGCGCTCGGCCACCAGGAGGCAGCACGCTGTCGGCGGGGCGGAGCCGGGGGCCCACCCCTTCCCCCCCAGCTGGAGGGACCCCCCTCGGAGCCCGCCCACGCGAGAAGAGGACGGTAGCCTGCCCCCCCACGCCTTCCCTCCGGGGGCCGCTCCCGCCTCGCGCGCTTCCTGGGTGGGGCCCGGGGCGGCTTCAAAACCCCCTGCCGCTCTAGCCGGTCCCCGCCGCCGCCCTTCGCTCCCCGGGCCGAACCCCTCCCTCCTCCCGCCGCGGATCCGCCAGACAGCGAGGCCCCCGGCCGGGGGGAGGGGGGACGCCCCCTCCGGGCACACCCCCCCCCCGGCTCGAGCCGCCGCCCGCGGGGCCGCCTGGGTCCGCCGCGGAGGAAAGAGCCGCCGGAGGCCCCAGAGGCTGAGAGCAGCCGCCGCCGCCCCCGCCGCCGCCACCACCGCGGGGAGGAGGGGGAGGAGGAGCGGGAGGAGGGACGAGCTGGTTGGGAGAAGAGGAAAAAAAAGTTTTGAGACTTTTCCGCTGCCGCCGGGAGCCGGAGGCGAGGGGACCGCTTGGCTGGCCCCAGAGGAGGCAGGCCTGGGAGCTCGGGACTGTCCCCCTCGCCTCGGACGCTTGCTTCCTCATCGCCCCCCGCAGCGTCCCCCAGCCGCCCCATTCCGGACCAGCCCTCAGGAACCGCGAACCCGGACTTGCGCGAAGACTTCGGGCGCACGCCACCCCATTTCCCTAGCCGCTGGCCTGAGTCCCGGAGCCCGGAGGAGACAGGCTATCCCAGAACTGCCTTAACTTCCCATTTCAAGGCCACCTACGCTCAAGTTGCAGAACTTGCTGGTCTTGGTTTTATCCCGGGGGATACCGAGCCTCCCCGTCCACCCCGGTCTCTTCTCCCTGAGGGCCTCAACTTTCCCCCCAAGACCCTCCTACACCCGCTGGGAGACCCCCAGCCCCTACAGGGGCTGGGCCTCCCCCCCATCACCGTACGCGCGCCCGGCAGTGCCGGGGGGACGCCGCCTCCCCCATGCCGCCCTCCGGGCTGCGGCTGCTGCCGCTGCTGCTGCCGCTGCTCCGGCTCTTAGTGCTGACGCCCGGCCGGCCGGCCGCGGGGCTGTCCACCTGCAAGACCATCGACATGGAGCTGGTGAAGCGGAAGCGCATCGAGGCCATCCGCGGCCAGATCCTGTCCAAGCTGCGGCTCGCCAGCCCCCCGAGCCAGGGGGACGTGCCCCCCGGCCCGCTGCCCGAGGCCGTGCTCGCCCTCTACAACAGCACCCGCGACCGAGTGGCCGGCGAGACCGCCGAGCCCGAGCCCGAGCCGGAGGCGGACTACTACGCCAAGGAGGTCACCCGCGTGCTCATGGTGGACAACAACCACAGTGAGACTGCACCGGCGGGGGCGCGGGGCGGGGAGGGTCTCGGGGAGGAAATGCGGCCGAGAATCTGGCTGCGGGAGCAGCACCCCAGGGCACGGGCTCCGGGGGGGCCCCGGCGAGGGTGGGGCTGAGCCCCTCGCGGGTGCTTGTAAAAGTGTAGCTTCTGCTTCGGTGTGTCTGAGCTGGAAACTCGAATTCCCAGCCAGGGGGCGGAGAGGGCTGCAGCCGAAGCCCTGGGAGACCGAGCTGCAGCGGGAACACGCGGACCCGTGGGAGTGTCCGGGGGAGGCGGAGGCTGGGCCAGGGCTTGTGGAAGAGGGGGCTGCGGAGAGGAGGGCTCGGTTTGGGAGAAACAGAAGAGCTCAGCTTTGGGGAAAGGAGGCAGATGCCTGGGGAAGGAGTGAGACCTCGACAAGAGGGGTCGTTAGGCAGCAAAGGACGGGTGGGCCGCCTCCTGGGAGCGCGAGGCTTGGAGTTGGGAGGCTTCCCGAGAGAAGCAAGGCGAGTGTGACACATGCCGGGAGAAAAAGCCTTTTCTTTAAGGGAGAAGGGTCTCAGGGAAGAGCGTGGACACCCCGCTGGAGATGCGGGAAGACACGCGGGGGGAACGACCCCCCGAGGAATGGAAATGTTATAACGAAAGGGGTGTATGAGGAAGAAAGACAGCGTGGGAAAGGCGGGTCGGGGACGGAGCGGGCAGACACGGCCAGCCCCCTGTATTCCACAGGGAGGGAGTTAAAAGAAGGGTAGAGCTTTAAGGGAGAAAACGGCGGGGTGGGTGGGGACGGCTGTCCGAGCCGGGGAGCCCGTGGGGCGGGGGGTGAGGGCCCCACGTGGGCGCCACGCGCGGGGGGAGGAGCCGCGCTTGAAAGGGGACCCCGCGGAGGCCAGAGCTGGGAGTCAGGACCTCGACGTCTCGGTTCCCCGCGGGGAGGCTGGGGAAACCCCGGCGTCCGGTAGCCTCGCCCTGCCTTCCCTTCCTGTGCCCCCGGGGGCGGGGAGCGCGGAGCCTGGGGCGAGACGGGACAGGTCGGTCCCCGCCCTCCCGCTGCGTCGCCTCCGCCCGCCCTGCTCACCCCCGCGGGGGGGGGGACGGCCCGCCCGTCGGCGCCCACGGGGACCCTGGAGCAGGGGTGGCCTGCGTGGTCCCGAGGCGGACACACACACACACACACGCTCGGTTTTCCGCTTGCTCAGCGCGCTTGTCAGTGCCTAGTTTTGCAGGTCCCTCCGCATAACGTGCCCCCTATCTCGTTCTGGGCTTGCGACTCGACCGGGTCATAACAACAGTATGTTCTCTACTTTTCCGTCCATCTTCCTTGTAGAAGGGAGCTCTGGTGGCTCAGTGATAGGAAATTGCGTTGTCAGTGCAGACGTGAGCGCTGCTCCGCGGGAGGGAGATGCGGCAGTCAAATCCCCTGCGATTGATTTACTTACTGCCTCTGAAACCCGCTGAAGGGTCGCTATGGGTCGGTCCAGACTCCATGCTCACAACAACTTACTTGTAGAGGTTTTCCCAGTACCTTCTCTCCTCATCTTTGTCTTTCACTATCTCTCCCTGAACTCCAACCTCTGTCTATATCCCTCTCCCAGGCTCATCCGTTATCGTTCTTTCAGTCTGTGCCCTTCTGTCGCTTAAAATTCCCCTCATCCTTTTACCACCCTGTGGGTCTCTCTCCACGTGTTACGATCTCTCCATCTTTCTCTCTCTCCCAGTATCTGCGGCTTTCCCCATCTTTCCTTCCCTCTTGGATTACCCTGACCTTGCCTGGGCCCTCTTCCTCTTCTTTCCTATCGTCCTTGCCCAGCCCAGACGCTCCGCTTCCTTGGGATATGCTGAGTAACGATTGCGCCAAGAATAGGGTTGTGTTGAGGTGGGAGGCCCGCACTACTCTAACCGGGGTTGAGGAGCAGGGCGAGCAGCACCTCTCTCACCACAGCCTCTCTCAAACCACCGCTCACCCTCCAAAGAGGTGTGTCTCATGTTTATCCAAGAGGTTTGTTATCCCTGCCCTGGGACACCCACCCAGGACCTCTGAACTTTCCTAGACTAGAAAACAGTCTTGCTAGTTTCCCTTCTCCCTCTGCAACAATTAGTACCTAGGTATGTGTCATACATGCTCGTGGCTTAGTTGTATCTCTGCGTGGAAAGATCAGTGGTTTGAATCCACCAGCTGCTGTGCAGGAAGATGAGGCATCGCCTCCCATAAAGATTTACAGTCTGGAAACTCCAGTGGAGGGTCGCTATGAGTCAGAAACCAGGGCAGTGGGTGTATTTTTTTTTTTAATGTATCATGAACTTCACCTTCTTTAACCTGTTTGGGGAGAGAGTTAAAGGAGGAAGCAGTTAATACTAATAATAACAGTAGTCATTTAGCAGAAACTGCATAGCCTAGGGGTTAGGTTCCCAGCCTCTGCAACCTGAGGGCTTGGATTTGAACCTCCCTGCAGCTTCCTAGTTTTGTGCCTCGGGGGAAATGGTTCTATCTTTTTGTGCCTCAGTTTGCCCGCCTACAAAATTATTATGATGAAATGTTCATTATAAGGTAGTTGTGAGGATTAGCTATTTTTGTCTTTGTGAGGAACTCAAAAAGCCCGCTGGGGTTCCATATAGCTTGTTGTGCTGTTAACAGAAAGGTCAGCAGTTCAAATCGACTAGCTCCTCCCCAGAATAAAGATGAACAGCCTCCTGCTGTTAAGATTTGCAGCCTTGGAAACCCTTTGAGTTGGAATATATTGGAGAGAGTGGCAGTCTTTGTGAGAATACAGAGAACTCTTTAACACACATGCACATTATTGAGTGACTCCTGTAAACAGGCTCTGTGTGGTGTGCTTTGCTTGTATCATCATCTCACACATATTTTGCACTGTGATCCTGGAATGCCTCTTCATTTTACAAATGAGAATCTGGAGATCAAAGGGAGAGATTTGCTTGCTTGAAGGTACACAGAATCTAGCCTCTGTGTAGGTGAGTAGGAGAGTCTGGATTGAAAGGCAGGGAGCTCAGTGATATTGCCTGTTTCCCAAAGAATGACCAGATGAAGGCTCAGAGATGGGCTGTAGCTTGCCCAATGCCACACAGCTGGTAGGCTGCAGAGGCATTGGTCAGGGAAGAATTGTGCTTTGTTGAGTTTTCAGGGGCTGATCTTTCCGCAGCAGATTGTCAGGCCTTTCTCAAGTTAACTGGTATTTAAAGCTTCATATGCTGGGGAGGCCTAAGCAAGTTGATCAGCCCCACGTGGTGCCAGTTCCTGGATGGGCCTTTTTAGATGGTATGGTGTCCTGGTGGTGTAGTCTACCTGTCAGAAGGTAATGGAAAAGTCAGTGTTCCTCATCCAACAGCCAGTCCCCTAAAGCAAGATAGACAATCTGCTTCCTTAAAGATTTCTCAGAAAACACTCATTGCAGCTGAGTTGAAACTGACACATCACTGCCCATTGAGCAAGTTTGCAGAGGCTAAAAAAACCACACAGGAGGAGATGCTCATCTCTCTCCTATCGAGCATCTGGTGGATTTGAGCTCCTTGCCTTTGAATTGGCAGCTCACCTCTTTACCCTCTAGGCCACCAGAGCTCCCTACTGTAAAGATTTACAGCCTTGAAACCCAGTGGAGCATCACTGCGAGTTAGCATAAAACTGAAGGCCTTGGACTTGGTTATAGATGATGCTTGGTAGGAGAGGAAAGTGCTTAGGACCCATTTTACAAATGAGGACACTGAGGCTCAGGAGAAGCCAGCATTCACCCAGTGTCACATGATATAAAAGCTCATACCCAGGGCTGTCTCTTCTGAAGCCCACCTCTTAGACTTGGGGCGCACCACCTCCCCTATTCCTGCCAAACCCTTGACATCCTTGGTCTGTCTGCTCTTTCCCTCTAGAAATCTACGACCCATTCAGGGACGACTTAAAGCGCAGCCTGTATATGCTCTTCAACACGTCAGAGCTTCGAGAAGCAGTGCCTGAACCCGTGCTGCTTTCCCGGGCAGAGCTGCGTTTAATGAGGCTCAAATTAAGCGTGGAGCAGCACGTGGAGCTGTATCAGGTGGGGCCGCACAGGTGGGCTGAGCTGGGTGGAAGCAGATGGCCAGGTGGGGTCCCGCAGGTGGGCTGAGCTGAGCAGATGGTCAGGTGGGGCCATAGAAAGGCTAGTGAACTCTGAAATAGTCTAAGTGTGAAGGATGGAAGCGAACAGACCATAGAAATTGTAAGGCTCTGTGAAGCTTTCAGACTTCTTATTCTAAATGTTACATACTTGTATGGTTCGAAATCTTAGAAGGCAGATTCTAAATATTCAAGATTCTTTTTTTTCAAAATTCTTTTTCACTCAAAACTCATTCCCTTAAAACAAAACAGAACAGAAGAAAACCAAAAACCCCTAATTGCCTTTGAGTCAGAACTGACTCATAGCTGATCCTCCAGCAAGTTTTTGGAAGGTAGTAAGTCACATGGGAAGAGATTATCTATCTTTGTCTTGTTGAGTCACTGGTGGATTCGAACCACCAGAGAAATGCCACCTTTGGCTTAACAGCCAGCCAGCTCCCAACAGGCTACACCACCTGAGCTCCTTTCTGGTTTTTCCCAAGAGACTGTAAATACGCAGGGTGCTGTGGTGCATAGTCTCGAGGGGCGTTGCACTGCTAACCCGGAGGTGGTACTTCTCTGACAGGTCAAATCCACCAGCTGCTCTGAGGCAGAAAGATGGGCAGTGTCCTGTGCAATTTACAGCCTCAGTCACCCAGTGGAGGGTCAGCTGTGAATCAAGTGTGACTCAAAGGCAATGAGTTTTTGGTTGTTTATTTTTAATATATTACTGGTGTGCTTGCGGTCATTCATATACAGTGGCAGTGAGTTTTGAGTCTAGAGTAGTCAGAGGTGGTTTTTGTTAGATGCGGATGAGTCATGGATGACTTGGCAGTAGCAGCCTTCTGAACAACAGATCTGAACCCGGTCCTATCCTGTGCCGTCCTGTCGTCCCTGACACACTTGAACCCATTGCTGCAGTCGCTCTATCAATCCATCTCTCTGAGGATTTCCTCACTTCCCATGACTCTCCACCTTTGGATGCCTTGAGCTTCAAAGATGTCTCACATATATTTTGGGCATGAGAAGGGCTGACCTCTTCTGAAAACATGAAAAGAACATACTTGGAAAGGTGGAGAGTCAGCGAAGGAGAGATGGGTTGACACAGTGACTGTGTGAGCACAGTGGCGGCTCTGAAGAGGGCGCAGGTCTGGATAGGGTTCTAGTCTGTTAGCGTTAGAATATCTCTAAGTTGGAGTCGCCAGAGCAGCACTTCACAACGGCAGCCTGAAGAACGTTCCTCTCAGCACAGCAAGTTCTGTTGGACACCGTTGCTGTGGAAGATTGAAGAGTGTCCACAAGGATTCCAGAGGACTAGGGTCTCTGAAGGGGAACTAATCTCTAGAATGTTCTCTGACCTGGAACCCTGCCATATTGAATGGCATATTAGAGCATGCAAAGTTTTGCACGCTTCTAATCAAAAAACCTTGTCTAACCTTACCTTGTTTGAGGCTCAAGAAACCTTTTTTACTCTCAGCCCCTAGAGGGTTAGATCTGCGGCTCTGGAGAGCCACACATTGGTACTTCCACTCGCTTCGTGTACCTGTAGAGTTGGACAATGAGTGAAGAATACTGAAGAAGAACTGATATGCTTTGGATTGTGCTCTTGGTGAAGACTATTGAATATCCCATGGACTGTACAAAGAACAAATAAATAAGAAGCACTGCTGTCTCACGTGCCTTGGACATGCTGTCTGGAAGGGCTGGTCCTTAGAAAAGGACTTAGAAAAATAGACGGTCCCTGAACGAGAGGAAGACCCTCAATGAGCTGGCTTGGCACGGTGACTACAGCAGTGAATGGAAGCAGGAGGGGGGCACAGGGCCAGGCAGGGTTTTGATCTGTGATGTACAGAGGGTCACTATGAATTGGAGTTGACTCAGTAACACCAACAACGCCATGTCTAGCCACTCTAGAGTCTTGGCAGAGGAATCATAGCATCATGAGTTGGCCAGGCTGTCTTAAGTTTTTACCAGTGAGGCAGGCAGCTGAGGCCCTGAGAGGGAAAGAGAGCACTCATGGCCCCAGGAGACAGAGGCTGAGCTGTGAGAAGTGTCTCCCCCTAAGCCTGGGGGTGCTGTGAGATGAGAAGTTCCAGTAGGACCCCATGGTCAGGATGTCTGTAGTGGTTAGTGGGTGGGTGAGACTGAGGGTCATTTTGGAGGGAGCTGGTGATAAGGGGCCCCCCGTCAGCATATGTAGGGCGTGATGCCATTGACTCAGTGTCTCCCTTTTCCATTTATGGTCGCCCAGAAATACACCAACAATTCCTGGCACTACCTCAGTAACCGGCTGCTGGCCCCCAGTGACTCTTCGGAGTGGCTGTCCTTCGATGTCACAGGAGTTGTGCGGCAGTGGCTGAACCAAGGAGGTGAGCTCTGCTTGCCTGTCCCTCCCATCTGTCCCTGTGAAGCCACTGCATCATCTGTCCTGGGATCCCCTGGCCTAGCACCTCCCACACTCCCCGAAGGGTATTCATGTCAAAGAGCTGAGACCTGCCCTCCTTCTGGACATTCAACCCGGAGGGACTAATTGATTAATTCATTAATGGTTAATAATGTATTTCCTGAGCATCTGCTAGTTGATGTGAGGGACATAACAAAGACTGGAACGGCTCCTGGGAGGGCGGGCGGTGAGAGGCAGGAAGTTGATGTGTTGGATTCGACAGAGATGGAATTGGAGGCCCAAGAGAAGGCAGCTGACCCAACCTGGAGGTCAAAGAAGCACTTCCTGGAGAAGGGGGCATCTGAGGTTATCTGAGGGATGAGTAGACTCAGGAAAAGAAGGGACAAGAGTGCCTGGGGCAGAGGGAACTGTGTGCAGAGGTGAGGAGTTTGGAAGAGTCTGTCCAGAAGAGAGAGGATAGGTCCCATTCGAGGTTCAATCCACGAGGCCCATGTCTCTTCCTCCCCTCTCTCATTCATGCATTCATTCATCATTAAATGCTACCAGGTTCTTCCTCTGTGTGTCTGGTGGTGTCAGGGACTCTGTGATAACCAAGTCCTGCCCACACAGGACTAATAATTACTTCTAGAACCCTTGGATGTTGTCAAAAGATTTCAGCACAGAAGAACCAGATTAAGGGGATGCAAAGGGGTCAGGCCAGTAAGGGAGTCACAGGTGGAGAAATCAGGGCCTGGTGAGGGAATCCTTGATGCTGTGGAACCCTCGAGGAGACCCCAGATCCCATGGGGGTGGGTCCTAAAGGACTTCCTCAGTGACATGAGTGACTCATATGATAAGTTGCAGTTTGTCCAGATGCAAAGATGGAGAGTAGATTCAGGCTGAGATTAGTGTCCAGGGTTGTAAAAAGAGCAAGGGCCATGACTGTGTCTGACCTCCACTAATTCCCCAAGGGGGACTACACCTATTGTGATCATCCACAGCATAAAACCAATTCCCATGCTGCACCTGCCACTCATCCTAGTGCCATTCTTCCTGGTCTGCTGGGTCCAAAATCTGTTGCAATAATTCACAGAGCACATGGAACCATATTCAAAATTATGGAGTTTCTTAGGGAAGGTAACAGGATACAATTTCTCAGTCAGGACCATTTCCAAAGTGTGCTCACAGGATCTTTAGCCTCATGGCTTTAGGCCAGTGTTCCAGAGCTCTTAGTCCTGCCGGTTGTGGTGTCTTCCTCTCAGTTCTCCAGCAAGCTTGGGCAAAGGCTCTTAGCTCTGGTTCAGTGGGGCAGCCAGCCCAAGGTCAGGTCCATCACATAGTAGGTCTCTGGTTCTCTCTTGCATCTACTGCTACACTCCTGGAGGTATGACTGGCACAAGAATCTCTGGCCCTGAAGGGTTTACAGGACATGCCTACTTCTTTGCTGGTGGTGACATTCTCAAAACCTGCTGCTGAATCTGTTCAATTTCATGGCAAGACTAGCCAATCTCCTTGTGGATAGGCCAACATACTTGATTCATATGTCTCCACCCATTCACGTGGCAAAGTCAATGGCTAGGAAAGCTATTTTACTATAAACCCTTAATGTGAGGAATGTTAGGGTCCCATCTAATAGCTGGACAAAGGCCTTGGTCTATGGGTTGGGTAGTAATGAGCCCTGCTTTGTAGAGGGCCTGACGCACAGCAGTTTAGGGACGATCATGTGTCCATCCTAGAAACATTTCTCTCCCATCAGCCAGCCTCTGTTCCCCTCCACCACCACCCCACCCCCGTGTGCCTTATCTGCTGGTGAGGATTAAAGGCCAGGCGAGAGCAGGGCAGCGGCACCCAGCACATGCTCAGTGCATGCTCACTTCAGTGAATGTGGACCAGACCCAGTGAGGGGACCAGAAAACCCAGTGTACATGTCCCACACAGCTTGCTTTCAACTCATAAAATCCCAAAAATAACCAAAGAGAAGGGTCAGAGAGGAAGAAAGTGGAAGTGAGGTGGAGGGGGGAGCGTGGTCCCAGGGCCACCCTGAAGCGGGCTCTTAGACCTAAGACAAGGAAGGAAGGGGAGAGCCTGAGAAGAGAGGTGCAGGCTAAGGGAATGGTGAGTGGAGAAGCAGGAAGGGGCCCTGTGGTCGCCTCGACCTTCCTCTTCCTCTGGGGCTGAGTGAGCGCCCTCTGACTAGCTGCCTGTCCACACTTCCACAGGGGATGTAGAAGGCTTTCGCCTCAGCACCCACTGCTCGTGTGATGACAAAGACAACCAACTCCTAGTGAAGATCAAAGGTGATGCCTGTGTCCCTGGGCCTGCCTGTCTGCCTGCCTGCCAGTGTCCTAGCCTTGATCTGTCCCACTGAGCTGTACTTCCCTGGCCTCCCTCCGTCCATCCTTTTGACTGTGTATCTGTCCCTGTGCCCCCTTACCCTTTCCCCCCAGCCATGGTGCAGAGAGTGTGTGTTACCACCTCCCATTGGTCCATCCCTCTCAGATTGTATCGTCTCCCTCCATGAATCCCAGATTGTGTCCTCTCCATCCCCTTGAGTCTGTCCTCCTCCCCCATAGAACTGTCCCTTTGAGTATGTCCTCTCCCCCCATGGACCCACCTCTGTTAACTGGGTCCCCTCCCCCATGGACCCACCTCTGTTAACTGGGTCCCCTCCCCCATGGACCCACCTCTGTTAACTGGGTCCCCTCCCCCCATGGACCCACCTCTGTTAACTGGGTCCCCTCTCCCATGG
>NW_006400052.1:1608627-1672158 GCF_000299155.1 Elephantulus edwardii | reverse complement strand
CCCACCTCTGTGAAGTGTGTCCCCTCCCCCCATGGGCCCACCTCTCTGAAGTGTGTCCCCTCCCCCCATGGACCCATCTCTGTGAAGTGTGTCCCCTCCCCCCATGGACCCATCTCTGTGAAGTGTGTCCCCTCCCCTGTAGACCCACCTCTGTTAAATGTGTCCCCTCCCCCATGGACCCATCTCTGTGAAGTATGTCCCCTCCCTCTTGCATCTATCTTTCTGAGTGTGTCCCTTCCCACCACATGTGTCCCCTTCCTACCCTGGAGCCACCACTGAGTATATTTCTGTCCCCACTCTCCCTTGCTTCCAAACAGGGTTCAATAATAACCAAGGCAGAGGTGACCTGGCCACCATTCGAGGCATGCACCGGCCCTTCCTGCTCCTCATGGCCACTCCACTGGAGAGGGCCCAGCATCTGCACAGCTCCCGCCATCGCCGAGCCCTCGACACCAGCTACTGCTTCAGGTGAGCCCTTCCAGACAGGCCTCGATCCATCCTGGTCACCAATCACTCTGGATTGGGTACCTGCTGTGTCCTGCTGGACATCTCCTTCAATGCAGACGACATGAGAGATGAAGTCTGTCTTAGTTTTGTAGTGCTACCATAGCAGAAATACCACAAGTGGACTTCTTTATAAAACAGAAGTCTCTTAATGGTATAAGAGGCAAGAAGTCTGAATTCAGAGTGCCAGCTCTAGGGACAGGCTTTCTCTTTCTACTGGCTCTGGAGGAAGGTCCTGTCTCTTCTGAGTCTCTGCGCCTTCACGTGGCCCAGCGTCTCTTCCTGTCTGCTGTCTAGCTTGCTTCTTCAGTGACTTATAGCTCAAAAGAAATTGCCTGAAAATCCACCCATTCGCTCACGTGGCTGCATTACTGTCACAAAGACAACACATTTAAGGGACACAGCTCAGGCTATAACATTCCACCCATTGTTGTCATTGTTGTGGGGTGCCATTCAGTCAACTCCAATGCGTCACGACCCTGTGAACAGATCGGAACCTTGCTCTGTCCTGCACCATCCTCACATTGTGTCTAGCTCAAGCCCTGTCCGTCTTGTTGAGAATCTTGCTCTCCTTCGCTGGCCCTCTATTTTGCCAGAGATGATGCCTTTTTCCAGAGACTCCTGATAATATGTCTCAGGTATGTAAGATGGAGTTTCAACCATCTTTGCCTCTTAGGAGTGCCCTGGTTGTGCTTCCTCTAAGACACAGGATTATTCTTTTGGTGGCTTATTGTGTATTAAATCGTCTTTTCTGACACCACAGGTCAGAGGCATTAACTCTTCTTTGTCTGCCTATTCCTTGTCCCAATTTGCAGGGAAAGGAAGTTGCATAGGAAGCAACTGGAAATACCGTGGCTTGCATCAGTGCATCTTAGTCTTTAAACTGACATCCTTGCTCTTCACTTTGGAGAAGATTTTCCCCAATGCAGATCTGCCCTTTGGCCTCCACAGGTTCATGCCCTTGCCACATATAAAACACATTCACCCCATACCAAATAATCTTCAATCTATCCCAGATCCAAAAGCTCAACTTCTCTGTGCTGTAATCCTGAAGGCACGTGGTTCGAATCCACAATGTGCTCCACTGGAGAAGGAGAGGCAATCTCCTCCTGTGCCGGTCAGATCCGATTCAATGGTACACAACAAGGAAAAAACCAAAACCAAACCAGAAATAATAACCAGTTGATAATATAGGTGGAGCTTTAGGTTTGTTCCACCTTGGGGCAAAATTCCTCCTCATTTGTGAGCCTGTGATATCTAGGCTATGGTTGTCTGTCCCTCAGTCACCTCAGTGGGACAGACCCAAGGTGGACTTTGCTATTACACGTGAGAGAAATTGGAGGAAAAGAAGGGGTGATGACACTATGTAAGCAGATCCAAACCCCAGTCGAACAATAGACATCAGCTCTCGAGGAATAAAAATAATCCTGTTTGGAGACTGAGCGGCCAGTGGCCTTGCCCTCTAGATTCTGGGTGTTGGGTGGAAGTCTCTCAGCTCCGGGCTTTCAGCTCCACCTTCCAGGGCCGCTGGGATGCCAACTCTGCGCCTTTGGTATCCTCGGCTTCATTCTCCTAGTCCGTCTGTGTGATGAACATCACCCTCCGCCGTTAGCCAATCCTGTGCTCATCATGCTCTTGCAGAGCTTCACAAGCGCCTTTAACGTCCCCATTTCTAGCAACATTCTCTTACTTGTTGGCATGTTGTTGTAGTTGTGTGCAGTGGAGTTGGATCCGACTCCTAGCTGATCCTCTAGTGGGATTTCAGAGGCAGTTGGCACAGGAGGAGATGCCCTTCTTTCTCCCACGGAGTAGCTGGTGGATTTGAACTCTGTGTTTGGGGTTCTTTACCACTAGGCCACCAGAGCTCCCTACTTGTTCCCATATGGGACCATACTGTTAGAGAATACTTACTATTCTGCCAGATAATAGACTTTCTTCATAGTTCTCAATTCTTTTAAGCCCGAACCAGAATTACTTTTGATGTCCACAATTCAACCACCGAATAGTGTCTTCAAGGAAATTTAGGGTTTTACAGGCCATGGTCTTTGCAATCACTTGTTACGCATCGGAGAGTTGGACAATGACCAAGGAGGATAGAAGGAAAATTGATGCCTTTGAGCTGTGGTGCTGGAGAAGAGTATTGAGAATACCATGGACTGCTAGAAAAACAAACAGATTTGTCCTGGAGAGGGTTAAACCGGGTGGCTCCTTGGAGGCAAGGATTCTGAGGCTCCGCTAACTTACTTTGGACATGTTGTGAGGAGAGACCGGTCCTTAGAGAGGGACATCATGCTTGGGAGGGTGGAGGGACGGCGCAGGAGAGGAAGGCCCTCTATGAGGTGGATTGATTCAGTGACTGGGATAATCGGGATGGGAGTGTCAGAGACTGTGCAATTGGCACAAGACAGAGCAGAGTTTAAGGTTGCTGTACATAGGGTCGCTATGAGTCGCAAGCGACTTGACGGCACATAACAACAACAACAATAACTATTTGTGGTTGTTACGAGGTGCTATTGAGTCAAGTAAGACTCATAGTGACTCTGTCAAGAACAGATGTGAACCCGCCGATCCTGAGCTGTCCTTACGGGCTGTGCTCGAGCCCACCGTTACCACCACGTCAGTCCCTCTTGTTGAGTGTCTTCTCCGTCTCGGACCCTCTACCCTTTCCCATCCTGATGTCTTTTTCCCAGATCTGCTGCTGTTGGTATGTACTGTCTAGTCACAACCACCTCATAGCTGACCCTTCAGGGATTTTCAGAGGCCGTAAATCACATCGGAGGAGATTGGCCTGTGATCTCCTGAAGATCTGAACTGCCGTTGACGCCCCATTTTAGCACAACTCCCTCTGCAATGAAGGCTCTAGGGGAAGGCTTCTCTCTGGAGGAAGGTCCCTGTCCCTTGTGTCTGCTACACAGTTGTCATGTGGCGTGGCATCTCTTTTTGTGTCTGCTGCCTGCCTTATTTACTCTATTTACTTATTTACTGCTTGCTTATTTACTCTATTCTATATCTCCCAAGTGTGATTAAGTCTAGATGTGTTACACTAATCCTGCCAGATTAGTATAACAAAGACAACCCATCCCTAAATGGGATGAGGGTGACAGCATGGAGGCTAGCATTGACAGCACGTGTTTGTGGGGACACAGTTCAATCCATAGCAAGGTGTATGTGTTAGAATGCTGTACTGTTGGAACTAGGGGTCTTAGAATGTTGGAATAAGGTTACTTTTTTGCTGAGGTATTGGAATGATGACAATTTGAATATTTCAACAGTGAGCAAGTTTGATTTCAATTCTAGAAGGTTACTTATGTCGAGACCTGTATTGGTTGGTTGATGTTCTAGAATGTTGGAATTCTAGACTGTGAGACTTCCATGTTAATTCTTGGGCTCTAGGGAAGTTGAAATGGTGGGACATCCTAGGTTACTCATGTCCACATTGGACTTATGTTGACAGATTGTATTTCCAAACAGTGGCAAGTTGGAGTCTTTAAAAAATTGGGCTCAGAATGGTGGAATTCTGTGCTAAAATACTTAGATCCACAAGTGTTGACATCAAAGAGAGACAGAATGTTCTGATCCTGGAAATGTTGGGACACCATTTTAGAATGTTAGTCTTAGAAAGCTGGGATTTTTAGAAAGTTAAAAATTGACCTACTTAAGTAATCAGTTCAGAAAGGTAGAATATGGGTGTAATGTTGAAATGATTCCGTATTCCCAGGACCTCCCAGAGCTGTCAGGTGTGAATCTTAGAAAGCTAGAGTCATTTCTGGACTGTTGGGACCCTTAAATGCTGGTATCTCAGGTTGAAATGTTGGCATCTCTGTTGTTATTGTTAGGTGCTCCCGAGTCGACTGCAATGCAAAGTGACCCTGTGGCCAACAGATCTGAACCTTCCTCATCATCTCTGATATACCTGACCGCATTGTTGGAATCACTTGTCAGGAGGTTGAACTTCAAGCTTAGACTGTTGTAGACTTAGAAGGAAAATTCCCCTTGTCCTTCTCTTGTGTAAACTGTTCTGGGGTATTTCAGGCTTTGCAGAGATGCCTTGGATGGTGTAAAGGGTCTGTGCTCAACTGCTAACCTAAGAATTGGTGTTTTGAAACCACCCAGCAGCTTTATGGAAACACACACTGGCAGTCTGCTTTCATTGAGGTCATGGTCAAAACCCCTCAGAGTTCTTCTCTGTAACATCATGAATGTGAATAGATGTTAGGGCAGTGAAGACCCTCCCGTTCCTAGGCTTTGTCACATGCTGTTCCCCCACCCTGGAGCTCGCTCATCTGTAGATCTCAGCAACCTCTGTGAATGAATGAATTGTAGCATCAGCACCAATGTAAAAACCAAAAAAGACAACAAAAAAACTCAGCCCAACAAACTTGAACTCATTGTTGTTGAGTCAGAACCAATTTTTCACTGACTCTCCCTCAGATTTCCAGGACTGTAAATTGCATGGGAGGAGATTGCCCATCTTTCTCCTTGGGAGCTGCTCGCTGATGGATTTGAACGGCCACAGTGAGGTCTCTGGGTTATTAGCGCAGCCCTGTACAGGCTGTCACCAGAGCTCCCTTGAGCACCAGTAGCACCAATGTTAAAAAGAGAG
Source organism: Elephantulus edwardii (assembly GCF_000299155.1). Taxonomy (NCBI): domain Eukaryota; kingdom Metazoa; phylum Chordata; class Mammalia; order Macroscelidea; family Macroscelididae; genus Elephantulus; species Elephantulus edwardii. The sequence goes on along the minus strand of NW_006400052.1, from coordinate 1,667,051 downwards.
ACCACCAGCCCCACCATAGGCTCTAACCGTAACTACCAGTTTTCAAGAAATTTGAGAACAGAGGAGCATATTAACTAGCACCATTGGCATACAGTCAGCAGAGTGAAGGTTATGGGAAACTTGTCCTGGTTCCACAGTGCTGGGACAACAGAGGAGAGGAAGAGAGAGAGGATTCTGTAGATTTTTAAAAGACTCTTAAGTATATCAACCTGAAGTCTTTGTTTGAATCTCTACTTATTCAGATCACTAAAAAAAAAGACCTAAGACAGTTGAATAACAGGGAATTTACTGGATATTTGATGATAATCAAGGATGATTGTTCATTATTTTTTAATGTGTTACTCTGTTTGTGTTTTCAAATAGTGCTCATCTTCTTAGAGACACATACAGTGGTGTTATTGATGGACGAAATGGTGTGGTGGATGGTGTGCGTGTCAGAATAAACCAGTGGGATCCATACAATGGAATATTCTTCACACATAAAGAGGAATGAGTCCTGATACATGCCACGTTGCGGATAAACCTTAAAAAATATTATGCTAAATGATTGTTGTTGTTGTTGTTATGTGCCATCAAGTCATTTGCGACTCATAGCGACCCTATGTACAACAGCCCTAAACCCTGCTCTGTCCTGTGCCAATCGCACTACCTCCGACACACCCATCCCAATTACCCCAGTCACCAAATCAATCCACCTCATAGAGGGTCTTGCCCTCCTGCTAAATGAAGCAAGTCAAATATAAATGCACAAATGCTGTGTGATCCCTGACACGTGTTAAATGTCAGGAATTGACAAGTCACGTATTAAATGTCAGGAATTGACAAGTGTGTGTCCACAGCCATAGAGCCGATTCAGACCCCTGGTCATCTTTGTAGGACAGGGTCGAATCGCCCTGCAAGGGCTTCTGAGGCTGCAAACCTTTATGAGCACAGATGGCCTCATCTTCTTCAGAGTGGCTGCTGGGTTTGAACCAGTGATCTTTCAGCTAGCAGTCCAGCGCTTAATGCACCGTGCCACCAGGGCTCCTATAAACAAATACACAAGAGACAGAAAGTCATCAGTAGTTACCAGGGACCAGGGGAAATGGTGAATGAGGAGTTAGCACACTAGGTGGAATTCTTGTGATGAGATGCAAAACACTGGAAATGGAGAGTGGAGATGGCTGTGCAACATCAAACTCAACAGCTCAGCTCACTGCAGTCGAGTCAGAACTGACTTCATGGCTGACCTTCCAGCAGCTTTTCAGAGGCTATTGATTGTATGGGAAGAGACTGACCATCTTTTCTTCTGTGGAGCAGCTGATGGATTTGAACCCACCTGCCTTTCGGTTGGCAGAGCAACTCCTTAACCACCAGGCTACCCGGAGCTCCCTTTGTTCAACATGCTAAGACATAATTAATGTTACTGAATTGTACATTTAAAAAAATAATGAAGGGAGAGAAAAGGGATTGGGGATGCAGTGAGTTCATAATTGTTGAAGCTGGTGATCGCAGAGTGAAAGTTGACACTATGGAGGCCTCTACATTTCTCTCCATTTGAAACGATCCATAGCAAGTAGCTATTCTTATTCAGCTCAAACACACATCTGCTGAGAAGCCAAGATGAAGCATCTAGGGCCTCTGGGTCCTCCTTTGGAACTCCAGGTGGATTTCTTTATTTACCTGACCCTGTCTTGATGAATAAAGGTTGCTGTAACAGAAAGGCCGTAAGGAGGTGGCTTCAAAGAACAGATATTTTTGCACAGTCCTGGAGGCTCAAAGTCCAAACCCAGGGTGAGCTTCTAGGAGAAGAAGCTTCTGTGTCTATTTTGTCTTCTGGCAGCAGCTGTCGCTGCCGTTAATGGACTTGTAGACCCATTTGCTGTGTGTGTTTGCCTTCACTTGGCGCCTTCCCTCGTGTCTCTTCTTCTATGTCTCTTCTCTGTGTGTGACTTGGAGGTGATTCGGTTTGGGACTCGCTTTCCTCTGTGATGGTTACATTAATGTAACAGAAGAAACCCCGTGTCATATTGTAGGTACAGGGGTTAGGATTTCAACATATATTTTGGAGGCAGCACAATTCAGTCCTGTCAGGTCTTGACAGAGAGGATGGCAGGAAAGCTTTTCAAAGTCAAGGACCACGTGTATCACAGGACCTTGGGCGCAGCACACTGACCAAGTAGGTCAGAGAGCACAGCAGCATCGCCTGGAGGCTCTGTCTTCACTCGCCCCAGAGTTTCTGATTCCACAAGGCTGTGGTAGAAGGTCTGGCTGCATAGTCCGCAGGGAGCTGCACGAATCACCCACAGGCCACACCTCTCTGGCGTTTGAACCCACTCCCTGCTCTAGAGCAGGAAGACTGGACATGTGCTCCCTTGTTACTTACAGCCTCTGAAAACTCACTGGGAGGTTTAGCTGTGAGTCGTTTCTGACTTGAAGGCAAGGAGAGTGAGAGGGCGGGACCCTAGAAAAGTCTTTCTTCCGGGTTCTCAGGCTCGAACTGCAGGGATATCCAGGGATTCCCCCATAGAAAACCTCTGAGTCAGGAAATGGGATTGCAGACCTTAGGGTCTCAGAACTGCAGCCAGAGCCCGAGGGAAATTAAAGATCAGTGTAGACTGCAATTCGTCGTCTCCTGTGACTCCAGGAGCCCTCTGAGAAGCCAGAGCCTTTCCCTGAGAAGTGTGTGTATACACACATACATATGCCTCTGTGGTTTCAGGGGTCTAGGACCTTCCTGAGCCTGCCTGTGGGCTTCCTGATGATTTCTTGTCCCTATGGAAGGAGTTAAGTGTCACCCAGTCGGTTCCTGCTCACAGTAGCCTCTGTGTATCCTCACAGTCATTGCCACAGTTGGGCCCACTGTTGTGGGTGTTCAAGTTAGCACCTTGTTTAATCCAGCATACTCTTCCCCCTTTTGATGAGACCAGCCAGTTTAGGGGATCCAGGCTGAACTCATAGGGATCTCTTTCCTGACACCTTCCAGGATCATTTCACCTTGTCCTACCGTGGAAATCCTGTGTCATCACCTCCTCCTTCTTGATGACAGGGCCACTGGCTCCAGGGTCTCACAGAGCCAGCTGTGAGCCTGGCCCTGAGCGTCACCACCTCTGGGTGGCATGCTGTCTGGGAGCAAGCAGCATCCTTCTTCTCTGCAGTTCCGTTTCTTTTTAATCTTATTGTCACAAAGCATATATATCAAAATTAGCCACTTTCAAAGCCATTTTGACATCTTCAGTTCAGTGACATTCTTACATCTATTGCATTGTATATCACACTGTTACTTCCTGAACTTTTTCACCATCCTGAACAGAATTTCTAATGAGATGTAGTGTTTTTATCCCCTAAACAGTGTCATTGATTTCACATGCAAGCAAGGTTCTACTGAAAATTATCTAAAAACGACTGGAACAGCACATCAGCAGAGAACTGCCAGAAGTCCATGCTGGGTTTAGAAGGGGTCATGGTACTAGGGATATTGTAGCTGATGTTAGATGGATCTTAGCTGAAAGCAGGGAATACCAGGAGAATGTCTATCTCTGTTTCATTGATTATGCAAAGGCGTTTGACTGTGTGGATCATAACAAACTGTGGCTGACTCTGAGAAGAATGGGAATCCCAGAACATTTAATCGTGCTAATGCGAAACCTATACTTGGACCAAGAGGCAGTCGTCAGAACAGAGCAGGGTAACACCGCATGGTTCAAAATTGGGAAGGGTGTACGCCAGGGAGGTGTCCTATCTCCATCCGTACCTTTTCAACCTGTATGAAGAGCAGATTATCTGAGAGGCTGGGCTCTATGAGGAGAAGTGTGGCGTCAGGATTAGTGGAAGATCTATTAACAATCTGCATTATGCAGATGACACAACCCTGCTTGTTGGAACTGAGGAGGACCTCATGCACTTGCTACAGAGGGTCAAGGACTGCAGCCTTCAGTATGGACTGAGGCTCAATGTCAAGAAGACAAAGATTCTCACCACTGGATCAATTGGTAGCATCAGGATGGATGGCGAAGAAATTGAGATGGTTCACAGCTTCAGTTTGCTCGGCTCCACGGTCAACACTCTTGGAACCAGCAGCCAGGAAATAAAAAAAACGTATTGAGATGGGAAAGTCTGCTGTTAGGGACCTCTCTAAAGTACTCAAGAGCAACGGTGTCTCTCTGGAGACTAAGGTGCGTCTCATACAGGCCATGGATTTTGCAATCACTTGTTATGCATCAGAGAGTTGGACAACGACTAGGGAGGATAGAAGGAGAATTGATGTCTTTGAGTTGTGGTGCTGGAGAAGAGTATTGAATGTACCCTGGACTGCCAAGAAAATAAACAGATTCATCCTGGAGAGGGTTAAACCAAGCTACTCCTTGGAGGCAAGGGTTCTGGGGCTTCGTCTGACATACTTTGAACATGTTGTAAGGAGACAGGTCCTTGGAGAGGGACATCATGCTTGGTAGGGTGGAGGGACAGCGCAGGAGGGGAAGACCCTCTATGAGGTGGATTGATTCAGTGACTGGGGTAATCAGGATGGGTGTGTCAGAGGCAATGCGATTAGCACAGGATAGAGTAGGGTTTAGGGCTGTTGTACATAGGGTTGCTATGAGTCGCAAATGACTTGATGGCATATACCAACAACAACAAACAAGGATAATAATAAGACGTTCTTCACCATTCCTAGAAACTGATCCATTCGTTTACACTTACTGTCATCGAGTCAGACAACTCATGGCTGATCTTCTAGTGGATTCTAAGAGGCTATAAATTACATAGGAGGAGATTGCTTGTAATTTTCCCTCAGAGCAGCTGGTGGGTTTGAACTACTTTTTGATCGGCAGCACAACTCCTTAAGTCACCACAACTATTTCTCTTGATTATTGGAAAAATAGAATATTTACCATGTTTATTATGATGGTTTTATACATGAGTTTGGGTTCCCATTCAATAATTCCTACACAGTTGTTCAGTGACATTGGTTATGTTCTTTGCAGTGCATAACATTTCCATGATTTCTGTTCTGGTTGTTCTGTTTCCATTAATCTAGTTTCCCTATCCCCTTATGTTCGCATCTTGGTTCTAAAGTAGTTGTTGTTGAGTATCATTGACTCAGAACCAACCCATAGCTGACCCTCCAGTGGGTTTTCAGAAGCTGTTAAAAGCTGTTAATCGCACAGGAGGAGACTGCCCATCCTTCTCTCACAAAGCAGCTGGTAGATTCAAACTGCATGCCTCTGGGATTGTAGTGTAGTTTCTTACCACTAGTCCACCAGAGCTCCCTAAAGTAGTTACTGATCATTATACATGATTGATTTTTTTTAAAGCAGCAACATTATTGATTAGTTTTTGAATAAATAAATACATTAATATGGACCTGAACCTCGAAAGAGGGTTTGTCAGTGACTAACCCAGCAATGGTCTCCAGCTGCATCAAAGGAAAAGAGATGGCAAATCACCTCCCATGTGATTTACAGCCCCTGGCCAGGACATAAGTTCAGAGTTTTCTGAGCAGAGTGTTGCAGTATCATGATTTAATGAGCTCTTCCCCGTGGAGTGGGGGGTGTCACTTGCTTCTTACGGGCTTTGTTTTGGAGCATTGGACGAGAGTATCTTGTTCATGGTGGGACGTGCTCATGCTCGGTGAATGTTGGTGTTGTGTGCTGTCAAGTTGGAATTGACTTGTAGCTGGTTTTCAGAGGTAGAAAATCACAAGAGTGTCCATCATTCTCCAGAGAAGTACCAGATGGATTTGAACGGCAGGCGTTCAGTTTGGGAGCACAGCTCTTTACCGCTAGGCCACCAGAGCTCCTCCAGTGTCAGCTACAGCTATTGCTATTATTGTGATTGTTGTTATCCTCACAAGGGGTCCAAGGGAGACACAGATGGAGGTAGATTTGGTGGGGGGCAGTAGGGAGAGGTCTCACCTGGGGAGGAATGGGTGTGCTCTCTCTTCCCCCTTCACCTCCACACTGCACCGCCCCACCCACAGCTCCAAGGAGAAGAACTGCTGTGTGCGCCAGCTGTACATCGACTTCCGCAAGGATCTGGGCTGGAAGTGGATCCACGAGCCCAAGGGCTACCACGCCAACTTCTGCCTGGGGCCCTGCCCCTATATCTGGAGCCTGGACAACCAATATAGCAAGGTGCGGCTGGAATTGGCTAGGGGGAGCAGAGGTATGGGGAGAGAGGAGGAGAGGTGGATTTAAGGGGGAACTGGCAGGAGGTGAGGCAGGTGATGGAGAGAAATGAGCAGGAGGTGAGGCAGGTGATGGAGAGAAATGAGGGTGGGCAAGTAGATAGGGGGAGAAGCAGGACAGGCTCTGAGCAAAGTTCTAGAAACCGAGGCAGATAGGAGGAGATCCACGGAGGGACAGAGTGAAGACAAACAGAAGGAGAAAGATAGGGACAGACGGAAACTGAATGCAGACAGGCAGGGGGGAAGAGAGAGAGACAGAGAGAGAGAGACACTGAGAGCGAGCGCATGCGCCAGAAACAGGTTCAAGTCAAGGGTGGGGGAAAGGAAGTCTGGTGGTGCAGTGCTTGAAGAGTGCAACCGACAATGGAGAGATTGACTACTAGTTGAAAGGTTGGTGGTTCGAACAAAGATTGTAGCTTGGAAACCCTGAGTCAGTTCCGCTTTGTCTACAGGGTCGCAACTCGGAATGGACATTGGGGCTTTTATAAAGATTGAAAAGGAAAACCAGACAAGTGGAGAGTAAGAGAGACGGGGGGGCAGAAGGGGAGAAAAAAACAGAGATGGGGATCCAGAGAAAGGGGAGGGAAGGCAGAGCGGAGCTGTGGGGGCCCCAGACCCCTGACCCTGCTCTCCCCCTGCAGGTCCTGGCCCTGTACAACCAACACAATCCCGGTGCTTCGGCGGCGCCCTGCTGCGTGCCGCAGGTGCTGGAGCCCCTGCCCATCGTCTACTTCGTGGGCCGCAAGGCCAAGGTGGAGCAGCTGTCCAACATGATCGTGCGCTCCTGCAAGTGCAGCTGAGACCCCGCCCCGCCGGGGCGGGGCCTGTATTTAAAGACAACTGCTCCAAGGACAGCTGCCCCCAGCCCACCTGGGGGCCCATTAAAGGTGGAGAGAAGACTCCAGTCTCTGTCATTGTTGGGCTTACTGGGGGTCTCCTGCCTCCTCCCATCTCTTCTGTCCAGTATTTGACACCTGTCACCTCAACATTTGCTGCACATATTAGCTTCCAAACCGCCCCATTCTATGGGCATCCCTGAGGAGCCCTAGGGGTGTGGTTGGCCTGTTAACCCCAAGAGTGGCGGTCAAGTCCATTAACGCTGCCTCAAGAGAAAGACTGGGTCACCTATAAAGATTTACACCCTCAGGAACTGAGAATCGAAGGTTGTGGGCTAAGAGAGCTCCTGGGTGAGGCAAATGTGCCCAGCTATTTACCTGAGGATTGGTGGTTCAAACTCACGGAGAGCCCCCTCCCCAGTTCATTTTTAAAATGTCAGTGCCTTCCAGGCAGTTTGACTACCTGCACGCGCACACAGGACTGCTGTGAATCACAACCTACTCTTAGCACAGTGAGCACTAGTGAAACTCCTGTGTCCCAACAGATTCTAGCTCCAGGTGACTGACTGCATGTGTGTCAGGGCAGAGCTGCCCACAGGGCAAACCTATTGCCAGGCCTTTCTTTGTGGGGCTGCTGGGTGGTTCAAGCCAGTCTTTCCGGTTAGTAGCAGTTTACCCAGAGCACCATTTTTGGTGTCTTTTTCCCACTTACTCACCTAGGGAGCTCTAGTGGTCATATGAGTTGCACTGCTAATTCAAAGGCAGGTGGATCAAATCTGCCAGCTGCACTGTGATTCCATGTGATTTATAGCCTCTGAAAAGCTGCTAGAGGGTCAGCTGTGTATCAGTTCTGACTAACTGGCACATAACTTTTAGTCTAGGATTTCAGTCTAGGAATTCAAGGAACACTCATTTTAAAGGTGAAGAAATTGAATCCTAGGGAACCGGAGAGAAGAGTCATTGCCCAGCAGGAGCCCACAATCTAACACAGCTTTTCAGTGGTCTCCCCTCAGAGGGCGGACTTAGAAGAGGGGGCTTCTCTGAGGAGGTGGCAGTTGGGCCACACAAGGGGAGAATGAGGGGAGAGTGTCCAGAAGAGAAGACCTGTGGGACACCCTTGGGGTGTGCTAGATAGGGAGGAAAGAGGCTAGTGTAGTTGGAAGAGTGTGAGTAAGGGGGGCCACAGCATGACACACCTGGGCCAGAGAGTAATAATACATGGTCTCAACCAGCTCATTTCATTTGCTCACAGCTCCACAGAGCAGGGGTTGGCAAACTGCAGGTCTCCGCCAATTGCAGCCTGTCACTGGTTTGTGTAAATAAAGTTTTATTGGGATGTGGCTATGCTTTTTTAGAAGTTTATATGTTATCTACGTCTGGATGCTTGAGTAGTTGGGACAGAGAGTTCTTTGAACAGCAAAATCAAAAGCATTTTACTCTCTGGCCCTTTATAAAGAGTTTGCCCACCTCTACTGTGCAGACAGTTTGGTCCCCGTTTTATGCATGGAGACCATGTGGCACAGATAGCCTAAGGTAGTTGCTTATACTCACACAGTAAATGGGGCAGCTGGGATTCAAGCCCAGGCAGCCTGAGTTTGGGCCCAGAGGCTTAACCTTTGCTGTAGTGATAATTTACTCTGAAGGAGGTGGAGCCCTGGCAGGGTTCTGGGCATTAGAGGGATGTGCTCAGAGGGTCCCTGTAGCTGATGGTTGGACAGAATAGGGCCAATTGTGGCTGCAGGGACACCAGTGAGGAGGTGTCCAGTGAGGATGGTGACCTAACCTGGGGTGGGTCCCCCCTCCTGCCTCCATTCCTCCCCTCCTTCTGCTGAGCCTTGCTCGTGACTTCTCTCATGCTTCCTCTTTAGCCTGTTTCCCCTTTCTCCTGGTTTCACTTCCTCTCTTTCTTTCTCCCCTGTCTTTCCCCAGCCCCTGGCTCCTCCTTCAAGGACTGCCCTGGGATAGAAGACACCGTGAATGCTACTGTCCACTTAACTAGAGGTGGTAGCAACACTAGGTTTGGGTGAGGATGGCCTGGGCCCTGGAAGGGGCTTCCCAGTTCAGGGTTAGGGGTAGCGACGAGGTAACTCCTGCCCCATGTCCGGGAATTTAGGGGCCGGGGTTTGTAAGTACATTGTGCCAGGAGATTCCACCGCTGTCACCAGCCTTACCTGTACTACTGAGACCTCCCTGAGCTATGGCAGTGGAGCATTCCCAGCCCCCAGAGGTAACACAGAATGTGTCACCCCATCACAGGAACACAGCCTTGCCTTGGGCATGGCATAAGCAGAGACTGTAGGGACCCAGGAAGACACCATCACAGGTGCATTCTGTAGGGCCGCGGTCACCCACACACCCCAGTGTCAGGCCACTGGTGTCACACGCAGACACACACATCTTGGCAGCAGCTCGCCAGGAAATGAAACAAGCTGGTCTGGGGACTCAAGGACACTTGCACAAACATCCTCCATGGGGTCATGGCCACAGCAGGCCTGGCGTGCAGGCATGAAGGAGCGGGGCACACCATGCAGACGTCACTGGCTGGGGCATTGCAGGAGCACAGGCCAGCAGGCACCCTTGGTCTGACTGAGCCTACTCGCCTACATGACACTAGCCAGGGGGCACTCCCTGTGGCCGTCATACCCAGACACACTGTCACACCCAGGGGCCCAGACCACACACCCAGACACGCCCCCACCCGGGTCACAGATGCAGCCCTCACACGCCCAGCTCGTGCCTCGGCCCCAGGACAAGCAGTGGCCCCACACCCTGCATGGCCGCACACACTGGCTGCCAACCCACACCTCGCCCGCCCTCTGCATGACACATCCGCCCACCTGCCCTGGGGCTGCCGCCGCCCTACCAACTGGCAGGCGGAACCAGGGGAGGAAACTTGTGGGCTCAGCACCTTCTACCACACGCATGCGGGGTGCACTGCCTCTGCCTAAGCCCTGGCACCACAGGCCCCTAGTGGCCAGGACACGGGCAGGACAAGCCTGGCCTTGCCCATAGCCAACCACCGAGGCAGGGCAGGGGGGTTTTAGGGTCCTGCTCCCCTCCTCCTACCTCTGCTGGCAGGCGGAGGGAAGCTGTGGGGGGAGACTGCGTTCCGGCTGGAGCCCCAGCTTCCTGTCCACCCCCCTAGGGGGGACAGGAAGCAGGGCCGGGGAGGCCAGCTCAGGCCTTCCTGCTCCCTCCTCAAGACAGGCTGGACTGGGGTCAGAATACGTATGTGAGACACACCCCCTCATCAAGCTTCTATGCATTCATTACTGTTTCTACCATGAACGAGTGTGCAGGGAACTCTGTGTTTATGTCAGCCATACATACAGGGAGACACACACCCCACCTTTCCAGAAGTCTCTGAGTATACATTGTTGGGGTGTTTGTAATGTTTGATGTGTCAGATCTCTTCGTGGGAGAGAAGGCACGCTTTGTGGTGAGCCTTGTGTGTCTCGCATGGGAACTTGCACATCAGCCTGGGTGCTTCGTTGTGGGTATTTTCTCTGTGAACGTGTACGTGCCTGTGTTCAGCTCCATGGCTTTGTGACTCTTCCATTTCCATGCATAAGGCTGTTTTCCATGTTTCTCTGAGTTCTTGTCCCAGCTCCATCTCATACAGCACATGGTTGTGCCTATGTGAGTGAGTCGAGATTATCTTCCAGGCGCTGTTGTGTCTTGTTTCTCAGCAGCAATGTGGGTGTTTTCTGAGTAAAGTAGGTCTGTGAGGAGGGTATTTTGTGTCTCACACACGCATTGGGTTTCCTCTGTAACCGTCCCCGGTGTCCGTGGGCATAATGGTGTTGGGTTAGGTTGTGTCATCAGTGTCTGCATAACTGCTATTCTGAGCACGTCTGTGTGGTATCTTTCCAGCCTGCCATCATTGTCAATGTCTGTGTGTCCTTCCTCTGCCTCTGTGAGCAGCTGCTGTCTGCATTTTGTGTCTCCTGCGTGGGCTGGTGACTTCAGCCTCAGAGGAGTTATGAGCTGTGTGGTCTCTACTTTGTGTCACCCAGAGGGCATTTCCAGGTCTCTGGCGGGGTGGGAGAGGATGGGGGTTGTCTTCCAGCTGCACAGACTGTGGGTCTGTGTTTTGGGCTGGGGCTTTCCCAGGAGAGGGATGCTGACACCCATGAGAGGAACTGTGTCTGTGGCGAGGCCCCTGGCTGGCTGGTGCCACGCTGGCTCAGGCTGGCTGCGGTGGCAGGCAGGGCAGGGCAGGGGCTGCAGTGGGCACTGGACTCACGCCCAGCCCTTGGTATAAATATCCCGCTGCCAGGCGGCTGTGTTTACACGGTCCCAGCCCGGGGGCAGCCATGGCCCAGTGGGTCCTAGAGGGCGGGGGTGACCAGGCCACAGCAGACATTCCCTTCTGGCCAGACAGGCTAGCAGCCTTGGCATTCCCCTCTCTCCTGCTCCCTGGGTGGGGGTTAGGCGGGGACCCCCTTATTCCTGGCTCTCAGGGGCCACCCATGAAGCTGAGCTGATGTCCCGCAGGGGGCCCCCCAGGGCCTGGGAGACAGAGGGGAGGGGGCAGAGACTGAGCAGGGAGCAGGACAGGAAAAAATGAGGCCCTGGAGCGAGTGGGAACAGGAAGGAGGGGGCCCAGCTGAGGAAACAGGGTGACAAAGCTGGTGACAGAGCCCAGAGCATGAGGTGGAGGGAATGACATGGAGAAAAGGTGTAAAGTGACACAGAGAGGTGAGGGAACAGAATGAAAAGAATGACGGAGAAATGAGAGGGCGTGAGCAGTTGGGACAAGGAACAGCACGGGGCAAGGGACAAAGACGGACAGGGACAGAGAGAAAGGGGTCAGGTGTAGTGTGAGGGGAATGGGAGCTTAGGTCTGGGACCAGGCCAAGAGATGAGGCTTGGGGAAGGGGATTGCCCCGCTGTGTCCTCCTTCCCTGACTCAGCCCCTCCACTCACCTCACCCTAAGGACCTGGGGGCTGAGCTTGGGGAGAGCTCTGGGCCTCATTTGCTCAGAGTCTGAGATGGGGGTGTGTCTCTTGTCATCTGAGATCCCCATCTGCCCATCTAATCCCTGGCTGTCACCAGCCTCACCTCAGCTGAAAGGCCTTCAGCTGTAGGGAACTTGCACTCCAACTAGCTGACTAAGCCCAGTTCTGACTCAGTTGCTGTCTCTACCACGTCCCTCCCCTCTTTCTACACACCACCATGTGTGGGGGACTCATTCCAATACCATTGGCGAAAAAAATAGAAAAACTGTTTATGGCAAACATAATAATCACATTTAATGACAAATTGGCCCCAAACATGCCTGTTGCTAAGGGCCTCTTTACAAGGTACACCCTTGTGAATTTAGTGCATAAGCACAAGTGCCTAAGAAATGTTACTCCTCTCTTCTTGTCTTTGCAAACACTGAGGCTGATGGCTTAGTGTAGAGGAATTGTGCTGCCACCGCACGCAGTTAATCCACCAGCTCCTCAGCGGGAAAGATTCACTGAGTCTGAAAACCTGCTGGATAGGCTTCGGGTTGGTCCATACAAAATCAGGATCTTGGGGTGTAGGTGGCTGCTACATGGGTACTGGATGTTAATGGAGGATCAGCGGTCAGTTCCTATTTGATAAGAAGTTTGCAAGTTTGGAGAACATATAATAGAGGGATAATCTTAGAGGACGAAGATGATACACCTGGGGCCTAATACTGCATGGGGACAAGTCAGTGGCACAGCTGCTCATGCTGGAGGCTGGTGCCTAGGACATGGTAGGGGGGGTGGGGGCAAGCTTAACAGCTATTATCTGTAGTCTCGTGCTTCGTGACTCTTCCCATTTAAGGAAGTATCTGTACCATCTCCCTCTCTGCCTGGCCCCTGGTTGCCCTGCTATCTGCTTCTTTTTGTTGTTACGTGCCATACAGTTGGATCCAACCCACAGCTGACCCTCTAGAAGGTTTTCAGGGACAGTAAACAGCACGGGAGGAGACTGTTCATCTTTCTCCCATGGAGTAGCTGGTGGATTCAACCTGCTAGTGGAGTGGTTTTTCGGGCTCCTTGCTTTTGATGGCCATGGCATCCTGAGCCATCTGCGAGCTGGAGCTAGTAGTACTGTCTACTGGCTCTTGGGAGCATCTTTGAGTTCTGTCCCTCACACCCACTGGGCTGGAGGATGGACTGCTTGGCAGCCAGCGTGGTTGTAATTACTTGATGGTGACTCCATCTCAACGGCCCGGTCTCGACACTCACTCTCACTTTCTATGTCTGACTCTACTTCTGGCTGACCCAGGGAACAGAGCTGAAAGTGAGGGTGAGGAGCTGAGGGCCGAGGTCTTGGGGTCTCCCTTACTCTGTGCTGCATGTCTGAGGGGGCAGTTTCGTGGATCAGCTGTTCCATCTAATAGGAGTGAGGGGGTCTGTGGGATTCATCTTCCTGAACTTTGGCCTGCCCCTGACCCAGTTCCTTCTTTGGATGTATGTGTTCTGGGGGAGCCTGAGTGGGTGTGGGGGCATGGGAAGGCGGGGTGCCTGGGTTCCCACAGGCCGGCGGCTGACTGAGTCACCCGCGGCCATCTGGCTCCCATTAGCTCAGGGCGGCAGGGGGCTCTGTGGGGCGGGCCCTGTGGCCGCTGGGGGCAGGGATGTGTGTGTGTGTGTGGGATGACTCAGGACCCATGATAACAGCCTGTGCGTATGTGGGGAGTGTAAACAGGCGAGGGAGGCAGAGGAAGTGAAGAAGGGAAAATTGTGGCTGGACCAGGGCGGGGGTGGGGGGGCAATGGGGCTGTGAGGGGAGAGCCCTCCTACAGCCCCCCTCCATGTTTGAACTGGTAGGTCCTGTGACCCTGGTTCTTCATCTGCCCACCCTTCACAAGCCTGGGCCTCCCCTGCCCACAGTGAACTGTTACTTAACAGCCCAGGGTCGGCTGCTCAGAGCATTCAGGCTGGGTCAGCAGATTGACAATCAGAGATAAAATCTGACAGACAGAGAGGTCAGGGCAGGGGCTGTGAGATGGATACAAGCATGCAGGGAGACAGCAGCAGCTCAGAGGTGGAAGGAGCGTGACTGTGACAGTGGAGCAGGACAGGCAGGACCCAGCGCCAGGCCCAGGGGCCCGGTGTGAGCACCTCTACCCAGGCCCTGGAACAGGTATGACGCCGCTGCGTGGAGAGTGTCCTGGCGTGGTCAAGGGGAGGCCGTTCTGTGGGGACAGAGACTGAGAGGACCAGAGACAGAGACAGAGGGAAGGAGAGGAACAGCAGACAGAAATGTTGGGAGGAAAAGAGACAGAGATAGAGAAAATGCGAGAATATACAGGTAGAAAGGGCAAGGAGATAAAGGCAGGCTGAAGCAGGGAACCCCAGAGTTAGGGCCTGAGAGTCTGAGACGTGGTGTGGACTCAGCAGGCGGGTGGCAGTGGTGGGGTTGGGGAGACTGCGGTAGTGACACCTCAGAGAAGAGTTGCTGAGCCAGGCTGCCAACAACTGTCTTGTTGAGGGGTGGGGGGGGGTAGACATCAGTCCCCGTCCAGGTCCAGCTCGGGGCTGGGCGCGTCCTCCGGCTCTTCCTCGTCGAAGTACCTCTCCTCCTCGTCCCGTGCCACAATGTCCAGGTTGTCAAAGTCAGGGTTGTCGTCCACTGTGCTGCAGGGGGACAGGCTGTTAGGGGCAAGGCCTCCCTGGGACCCAGGCCACCTGCCCCCCTGCTCTCTACATTTTGGAGAAGCTGGGGACCTGACTGGAGTTTGGGGGGACAAGGGGCATGTCAAGGGGTCTAGGGAACTAGAGGACAGAGGTCAAATGCTGACAACTAGCTGACTCAGAAGGGATTGGCCTTTAAACTTCTTCAAACTGAAAAAGGGAAACATCATACAAGTCAGATTTTTCCATAAAAATTCAGATTTCCAGTTCTTCAAGCAGGGTCTATATTCCCTGAGGCAGGTGTTCTCAGCAGAGTATGGCTTTACTCCCAGGAAGATTTTGTGACATTGTCATTATCACAACTGGGTTGGGGTTTTCTATCGGCACATAGTCCAGGATATGGCTAAGCCTCCCATGGAGCACAGGACGGCCCACAGGATCGCCCAGGGGCACAGGACGGCCCACAGCACCATCACACCTCTGCCTCCCACCCATGGGTTCCACCCCTGTCCCGCTGGCCTTGATTCTGAGGAGCTCCCAGCCACACTGAGGTGATGCTTAAGCCTCTGTGTCTGCCTGTCTGTCCCTACGACTCACTTCATGTGGGCCACCTTAGCGCCTTTGCCCTTGCTTGCCCCCTAGGAACATACCGCCCCCAAGACTTCTGGGACTTCTCTTGACTTTCTGGGGGCCCTTGCTCACATGTCACCTCCTCAGACAGGCTCTCCCCTTCTCTGGATTTATTGTTCCTTGTGGTCTCATCACCACCAGATGCTAGATAATTCTGTCATCTTCCAGAGTTCATCAGCTCTGCTCCCTGCTCTGCCCTCAGAGACGGACACAGCAGATGCCCAATAAAGCTGCTGGATGAGCAGCAACAGCCCCAGGACTGGCTTCAGGCCCATCCCTCCCTGTCATTCAGGCCAGGCCCAGTGTCCTCCTAGTCAGCTGAGAAGTGGTGACTGGCTTCCCCAGGGATCCTCACGTCCCAGGCTCTGGGCCGACCCCACTCTGTGGGAACTGGGGCCCCCAAGCAGCTCCACCTGAGCTGGACAGGATCAGAGAACCTACCCTGCAACCAGGGGACCAAGCCAGTGATGCCTCATTCACTGGAGTCAGTGGGGTCACAACCCCATTTCCCCCACCAAGGTCTGAGTGGAGAGACAGCTTGTTCACAGTCACAGTTCCTAAGTGACCAGGGCTGGAATGGAATCCAGGGCTCTGTACCACCAGGTCAGGTGGCCTCACTTTAGGAAACCATTTCCCTTTGACCTTGATACTTCATGTTCCTGTGCCCTGTACCCTGGGAGCAAAATCCTTTTCTAAAACAGGCCACCGGGTATCTCTCTCTCAGAATTACACTGCAGAAATTCAGCCACTGGGACTATGGAGCTACCACCACAGGAGGCAATGACCCTGCTAGGTGTCAGCTCCTGCTGCACATAGTCCTGGGGGACATGTGGGGCTCAGGGTAGTGGCATTATCTCAGACAGAATGGCCTGGCTACAGTATATGGTCAGTACTGGACAAAGGGTCAGCCCTGCCCCTTCCTTTCTTGAGGGCCTGAGGGGACGAAGGCTCTGGGACAGACCAGGTGGGTGCAGGACCACCCAGCCACCTCTGGATCTGGGTATCTGACTCTAGACCTATGTTCTGGACCTGCTCGAGAGCTTGAAATATGAATGTGGGGATAGGTGGGTGTGGGCCCAGAACACCTGTAGTCAAAGTCCCCGTCCTTGCCGTCCAGGAAGCGCTGGTGCATCCGGCTGGTGAACTCCTCCCGCAGGATCAGCCTCTCCTCAGAATCCGGGACCCAGGCCTCTGAGTCTCTGCTGGAGCTGTCGTCTAGAGAAGACACCCGCAGAGGGCGCTTGTGGGTGCTGAGTGCACACAGTGGGGAGCTGCTACCTCCAGGCCCAGCCCTGTGCCAGGTGCATGAGGGGTCATGCAGTGGCTGCCGGCCAGGCCCCTGCCCTCCAGACACTGACAGTGCCGGGCTAAGGAGACTAGGGACTGAACAACAGGAAGATCTGATGACAAATAGATATGAGAGGAGGAGAGAGGACATTCCTGGCAGTGGGAGGGCAGGTACAAAGGTCTTAGAAGTGCAAGGCCAGGCAGTACGAGCAGTTCCATCTAAAGACTGGAGAGGGCTTGGCCAGGTAGGGCTAAAAGCCATGCCAGGCGGGAGGGCTTGTGGTGTCAGCCCTTCTTGTTGGGGGCTTAGCTTGTTGCCGGAGAAAGAAGAGAGACAGACAGGTCTAGGCCGGGTTCCTTACCTTCCTCATTACTGTCGTCTTCTTCCTCTTCCTCCTCCAGGCAGGCCTCCTCCTCTTCCCGCTGCTGGAGCAGCCGCTGCTGCACCTCCCACTCTTGGTAGGACTGGAGCAGCAGGTCAGAGAGGGGGCAGGCCGGGGTGCTGGGGGAACCGGACTTTGGAGGCTGGGGAGCCGGGGCACGGGCACGGGCACTGAGTTCCTCTTGGGTCAGGTACCGCCCGATGTACTGCTCGTACAGCAGCGGGGCACGGAACCGCATCTGCTCGTCACTGAAGTACTCGCCCCCTGTGCAGGGTAGAGGGTGGTCATGAGGGTCAGGCATGCAGGCCAGAGGCAGGGCTGGGTGTGAGGCATGCATGTGCTCATGGGGCACACGTGTCCCAGCGTGTTTATGCACTCCTACTTGCAGAAAGCCTGCAGGAGCCCTGTCCTGGAGTCACGTGGGAGTGCGTGCTCACACAAGTGGCTGTGTGGCCCAAGCATGTCCACACACAGTCCTCTCTTGGCTGCAGCCTGGCAGCCCGCCTTCATAGGCACAGCTAGTCTGGTGCCCATGGACTGCGTGCCCGGGCAGTATCCACAAGCTCCACTACTAGTGTGCCGTGCATTCATTCGTTCTTACCTTATTTTCCTCACCTCTCTCCCCCTACCACGCCCTGAATCTTATTCTTTCCATCTCTCTACAACTTGTGCCTCCTCCTTTGCTAAAATCTGTCCTCACTAGGGTTCAACTCTACCCATCTTTTCACTTTGGTTCCAGTTCTAAAATGCTTTTAATTATGTCAAAATAAAAAATGTTATCAGTGTTTTTCCTTTATCACTTTCACATGCTGTATGTCTTATTTAAGAAAGATCTCATGTTCCCAGGGTCAGAAACCTGTTCCCCTTGGTTTCTTGCAATACTTTTGTGGATGGCGTGAGGAAGGGATCCCTTTGTCTACACAGAAAATCTGCTATCACAGTGCTGTGTTTGGAGCAAGCCTCCTTTACCCACGGATTTGAAAGGCTGCTTCTTCCAGCTGCAAAGTTCTGTCCTTCCTTTTATCCCTCTCTGTGCCTTCCTTTCCTCTTTAGGCCCATCTGCGCCACCCCCCCCCCCCTTACTTCACTTCTATCTTAGTCTCTCCCTATCTTGGCCGGAAGACTCACCTCCCACGACAGCCGTCCCTCTATATTTCTGCTCTTACCCCTTCATTTCTCACTACCTCTGCCTCTATCTTTCTGTTACTCTTCACCTCTGTCTCAGTTTCCTGCTCACTCATCTCTCTGTCCCTCCCCATTTCGACCTCAGCCTGCCTTCCCTCTTCACTTGTCTCTCACCTTGGATGAGCTCACGCAGAGCAGCATAGCGCCGGTTGCGCAGGGTACGGGGCCGGGCAGTGCCCTGCCGGGCCACCTCAGCACAGTAGAAGTCTGCACGGTGGTCCCCACGCAGGTGGCTGAAGCAGGCCAAGTGCTCCTCACGGAGGCCTGTGCGGAAGCGCTCCAGGAACACCAGTGGCTTCTCATGGTACAGCTGGCTGAGGATGGCCACCTTTTCATGCTCTGTCAGGTCAGGTTCACCCTGCTGCTGGCTGCACACAGGCAGGTGGCCAGCAGCCACGGCCCGCAACATGGCACTCACTGCTGCACTCTCGGTTCCAAGGGGGTCACTGTCAGGGGCCTTGGGTGCTCCCTCCAAGGTGTCCACCTTGTCCTCAGACCTGGGTGGGACGGGTGTCCAGCTCATCTCCCCCCAGTGGCCAGGGCTGGGCTTCATGCAACCTGCTGGGAGAGATTTATGAGGCTTCAAGTAGCAGTAAGGGAGCTCTTGTGGCCTAGTGGTAAGAATCTGTGCTGCAATCCCAAAGGTAAGCAGTTAGAATTCATCAGCTGCTTTACCAAAAAAGGACAGGTAGTCTCCTCCTGTGTGACTTACTGCCTCTGAAAACCTGCTAGAGGGACAGCTGTGGGGTGATTCTGACTCTAGAAGATGGTAACAAACACGTGGCAGTGGGAGCTCTAGTGGCTTCATGGTCTAAAGCTGTGCTGCCATCCCTTCTTTGTCTGCCTTTTCTCTAATAAACCTCATTCTTTGCTTGGGGGGAAAAACGAAAGAAAAGTTTTAACTGGACCAGAGAAAGGTGGATATCAGAAGGACAAGAGGCTAAGTGGACAAATCGTGCTTTGAGAGTTGGGGGTGGTGTGAAAGGCTTATATGGGACAGCCTTCAGGGCTCTGGCCTGAGCATGATCAGCCTGTCCCTGAGACTGGGAGATGGAAGAGGTGCAGGTTTGGGATGTGGAAGTTGTGAGGGCCCCGGGAATACAAATGGGGAGGTGTCCCAGAAACTACTAGAGAAATGAAAGTTTCAGGAGGTGGGCAGGGGTGAAGGTTGGAAAGAGGGGAACATGAACAGACGGGGAGAAGACATATTTGTGAAAGAGGATTTGTTGGGCTTTTAAAAAAAAAAAGAGTACCCCAGAGAGCCACATCCTAATCCTTAACACCTGTGAATGTTACCTTTATGCCCCAAAACAGTCTTCATAGTTATGATTACATTAAGGATACTGAGCATGGGAAAATTATCCTGGATTATACGTAAGTTCTCTGAGAAAGGAACTAGCCTAAGACAGGGAAGATTTAAATTAATTTGAGCACTAGACAGGCGAAGAAACAGGTGAGACTAGGACATGGAAGGAAACATTCTTGAAAGGTTAATTTTGGAGGTGGGGTGGTTGGGAAGTGGGTCTGCGACGAGAGACCGGTTACCCTGGTGAGAGGGACAGGTGAGGTGTGCCTCTCTAAAGTGTCCTCCTTCACGTTCCCGGGGAATACTCTTCCAGGGACACTGCAGTTACGCCCTCCCTCCGCCTCAGCGCGGCTGGGGCCTCACCCTCATCGGGTCCCCTTGCTGTAGGGGCCGCAGTCGCCACGGCATCCATCCTGATTCTCCACGACTTCTCAACCACCGCTGCCACTCACCGGCCCAAGGGCCCCACTTAGCAGCTCCTTCCGGTTGCGCACTCTCCCGAAGCCGAAAGCTCCGCTGCATCCTGGCAGCAAGGTTCCGGGCTTAACGTGGACCTCTCTATACGCATGCGTGCCTACGGAAGCAATCCGCAGTGGCGCAGAGATCAGGGAGGCCTCGTGGTGCTGCCTATCTGAACTGCTACACAATTGGAAAGCTATAAAGCATCTGGTTCATGACTCATCTTTTCTCGGTGCTGTTAACTCCAGCACCCAGCAGAGGCTTGGAACAGAATGGCCCAGCATTTTGGGGTGGACGCCAGTCAACCTTCATTTCTCCTAGGCGGCTCTGGTGCTGTCAATCAAAATCCTCTCTGGCTGTTCGAACCCAAAAGTGGTCCTGTGGGAGAAACATGGCCAGTCTCCTACCTTGCGATTCACATCTTGCTAAAAGACACTGGAGGGACAGCTTGTAGATTCTGACTCCATGGCAATTGCATTTGAGGGGTTTTAAGGCTCTCGTGACCTGTAGGGGGTTGTGCTGCTGAAACCAAAAGTGGCGCTCCCTAGGTGGTTAGAATCCGCCACCAGCTCCTCAGAAAAAAGGGGGTCTCCCAGCATCTTGCCCCTCTATCCAGTCTGTGGTGGGGATGAGATGGGTAGTAGAACTTGCCACCTTAGTTTCAATATGTAGCTAGGTAACCGGAGTCGTATCTCTTTAGGATGGGTAGGAGCCAGCCTGACTTGGGGAAGGGTGGAAGTGCTCATTTCTTGCAGTTTGGTCTGAGTTTCAAGGGCTTCACTGTGGTAGTGGAGGGATAGAGAAGTTCTACTTTGAAGTTCTCAAGATTCTTATTTTGCCAAGTAGAGGTTTATAATTTATGAATTCCTTTCAGGACAAGGATTCAGATCCGTTGTACATAGGGTTGCTGACTCACAACCTAAGTCTCGTAGGATACCTTTCCCTTACACTTTAGAACAAATCTGGTTTGAGAGACAAAGCCAGAGAGGTCACCAGGGACTCAAACTGTAGCTTGCACACTTTTATTCTGAGCGGCTGTGGCACAGGGTAAGGAAGGTTGTAGTAACCCAGACTAGCTAAGAGCAAGAGAAGCACATACTGCTTTATTCTTCGATTACCTACTGATCTGTAGGGAGGCAACTCATTTGCCCAGTCTTAACACTCATAATTGACCTTCAAATGGGGTTTTTTTTTGATGCGCAGAACTGCATGGGAAGAGACTGCTCTGCTGGATTTAAACTGCCAAAGGCATCATCTGAGTTTGCAATGCTACTCCCTACAGATTAGGTCACTGAAACTCCTTAAATGTAGGTTATGTTGTGTGCTGGACTAGACTCAGCACAGCTGACTCCAGTGTTTCCAGAGGCAGTAAATTACATGGGTAGCTCTGGTGTCCTAGTAGTAAAAATCTGTAATGCAGTCCCAAAGACACATGGTTCAAATCCACCCACTGCTCTGAGAGTTGGGTATGGGATTCTTTCTGAAAACCCACTGCGGGGGTCAGCTATGGGTTGGTTCCAACTTGATGGTACACAACAAATTACATCCTGTGGAATAGCCACATGCCTCTGGGATTATAGTGTAGTTTCTTACCACTAGGCTATCAAAGTTCCCTAGTGGAAGGGTATGTTGTCATCAAGTTGCAACAGATCTGTAATTCCAGCAAGTTTTCAGAAGTTAGTTGCAGGCTGCCCATCCTTTTCCCATGGAGCAGCTAATGGATTCAAACTGTGTGGGTTTGGGATTGTGACAGTTTTACCACTAGGCCACCAGAGCTCACTAAAGGGAAGTTATAAAGGTCTTAATTTGCCAGTGGGCAGGGACAGTATTTGGGTGCTAAGAGAAGAGGTCAGCAGAGGGTGTTATCAATGCATATATGGATCTGAAGAGAATTTCTCAGGGGAACCTCTCTAGGATTTCACTAAATAGCAGGTGTAGAGTCTGCAGGGACACCTCAGCAGCTAGCACCTACCTCCTTTCGGGTTCAATGCCTGAGAGGAAGTGCATCCCACTCCTGTGTCCCAGCACAAACATGTGAACAAAGTGCTGATGAAAGATGGTGGCTGTGTGGTTTCAATATGAGGCAGTCTAGATTACCTTGCTGTTAGGTGCTCCAACTCACAGCAAACCCAATATACTACGCAATCCTGCACCATCCTCACGACTGTGGCCGAGTCTCTGTTGCAGCCACTGTCAATCCATCTCATTGAAGATTGTTCCTTTCATTGAGTGACCTTTTACCAAACATGACGACACTTTTCAGGAACTGGCAATTAAGTCTTTCTATCACATCTTCAAAGGGAGGTTTTTAAAGTGTTTTGGCAGTTCATGATGACTTCCAACTCCCACGTTAAGTCCTTACCACTTTCTCTCAGACTTCTCGACCTCTGATCATTTGCTGCTGTCACCAGATAGTGCATCTGAACCAGGAGTCCCGTGAGGGCAGGGGAAAGGACTATTTTGGCCAGGCTGTGCCCCTACCACCAAGGATGGATAGAGAGAGGCACCATGCTTGGCATAAGCTAGCTGAATAAAGTTTCCTGGAATCTCCAGAGGTCTGAGCTACAGGAGATTCACCTAAGAATCATCCTGAGCCAGGGCAGACCAGGGCTGGGGAGTTAATACCCCATAATGATTTTACTAGCCCTGCAATCACCCCATCTTTCCCTTGGCCTCAGGACTATATTACACTTTCTATCAAAACTTTCGGATAGATTTGGAGAGTGTATTGCCAGTGAGGCAATGAAAGACCCAAGAATCACTTTGAAAATCCACTAATTAATTTGCAACTTGGGTCCCCAGGATGCTCAAGGGAACATCCTCTGCCCTCATACTAAGCAAGGCACATGAAGCCCTTGGTAATTACATGTTTGCTTGATAAATGAGGAAGTAATTTCCCCTTAGAAAGCCACCCTTAACCCCAAATTAAACGCCAAGTACAGTAACACTGCAGGGTTTCCATCCTTGCTTCCTTCCTTCTAAGAAATGCCATGTCATTTATTCAAAGAAAATAAAACAGGGCAAATACATTTCTTAATAACTGGGTTTGTTAAAATCCCATGAAAACATATGGGACAGGAGGAAGTAAAAATAATCAAAGAGCACTACAGGAAAAATGCTCAGGCCTGGGAGCTGGAGGGGAGGCTGCAAATGAACCTGGGCTTTCTGAAGGAAAGGATCCCAGCCCCCTTTGCCCCTCTTACCCATTTCATCCCACCAGAAACTACCAGGACGCCTGGTATAAAAGGTTTCAAGTTCAATAGTCACACTCTCTCCAAATACAAAAAGCAGTTACAATTCAACTGAACACAGAAGCTGTGTGCAAAGTTATGGGGAACCGAGACATTGTATAAAAAGTTAGGTCAAAGGTGGCTTTGTGGTTTGTTGGGGTTTTTTTTGTGTGTATTTTTTGAGGGTGTGGCTCTTCCTCAGTCACCTGAAGTCAGCAAAGAGATGAAATAGCCTATCAATAGCTGACCCACAGTAAAAATTGACAAATTCTCAAACTAAAAAAAAAAAAGGAAGAGGGAAAACATAATTACAAAAGAAAAAAGATCTGTCACTGCCTCCTCTCTGCATTTTGCTCATGGGTTGATGGTTTGTTTGTTTTTTTTTTTAAGTTTTCAACTTTTTTTTTTTAAATCCTGAAAAGTAGACTGTAAAACAGCTCCTGGAAGAATTTATAACAAACTGCATGAGGGTCTGGGAAGATGAAGGGCCGAGGGTGGGGCTGAGTGAGTGTGAACAGGAGGAGTCCTCAGTCACCCAGCTTCACTGTACCAAGGGAGGGGAAGGCTTTTTAGTCAAAAAGGGAAGAGGAAGAGGAGGACATGGGAACAAACAGAAGATAAAAGGTCATTGTTGCCTGTTTGAATCCAGAGAAATGCCAGGCCCCTTGTGTGGAGCCCTCAGTTGGGAGGCAGCTGGCTGGAGGGAGTCAGCCCTGGGACGACCTGTCTTCCAGCACCACACGACCCAGTGGGGGCATCAGCTGGGCCAAGGTGGCGCTGGTAGAGAAGCGGGCAGGACCTCCGGGTGCCCTGGCTACTGTGTGCTCGTGCCGCCCTGTGTGCTCCCAGCGTAGCTACTGTAGTCGTAGTTCCCGTAATATGGCGGCCACTGGGCCTGGTTCTGATAGTACTGGTTCCACTGCTGGGCATACTGGGGGAGAGAAAGCAATATGTAAGACCCCAGCACCTGGCTTTCCTCCTCCACACCCACCCTCACCCTCACCTAAGGTAGAGATGGGTGCCAGGATGGCAGCTGACAGCTGGGTCCCGAGTGCCCAAGAAGGATGAGTGACTGAGCTGCTGTCACATGAGCAGACAGTTAGGACTACAGCCTAGGTCTCTTGACTAGCCAACTCAAGAGTCCTCTCAGGCATAACCAGACAGTGCAATAAAACTATTCAGTAACAGGAATGAAGCCTGAAGACCAGACAATCAGATAGGCAATTAGCACGGTGCAGCCTCCTGAAAGCCCCAATCTCAGCTCGCTGTGCTGTGCAGGAAGGCTGGGAGACGCCTCCTTGGCACTTAGTTCAGACATGGTTACCAGTGAGCACCAGTCCTGAGCCCAGGCTTCTGTCCTTTTTGGAGCAGCACGGACTCAAGTCTGAGAATATGCACTCAGGAGGAGCCCCTAAAATTTTCTTTATCCAGGCAGCTCCCAGTCTAGCACCTACCTGCTGATACTGGTTATAGCTGGGCTGAGGGTAGGTCTGTGCGGTGGGAGGTGGCGGCGGGGTGTAGGGGGCCGGGGTGTACCCGCCGTAGCTCCCGTAGGTGTAGGCAGGTGGTGGTGGAGGTGGAGGTGGTGGGGCTGTGTAGGCCTGGGTGTAACCTCCCTGGTTGTAGGGTGGCTGGCTGTAAGTTGGCTGGAAAAGACAGAAAAAAACAAACCAAAAAAACTCAAAATAACCACCAAGGCTGTGAGAGAGCCAGTTTGTAACTGGGATGGAGGAAGGGCCCACAGTGGTTCCTGGTGAAGATCATTTTAGGGCTGAGGAGAAAGCAGGTGCTCTGTGTCACTGTCCAGACAGGATGGTCAGCCTCCTCATTTGTCCTACACAGAGAGACCGGAAGGCAAGTATATGATCTCTCCTGAAATCCAGCCCACTTTGGATTGCCTGGCATGATGAGTAAGCTGTGTGCACAAACCACTCTTAGCACAGGACATGGCTCCTGGGAGGAAGATCTCTTGAAGAACCAGAGTATTTATCTCAGGTCATGACACAAGTGTGGGGCTAGGGTTTAAGTGTTGGGCAGCTGGACTCTTGTTTAAGGAAATACCCTTATCAGACTAGGAGTAGCAATCAATCCTTGAATCCTGTGTCTGCTTCCTGCCACATGCAAAGTGCTCAGGAAATGGTTGTCCAACAGGGGTATTCCGTTTACGTAGTTTGTGCACTCCAGAGACTGGTCATGGGAAGTGAGCACAACTTGCCCTGACCCTCAGGGCAAAATGCCAGGGTACTCCCACACCTGTTTTTAGGGCTAAGTGGCCTCCTTTTCCTTTCTTGGGCCTGAGTTTCCCTATCTTGAGGACAAAGAGGCTGCCCCTTTCCAGTCTGTACAAGTGGTAACTTGCAATGAGAGTGATCTAGCGGATTCATGAGGCCAGTGGCCCAGCCAGGAGAATGTCACCCCTGCCTCGAGTGAAGAGCAGTGGCCAGAACATGTGCCATCTTCCTCCGTGGCGCCATGCTCGTCTGTACTGCTGAGTGTGCAGGCGCATACCCTTCTCACCTGTGGAGGGCTGTAGCTGCTGACGGTAGGGGTGCTGGTATTGGCGCTGGAGCCAGGGATGGTGCTGTTCTTGTTGTAGGTGCTCGGCACAGGGGGGTTCCGAGCAGGGCTGTAGCTGGGTGGTGGTGGGGGCTGCTGTGGTGGTGGCTGTTGCTGAGGGATCCTATTGTAGCTGCCTCGGTTGTTGGAGTTGTTGTTATCCCGGTTGTTGTTACCCCAGCGGTTCTGGTTGTAGCCACCTCCGCCACTTCGATTGAAACCTGTATGGGACAGACCCAGGAGAGCCCATCACTCTCAACTTGAGGCCACTGCTCAGGAACCGAGTGCGGGGCCCCAGAGAGCTTAGCACAGACTGCCTGCACTTCAGTTAAGGAGAATGAACAAAGCAATTGCACCCCAAACAAGCTCCCTGTTCTGGACCTGCTAACTGCAGTCATCACAGTCTGCTGAGAGGTCATCTCCCCACTGGACTGAGTCTGAGGAGAGACCAGAACAGTCCGGTCCTGTGGTGTGCTTAGTATCTTGCTGGCCACTAAGCAAACCAAAGAGATCAAGGAAGAGGGATGCTAAGCACTGGGGACAGCCATGGGTAACTCATAACTGATTCTCTTCAGCCATAGCCCCATTGACCATGCCTGAACATCTATGCAGTGGTTTGTGTGTCCCAGAACCCTCTCCCCTCCTGATCAAGTCCTACTGTGCCTCTGGACCTTAGCTTAGACATCAGCACCTTAGGCAGCCTTCCCTGAGCCCAGCTACCCTGAGACACAGGGTTGGGTGTCACCGATGCTCACAGGCCCAAGGACTGTCTCTGTAGGGTGATGTCAAGGCCATGGCTGCATTCCCAGATTCTTAGCACAAGAATGTAGCAAAGCTAGACAGGTTTGTTCAATTATGAACACTTGACTTCAAAGACAGCACAACTAGTGACTTGGAGTTAGAGCAAAGTAATCCCTCTATTTGTGTTAAAGACAAAAATATCCTAGCATTTACCTGGTGCCAGATTGGTCCCTACTTCCCAAAGAACTTTCACAGATACAATGGTAATGTGACTGAACTCCTGACACACAGTGCCCTGGGAAGTAGGACAGCAAGTTTCCCGAAGGCCCAGAGAACTCAGGTGCAGCCAGGGAGCCCAGCACTGTCTTGGGGACAAAAGCCAGGAGACGCTATGGTGGCTGCCTCACCTCCTCGGTAGTTGCCGCCTCCACCGCCACCACCACCTCGGTTCTGAAAGCCTCCTCGGTTGCCACCAGGGGGCCCTCGGTTGTCGTAGCGCTGGAAACCGCCTCCACCTCCCCTGCCCCGGAAACCACCACCACGGTTGTCAAACCGCTTTTCAGGGGGTGGCCCGGCCTTGCGTCCTTCTTCGTTGTACTGCCTCACCAGCTTGTCTGCTTCCTCACGCTGCAGCTCAATGAACAGGACCTCATCCAGGAAGTCCCCTACGTCTGGCAACGTGAAGTTGGCTAGGAAGAGGGGTCAAGGAAAAGAGTCAGTACCTTTGGAAGCCTCTCACCTGGCAGACAAGCCAGAAAGGGGAAGGTGAACAAGAAAGAGATATATGGTTCGAAACCCTCAGCTGCTCTAACAACTGCCAGGGCTTCTCTCTCATCTCTGAGAGACAACTAAGCCCCAAACCACTGTGCCCATCTCCTTCCAGTAGCACTTGAAGGATAGCTCTGGAAAGTGGAACCTCCACCCTGATTTTTCCATCAGGCTGAGTCAGCCTCCTCAGGTAGCCGACCGTATAGTATAGGTCTTGCAACTTTTTTTTTAAAATTTTATTATTTTTTGTGCATTGTACCGTCAAATCAGATCTGACTGGTACAGGAGGAGATTGTCCCTCCTTCTCCAGCAGAGCATCTGGTGGATTCGAACCAGGCACATCTGGGATTGCAGTACAGCTTCTTGCCACTAGGCCACCAGAGCTCCCTCTAGGTCTTGCAACTTTTATTCGTTATCCTAGCATCTAGTCATGAGATATGGGTAACGTCTATCCGCAGTTCTAGCGGACAAAGAGTGATGGGACAAAGCAGAAGCAATTAAAGAGGAAGTTCCAAGGAGGAAAGATTAAGGAGCTGAGTAGGAACACCAGTGAAAGGAGTCTCCTCAAAAATCTTGGTGCTGCCCTCCTGGACTCACTGTCTCCTACCTTTCATTTCTAACACAGCATGATCAGGGACATCCTTTCCTTCCTCATCCGTTCGCTTTATTGTTCGGTCCTTCAGGTCCTCGTCGGTGGGACAAATGACAATAGCTTTACGCTGGAAGCCTTCAAATGGTCTCATTTTTCGTCTCTGGGCAGACCCATAAACATTTGTCTAGAGGTAGGTAAGAGAAGATGTAAGAGAGATGTTATATTACAAATAGGTTTCTTCTCCCTTTTGAGAGGGGCTAGGTAAGTCAAGGAATGACAAAGATACTGGTTCTCCTTCAAAGCAAAGAAACTCAGGAAAGCCCCTTTCTTCACTTCTAAGATTTTTGAGTTCTTGATCAGAAAGGGTACTGCCATCAAGCACTGGGACAAGGAAATCATGATTGCAGACTTGTACTGAATTGCATATGTCTATGTCTAGCTAAATCTATGGGAATTTTAACATGGGATGCCTCTACCTCAGTTGCCACAAGGGGGCTCTGGGCTGCTGAAGTACTACTTTTCAGGGAGCAGCCTGGCCCTCATACTATCTCACCAGCTTGTGTGCTTCCTCCTGCTGCAGTTCAATGAAAAGGATTTCGTTAACAGGGCTGTGGAGCTTGAAGGGGCAAAATCAAGAACAAAGAGTGACTCCCTGTCTCCAAGCTGGCCTGTCTGGTCAAGATATGATGGTTAAGTCCTTGGAGAAGAGCTCTCTCTTTTCACTACCAAACAAGGAGTTCAAGATCAGTTACTTCTTCCTGCGGATGTCCCTGAAAAGACGAGGTCTTGAAAATCATGTCTGTGCAGAAACAGATATGTATTAGCCAGCAGAGCTGGTTCAAGTCATTTGTTACCATAGCTTGGCATCTCTCTACACTGTCTCTGGGCAGCATGGCTACTGGGGGAAGATTGGCAAGCTTAACACAGTTCCTTGCAAGGTGACCAGGCACTATTGCTCTATGCTGGTGCACCTCATTCCTGCACTGGAATCATCTTGGCCCCTATGCCCAAGAAGCTGCTGCTGCTGGCTGGAATTGATGACTGCTGTACCTCAGCCATCCTGACGCTACACTTCTTTTCACAGAGCTCAGCCTCCCGGATAATCTGTTCTGCCTACAGATTGAAAAGATATGGAGATAGGACACATCCTTGACACATATCTTTCCCAATTTTGAACCATGAAGTGTTTGCTTGCTCTGTTCTGACAATAGCCTCCTGGTCCAAATATAGGTTTCTCTTAAGCACAGTCAACTGTTCTGGGATTCCCACCCACTCTTCTCAGAGTCAGCTACAGTTTTTGTTGTGATCCACAGTCAAAATTCCTTTGCATAGTCAGTGAGACACAGATAAGACATTCCTCTGGTACTCTGCTTTCAGCCAAGATCCAGCTGACATTAGCTATAATACCTAGTGCCACGGCCTCTTCTAAATCCAGCCTGCACTTCATTGCTGTTCCAGTCATTTTTGGATAATTGTCGGCACAATCTTGCTCACATGTAATATTGATTAGAGGTAGACTCATCAACAATCTGTATTATGCAGATGACACAGCCCTGCTGGCTGAAACTGAGAAAGACCTGAAGCACTTGCTGCAGAGGGTCAAGGACTGCAGCCTTCAATACGGATTGAAGCTCAACATCAAGAAAACAAAGAAACAAAGATTCTCACCACTGGGCTGACTGGCAGCAAGTATCATGATAGACAGTGAAGAGACTGAGATTGTTGACAGTTTCAGTTTGCTTGGCTCTACAATCAACATTCTTACTACCAGCAACCAGGAAATTAAAAGACAAATTGCATTGTGGAAGTCTGCTGTCAAGAGACGTCTCCAAAGTACTGAAGAGCAACGAAGTCAGTCTGGAAACTAAGGTGTCCCTGATATAGGCCATGGTCTTTGCAATCACTTGCTATGCATCAGAGAGCTGGACAATGACTAGGGAGGATAGAAGGAGAGTATATGCCTGTGAGCTGTGGTGCTGGAGAAGAGTACTGAATACACCATGGACTGCTGGGAGAACAAACAAGTTCGTCCTGGAGAGGGTGAAGCCAGACTGCTCCTTGGAGTTAAGGATTCTGAAGCTTTGTCTGACATACTTTGGACATGTTGCAAGGTGGGATCAGTCCTTGGAGAAGGATGTCATGCTTGGGAGGCTAGAGGGACAGTGCAGGAAAGGAAGACCCTTGATGAGATGAATTGATTCAGTCACTGGGGTAATGGGGATAGGTGTGTCAGAGACAGTAAGATTGGCAAAGAGTAGAGCAGGGTTTAGGGCTGTTGTATATAGGGTTGCTATGAGTCACAGGTGACTCGAGGGCAAATAACAAGAACTACAACATACCTCAGCCACAGGCTACACAGCCACCCTGGGCAACTTCGCCAAGGCCACTTTTGATGCATTCTTCCAGACCTAAAGCTACCTGACCCCACACCTCTGGAAAGATAGACTATGTTTACCAAATGTCCCTATCAGGAATTCAGTGACCATTTTGTAAAGACCCACACCATTATCTCCATGCAGGGGACCCAAGGCTCCAGCTGTTTAATAGTGGTTTTGGTGTAAGAGAGAAAAAAAATTAAGTTTTTTTTAAAAACAATCAGGACATGATTGTATCCTTATTTATTCAATGTGAATCCTGAGCAAACCATTCGAGAACCTGGAATTTATGCATAATAAAAAAAGAATGAGGCATTAGGATTGGAGGAAGACTCACAACAACATGAACTGTGCAGGTAACACAACCTTGCTCATGTTAATTTCAGGGACTCAAGGGAAAAAAAAACTATCCATAAGGAGGCATGCAAACACACACAGGGCAAAAGACAAATATTTTTTGTTCTGAAGAGAATTTGGTAGGATGGAAAGAGCACAGAATTAGGTCTTGTTTTGGTCACTGATTCACTTAGGGCCAGTCTCTACAGCTTTATGTGTAAATGGGGATGAAACACTTCCTGGGGCTTTTAAGGACTGACGTGAAGTTAAGCATAAAGCTGAAGAACGACTTAGAGGGAGGGAGGCTGTGTAGTAGCCAGAGTCTCCTGGAGGTAGGGAATAGGCCATGCACTGAACAGCTGGGCTCTCCCCATTTCACCTGTGTGGCCCCAGGTAAGGGACCTCCCCCATAACTCTTTCAGTGAAATCAACTTACTATATTTATCAAATTTCAAGACATGAGAAGGGACAGTAGGGAGGATGTCATAGTAAAAACAGAATGAACTCAAGTGAGTAAACTGGTGTGGACCAGTGCCTGGTTTGCAGCCAACACTCAAGAGACATGAGCCATCACTGAAAGAACTGTCATAGAGTGGGGACTGGACATTCAGACTGTAACGCTGACTTGAAGCAAGCAGTCTCTCAACTAGAAAGGCGGGGACAGTGGTAGGGTAGGAAGGACACAGGCTTTGAGGAATGACTGAAATCCCAGATGTGTTCTGCATAGTTTTTGAGACCAGTCAAGAAACCTAGTTGTCTGCATCTCACACTTTTTTCAACTGAAAAGCAGAAATCCTATCATCCCTACCTGTGGCTCTGTCAAGGATTTACAGATATGATAATCTTTGACACATAGCAGGAAAAACAATTCAACATAGAGAGAGGGTGGCTGTCAGAACTAGAACAACAGTACTGACACCATTCTCAGGAGTGGATTTCCTAATCGAAACCTCAATTAGTAGAAGAGAACAAGACCCAAGGAAAAGGAAGCTGGGTGCTGGCTTAACCAGGCCACTGATGTCAGTGCAAGCCTGCAGGGACGCAGCCTGTGGGCATGACCTGAGCGGGGCCCCCTACCCCAAAAAGATAGTCTTTCTATTCTCCAAGGAGAGTGGAAGGAGCAGGAGGGTGCAGGTTATGTGTGGTGGGCACCATGTACTGTCACGGGGGCTATGAGCACAGGCAAAGGCTTCTCCCTCAGGTACAGCTTAAAAAAAAAACCTTATCAGATGACACAGAAAAAGCCCCAAATTCCACTCACTGTTCTTTGACATCATTCAGAAGAGCAAACCTGGTGGCCTCTGGTCACAGAAGACAGAATAGCTTCCTTCAGATATTCTTCTCGAATGAAAGCCAAAGTGGGCAGGTGCAAGGGCAGGTATGCCCACTGATAACAAATGACAACTCACTGAACTTGGTTTGCCTGCGCCAAAGTGACTCTCTTTGGGTTCTTCTGAACACAAGGGTTTTATGTGGATCTGCTCATCACTGTCCTGAGTGGGGCAGAGGAGAAATAACACAATCTAGGGGGCCAGTTCCTCAGATGCTCTGGCAGTGCAGTACTGCTATTATTCTTGGTGATGATGCTCAAAGTTCTACTTTTCTTCTCTTACTTAACTAGCTTTGGGAAGAGGAAAAAAAGCATACAAACATGCCCCGGCAAAAAGGCAAACACTGGAGGGAAAGGTAGTGTTATGGACTGGATTGTTTTCCCAAACAAGTTGTAAATCCTAATTTTGAGTCCCCTGGATATAATCTAATTTGGGAATGTGTTGTTTTTGCTATTTTAATAGGACAGAATCAGTGTACCTTTAAAAAAAAAATCTTTATTTGTAGTGTAGATTTAAATAATGTTCTTTGAAAAAAAAAAAGTCTTTTGATGCCAAGCCACATGGAGAGCTCTGAATAACCAGGAAGCAGAACCTGAAGACAAGGACCTTTCTCCAAAGTTGATAGAGAAAGCCTCCCCCAGGAACCAGTACTGACATCTGTTAAAGCCAACCACTTGAGGGCACTAGATAATCAATGTAGGAAGCTAGCTTCCAGTGGTTGTTGCCACAGCAAACAGTGAGGTCAGAGCCCCAGGTGGCCCAGGGCCCAGCACTGCTGTGGTCACCGAGGTCTGCCAGTAGCTGTTACTAGGAGACCAGCACAACAGCTAGGCCAGCTGTTCCAGCTGTGTGGGCTCCAGTGGCTAACTCCAGCCTCTCTGCATCCCAACCTGCGTCAAGATGTGCACTCAAAGGACTGGGCTCCCTCATCTTGAAACCACTCCCATCCCCAGCAACATGGGCCAGTAGGTAAGAGCTGGCTTTTCAGGAAGAAGCTGCAGAGGTAGTCTTGGGTGTGGAGGTCATCTGATTTCCTGATTGATGTCACCATGGGTGCTGACTGTAAATTTAGTTAAAATTAAACCACTGACAACATCAATCATCTCTAACATGATGTTGCCTACTGGCCTAGTGGTAAAGATTGGGTTGCTGGTTGGGTTTTTTGGTGTTTTTTTGTTGTTGTTGTTGTTGAGATGTAATCCATATTGAAGGCTGTAGTCTTTGATAACAATCATGTTGCCATGGTCGTCTTCATAAAATTCAGTCTCTTGAAGGATTGAGTAGGTTTGGAGAAAGGATGCACACCTTTCTTAATTTTAAACACAGTATTCCCTTGCTCTGTTTGGAAGACAGTTTCTTGGTCCAAGTACAAGTTTTGCATTATTAGCACCATTAAGTGCTCTGAGGTTCCCTTCTTCTCAGTTAACCATTAATTTCACAAGGTCAAATGCCTTTACATAGTCAATAAGGCAGAAACAAACATCCTTGTGGATGGATGTTTAGCCAAGATCCATCTGACATCAATGATGATATCCCTGGTGCCACAGTCTCCTGTAAATCCAGCTTGATCTTCCGGCATGTTCTGTCGACATCCTGTCCCAGCTACTTTTGAAGTTTAGGTCAAAGTCCTAACACACTTGAACTTGCACCCAAAGAAACATACCCTTGGGAGAAGAGCTGGAGGTCCCAACACAGCCAGAACCCATAGCTCACATAACCATGTCTGGTTTCTGTGTGCAAATTTTCCTTTCTTCTCAAGGATGTACCTTTCTAAGGCCTGCTGTTGTGTCAAGCATGTACTGTTCAAAATGGCTTTCTTAGCCACTGACAGACTGACTTTGCCACATGGCTGAGTGGGAACATTTGAACAGGATGTATTTGTCTATCCGCAAGGGGATTTGCTAGTCTTGCCATTAAACTGAGTGAATTCAGCTGAAGAAATTGGGCATCTCAATACCAATAAAGAAGCAGTGGGAGTCCTCTGAGGCCACAGATGTCTGTACCAGCCAGATCAGGATCTATACAAGAGCAACAGTAGCCTCAACAGAGAAAAAGAGACTGACATGAGATACAGCTGACCTGGGACCGCGGCCTCACAAAGCAAAAACCAGAGGCCTTCACCCAAACTTGCCGAAGGACTGAGGGAAAACATCATAACTTGCAGGACTAAAGAACACTGTAACACTGACTTAAGCTGTGAGGCTGAAGGTCAAAGGACATATAATCACACTTGAGAAACTGTCTGAACTGAGGGATTACATCCTGCTGCCAACCTAAATTATACGGCCTGTTAAATTCTCCAGTAAATCCCTTAACTTTGAGTATGGTTCTGTGAAGTCTGTGTGGTCACTAAAATGAATTCTGGATCCAGTAGAGCAGTAAGCCTAGTGTTGGAATCAGGTATAGGAGCATGGGACATTAGGGGAATTAGTCTTGTACTGTAGCTGTTGTTGCTGTGGACAGTTCCCCTTAGTGAAAGTAGGAGAGGTCAGACTCGGCATCCCTATACTGCCTACACTCTTTATATACCTGTCTATAACAGGGGCATACAAAAGTCAAGTGTGGGAAAATTTAGCTGATCTGGAAAACCAGAGAAAGGCAAACACTGCCTTGAGACTTTGTCTATGTCAGGAGACAGCCAAGCATCAACTAACAAGACGGAGGTTCAGAAAGTATAGGAAACTGCGCAGATCTGTTCTGAACCTTCTACTTACCTACACCCCACCCCATCTTTGAACCTTCAACCTACGTATTCCCACATTTGAGTGTGTACATTAAACTCAAATAACCAGAATTTTCTGGAATCTACCTTTGATACTTAAGTCAAAAGAAGTAAAATTATTGGCTTGAAAATCTCTCCCCAGGACCGAGCAACCAATCAACAGCTTCTGAATCCAACTTAGTCCTCCGTGTGGTTTATCAGAGAACTCTGCTCTCCCATCTTTACAGGTTTGGTTTGTCTTCATCTTAGTCCTGGCCTGGATCATTTTGTTTACCAGAAGAAATGCATTTGTGGCATTACTCTGGACCTGGACCAGTCACTTCAGGTGAGCTAACAGAGCCTCATTGTTAAGTGCCTGGCTGAGGTACTAACCTCAGAGAAAACTCATGTGCTTTGGCGTTCCGAGCGGAGATCTCCACTCTAAACCAAGGGGCCACTGATTAGAACTGAAGATTGGAAGAGGAGGAGGGAGAAGGACCCATGGGGAAGAGAGGAAGAAGCCAGTTAGGAATACCCATCAAGGTATATATAAAAGTAAATATTCTCCAGATGCTAAACATCACTGCTTTAACCTTCAGGACAATGAGTCCAGCTGGGGCTAACTCAGACTAAAATCGCTTTGTTAAGGTGAGGTCAGGGGTTAAAAGATTAAGAGCAAACAGGTCTTTATGTAGAAAGAGAAATCTATTCTAAATTACTGACAGATGAGCTAGGGGGATAACCTAAAGTCCAGGAAAGCTTTTTGATTCTAGTACTCAACTGTTCGTATAGGATGCTAAGTTCTCTGCCAAGGGGGTTACTCTGTTAAGCTAGAGTCCCTCCTACCATAACCACTATTATTAGGTTATCCTGACCAGGACCAGGATGCTTCTTAAAACTCATGATAGCCAAGTGAGCATCCAGAGTTACAAATATGAAAGACACTTGAGTCAGGCTGTGTAAGTGAAGTACTGTTACTTATTTTACCTATTTCTTACTTCTAGGTTCTTAAAAGATACAACACAGAGGGAGCTCTGGTGGCCTAGTGGCAAGAAGGTGCACTGCAATCCCAGAGGTGCACGGTTCGAATCCATCAGATGTTCTGCCGGGGAAGGAGGGACAATCTCCTCCTGTACCAGTCAGATCTGATTTGATGGTACACACACACAAAAAAAAACACAATTGGCAAGGCTGAGGGGGAAAGAAGCTTAATTTGCAGATGCCAAAATGCAAGGGGAAAAAATCCTTTGGCACTTGAGAAAGTAATTTTCAGAAGAAAAGTTAAGTATGACGTCACCCAGGCAGTAGACATGTGGAACTCATTATTTCAAGTCAGAGATCCAGATTCCCAGATGGGAAGAAGCCCCACTCTCAACTGAACTACAGGCAGGGAACACATGTTAGTCACAAATACATGCTACGAGAAGCTGAGGTCACACCTACTGCGGAAGAATAATTAATAGCCACTGCTGCAGATCTTGAACTAGGAATGTGGGTGCTATTATGACCTCCATTTTACAGAGTAGGAGACTATAGTTTAGAGGGTAAAGTCAGTTGTCTATGGTAAGGGGAAAAAAACATAAGGTGCTCAAGCTCAGGTCTGTCTAGTTCAGAAGAGTTCCTAAGTGATTGCTCTTCTATTTTTCTATAAGGCTCTGGTGATACTCTTTGGGGCTGCTTGATGGTGAGCCTGAGCTTGGCCTGGGCTGTGGGCCCCAAGTCCCACCCACAAACTGGGGTGAGGGGGCTATGCTGAGGGTCTGGAACTGTATCATGTAGATTACTTAGGCTGGATTCCCTGAGTCAGAGAGCATTATGGGGGGGAAAAGGGACCTAAGGGGATCCCCAGAGAGTTAACAAAGCTCCTTCATCACCTCTCCTTGTTAGGAGGATACGAAGGCCACACGTACCTGATCTAGAATATAGTTGCGTTTCTTGCGGGCTGCGATCTGGATGAGGCGGTTGAGGCACTGGGTGGCTTGCTGGATCAATACGTCCCATCGGCCAGCATAGTTTCGCTGCCGGCGCAGGCCCATCACCTGTGGACAGAAGGGACTAAAGGATGGGTGGTCCTGACACTGGGCAGGACTGGGGCATTTGGAGGAAGTATGGGGTGGTATGGTAGGGAAAAAAAAGATTATTCTTACCCGCATCTTATCCATGATGGCATTGGTACCCAGGATGTTGTACTTCTTGGAGGGGTTGGAGGCAGCATGTTTGATGGCCCATGTGGTCTTGCCAGCAGCAGGCAGGCCTACCATCATCAGAATCTACAACAACAGGCCAGGAAGGGGTGCTATGAAGCAGTAGAGGTGGTGTGGCATGGTGACCCGGCCTGGCACCACCAGACTCAGTGGTGACCATGAGGATGACCCTGTTCCTCATGGCTGCCTCTGGAAAACGGAAGAATAGCATCTATCTCAAGGTATTGTTGTTGGGAAACAAAGAGATGAGGCTTAACAGAAGGCCTAGCATGAGCGAGTATGCAATCAAATCATTGTTTGCATTCAAATCTCAGTTCTAGGGCTGTGAACCAGTTCAGTTACAGCCCCTGGAGCTTATGCCAATGAACTGGATTAAGGTGCTTGATGCACATTCAAATCT
The DNA here is from genome assembly GCF_000299155.1 of Elephantulus edwardii. Lineage (NCBI taxonomy): Eukaryota > Metazoa > Chordata > Mammalia > Macroscelidea > Macroscelididae > Elephantulus > Elephantulus edwardii. Next base: position 1,629,966 of record NW_006400052.1, on the reverse strand, counting down.
TTTGGAGATGCACCGCCTCCTGTCTTCCATTGGCATAAAAATTCCCTAAGTGATTTTGTTTCAATGCAATCAATGCATTGGACATGACTGAATCATTTTGAAGCTTTATGTAGTTCAGAATTAAGTGTTCTCCAAGGAAAAAGGACCAGAGAAGGCTACGCATTGGTGCCTGCCCACTCTGGGAGGAGAATGAGGACTGTACCCTTTTTTTAAAGCAGAGTCATAGGCATGGGAGCAGGCATATACCTAGCAAGTTCAATTAGAACCAGGAGACATTATGCTGTTGTTAGGTACTATTAAGACAGAAGTAAATCACACACACAGGAGACTGTCTATCTGTCCCGTGGAGCAGCTGGTGGATTCGAACTGAATGCCTTTGGTTTGGCAGTACAATTCCTTACCACTAAGCCACGAAAGCTCCCTACACCCACCCTTAGATGCCCAACAAAGGAATGGCTGACCTTATGGGAGGCCATTACAAATGACATTCAAGAAGTTGTTTTCACATGAGGACTACAGCTATGATGTCATATAAGTGAAAGGACAAGATTTTAGAAGGCTTCGATCATAAGATCTCAACTATAAATGCGTGTGCATGCACACACATTCATGTGAAGCCAAATATGTTGTTGTTGCTGTTATGTGCCGTCGAGTTGAAGCTAAGTATAGGGATAAATTCTAAAACTCTGAAAATAAGCTTAACTGCAAATGGTAAAATTATAAAAAAAAGTTCATTTTCTTCATATCTATAAAACAGAAATTACTGCTACATTAGGAATACATTATCTTAAGAAAAAGGGTCATTAATACAGTTCCTGAAGCCCAATCACCACTGCACAGGTTAGTTTTCTTTTTACTTTTAGATAGCCTTGAGGGTGGGCTGGTGGGGAGGCAGAACCACACAATCTTCTTTGAAAACAATGGCTGGCAAAGCATGCTCTTAAGCATGTGCTTTTGACTCTTTTCTTGTTCAAAGCCTCATGAAGGAACAGCATGACTACCTTCTTCTGGAATGAAAGACTCAGGCACCTCACCCCTTCCTCCTTGGCCTAAGCTTCAGCAACGCTTCCCATCTCTCTCTCAGAGGAACCTGTTAACTAGTACCACTCACCTCACATTCTGCCTTGCTCTTTGGTCCAACAGTGCCCCGGATCCGCTCACCAAGGGGAAGGTGCTGGATGAAGGTGAAGCCTGGGAGGACGGAACAGTAGGGTTCTGCTCTCTGGCCAAAGTTAAACTCCACTGCGCAATTCTTCACCAGGACATGAGGGTAGAGGGGTTGGCCTCCCAAAGCTTCCTTCTGGATTCGGAAGGCAATGCCCATCCACTTTCCGTTCTTGGTAAAGGAAAGTTCCACATCATTCCCACATTCAAAGTCCTATGACAAGAGAGGAAGGTAATTGCCAATGCTTGGCATGGGCAATGGAAGAGAGGGGATGCAGGGGGTGGACATACAGATGACTGACTTAAGTGCATGTCTCCTCATTCTGCAGATGGGCTGGTAGCAGTAGGGGATAGCTCAGAGTATGTCCAGTTCAAAGCCTGCTTTGCCTGTGACCTATAAGCTGGTGACTCAGGAAAAGTGGCTGTAGAATGAGTAACTTTCAGAAGCTCCAAGTATTTGTGTCTGAAATAAAGATGAAAGGATAAACCTGGCCTGTCCTCAGAACTGGCCAGTGATATTTGTGAGGTAACAGCTGTAAGGGAAGCCACTTAAAGGTCTTCAAAATCCTGAGCGCAGTTCTGCAAATGTTCCCTAGGTTTTTATTCTCCCGGTTCCTAGTGCCTAAGTCTGTGCTGATCTGGGCCTGATATAAGCATTCAGGGAGCAGTAAGGAATCAAGACAAGACACTCCGCTTACACAGCAACTTTCTTGAATGGAAAGCCCTAAGCTAAGTTCTACACACAAAAAAAGGAAACCAGCCATGTTTAGGTGGGAGAAAAGTTTTCTTTATAAAGATGGGTACAATCCTGGAGGTGAGAGTACACAGGGTCAGACTGATTGAAGCATGAAGGGTGAGAGGTGGAAGGACTGTAATCTCAGAGTTGGAGAGGTAGGAAAGGGTTGTATACATTCAATAGTTTTTTAAGTCCTACTAGGCAGCTTCAGTTTAGTGATTAAGATCCTATTTGGAGAGGGCAACTGCTTCCACTTACCAGCTCTGTGGCCTTGGACAATTTCATCTTTCATCTCCTCATAAAAGAGGGGATGATAACATTTATAGTGCATAGGGTTGTGCTAAGGATTAGACCTGATGGCATAACAGTTAGGTGCTTAGCTGTTAACTAAGGCCTACAATTAAAACCCATCCAACCATTTGCTCCCATGAAGAGTAGAGCCTAGGAAACCCTATTGGGGCAGCTCTACTTATCACAGGGGGTCATTATGAGTTGGAATTGACACCCTGCAACTTAATGTCATTCTGAGTTGCCAGGCCTTGTGTTAGGGTGCAGGGGCTGTAGTGGAAGTAGCTCAGGGGAACCAGTGTCCTTGTCCTCAGTGTGTAAAGGACTAGCTTTATGAGGCCACATGAGAAGTCTGGACTTGGCGCAAGTGATGGAGCACAATTCCTGACTTGTTTTGAACAAAGAAGTTGTCTGATGAAAATTTTTTCTGGGAGTTTATTTTGACTGTTAGGTAGAGGGATAATCAAAACACGGGATCAGACAGTGACCTAAAGTAAAGGATATGACAGATTGCTGACCTAAATATGTATGATGTGGAATTCTTTAACTGGGAAATCTGAGTCTTGTCTTTCTAGAAGTATTGGGCACACCTTCCCTCAGGCTGTATCAGTCCCTCTATCTGCTCATTACTACCAATACTACTAGGAATGACAGACACGTTGATACCTGCCAGACCAAACTGTTTCAGTCCCTTGCCATGTCCTCCCACCTGAGTGGTCTGTGTCATCTCTGCCTTAATATGGCGGTGAAAGTCATGGTTATCAATCTCCTTTTAAATATACAATCTTAATATACTACAAACAGACCGACGCCATCAAGGAACAAACTCACCACCAACAGAGCCAATGAAGCGGTGGCTGGAGCCGTGTTGCTCCAACTCCATACCCCTGAGCTAGTCTGGGGCCTAAAGAGGACCGAAGCCCCTTATGCCTGACATCAGTCGGAGGGCACCACAGCCTGGCACTGGTCTGTTCTCCCGGTAGCTTCATCTCTTACACCTCCTTATGGTCAGTCCTTAGGCTCCCAGGATTATACTGAATGGATTATACCGTTCTTCCTTCCTGCAAGGTAGTTCTGTCTCTTTTATTTTGTGAGTGTTGAGAGTTTAAGATTGACACAAACATCTCTCCTCTGGCCCTCAGGTGACTGATTTTTATACTTCCTAGACCTCAATGTGAGACTTCGCAAGTTGTAACACCCTTTAAACAAAGGCAAAGATTTGTGGTTCTTAAAAAATAAAAAGTAGAGATGATATGTTTAAAACAGGAGGCAAAGCTGAGAGTTCAAACCACCACAAACCCACAGAAACTCAAGTGTAGATGGAAGACAGTTTGGAAAAACAGTCAAATGCCAATTTAAATTGCTAAAGCATCTTTGGAGCCATCTTGTCAACAACTATCAAAATTTTAAAATACACTAAAAATGTGTACCACTGTTTAAGAACTACATTCCTTAGTGCAACAATGAATGAATGGAAATCCAAAATCTCTGTAAATGTTCATTAAAATTAATAAAGTTAAAAAAATCTAACAAAAAAAATCAACCATTACTTTAAATAAACTGAGACAGTAGGGTTGGGAAGCCAAATGAATGGAAAAAGAATAACCAGAATGGGAAGGGTATGTTCACAGGTTGTGAAGAATGTAATCAATGCCACTGAGCAACTTATATAGAGATTAGTGAATGGAAACCTAGACAGCTATATAAATTTTTACACCTCCACTGAACACACAGTAAAATACTTAGAGGAGGAGAAAAAAAACAAAACACCCAACCACACACCACAAACCCCACAAAACCAAAACCAAACCTAGTGGAGCACAGTTTTAGGTTGAAACATGTGCAGGGATCACCATGAATGGAAATCAACTTAATAGCAAAATCAAACCAAACCAAAAAGACATATGTGACTCCAAAATGATACAGTAGGAACAAACACTAGTTATGTTCCTTTAAAAGAGCAAAGACAACAATGAAGGACTGGAAACCCTAATTCTTTATAAACTTTCATTAAAATGTCAATTAAAAAAATGCAAAGACAGACCATGTGTAAAACACTTAATCCTACATTGCTAAATGAGCAAGAGCAATGAGTGACACCCTGAATATTCATGTGCGGAAAGGTAAAGAACTCCAAGGTCCTCTATAAAGTAGGAAAAAGGAAAAAGATAAGCTAGGACAGAAATATTGTTGGTTTAAAAAAAAAAGGAGAAAGAAAAAGGTTACCACCACCCACCCACCCCCACTGGAGGACTGGCTGAATTCAGTAAAGGTGTGCACTGATGTTTAAGTAAGAAAACTAGGAACCCACTAAATAAGACAGGAAATGTGCAGTACCAGAAATGGTTACATACATTAGGCACATCCAAACAATGATTAAGCAGTATGTAAAATAACAAGACAGACCTATGTAGTAGAGGTATTGACACAGATCTGCAAGATACACAGTTACACTAAAAAGTTACAGGACAGTAGCTACCCTATGCTACTTTTTGGATAAATTTGGATAAACAGAAGACAACAGTTTTTCTGTAATGGGATGAAGAATCCCTGGAAGGAACACTTAGAAACTAGTACCTGTGGACTCAGGTTTAGAGTGGGAATATGTAAAAAATGGGTTGGGCCAAGGACCTAAAGCAGATGTTTCATTCTATCTTTTTTACTGTTCTTGAAACCATACAAATTAATTGTTAAAAATATACTTTCCGTTTTCTAGAAAACACCAAATAATGGTGGATGACACTGGTGCAGTGGGAGGGCCTAGAAGTCCCAGGATGGGAGGTTTCTGCATAGGCTTCAGCAACAATCTGTGGGATCAAGCCACGGACGTGAAGCCACGGACGTGGACGGGGCTGCGGAACTCGAGGAGGCAAAGCCAAGGACAAGGAGTGGCTCGCTCACCAAGCTTGGCTGTCTGGTCAAAGATGTAACAATCAAATCCTTGGACATTTCTCTCTTCTCACTGCCCTTCAAGGAGTCTGAGATCACTGACTTCTTCCTGGGGATGTCCCTCAAGGGTGAGGTCTTGAAAATTATGCCTGTGCAGAAGCAGATGTGTGCTGGCCAGTGGATCAGGTTCAAGGCATTAGTAGCCATTGGAGAATACAATGGCTATGTTGGCTTGGGCATCAAGTGCTCTAGAGAGGAAGCTATGGACATATGTGGCAGTATCCTGAGGTCATTACCCTGGCCAAGCTCTCCATTGTCCCTGTGCAACCTGGCTACTAGGGGAACAAGATCGGCAAGCCTCATACCAATCCCTGCAAGGTGCCAGCGTGCTCTAACTTTGTATTAGTGCACCTCAACCCTGCATCCCAAGGTACTGGAATTGTCTTGGACTCTGTGCCCAAGAAGCTGCTCCTGATGGCTGGAATAGATGACTGCTATGCCTCAGCCAAGGGCTGTATAGCCACCTTGGGCAATTGTGCCAAGGCCACCTTTGATGCCATCTCCAAGACCTACAGCTACTTTACCCCAGAAATCTAGACAGAGACTGTATTCACCAAGTCTCCCTACCAGGAATTCACTGACCATCTTGTAAAGACCCACATCAGAATCTCTTTGCAAAGGACCCAGGCTCCAGCTGTGGCCATCACATAGTGTTTTTGTGTAGTAAAAATAAAGTCAATTATTCAGTTAAAAAAAAAATCTAACCGATTTAAAGCTATGTAGTATTCGTGCTGACAAGGTCAAGATTTACCATCAAAATGAAAAAATATAGTGAGGCGAGTAGAAATTTTTTTTTTTTAATTAAAAGGGATCATGAAAAGTTAATGAAGATTTTGGATAATCGTCAGCAAGATTTTCCTTGCATGTGATATTACTAAATTGTTAAGTAGGATAATTAGTTCTGAAGGATAACTAGTAAGATGCGTATAAAAGTCCAAGGGGGAAAATGGAGAGAGGGATGGCAGAGTTTAGAGGGCTGAAGGGTAGGGTGAAGGAAAGATCCAAATGAAGGCCAGAAAAGATAGATTAATAGTAAGCACAGATCAATGGTGATTAATTTTATAAAACAATGCATAGGAATGATCATATAAACACAATGTGAATGAAGGAATATGTGAAATATGTGAAATACAATGTATATAAATGAAACACAATGTATATGCATTTATAGGCAAACCAATATACAGATATATTTCAAAACACAACAGTTCAGACTAAAGGAAATATGAGAAAAGAATGTGGTATGAACTAAAAACCAAAATTCTCGATAGGATGGTAAAGAAACAACTGATAACATTTGGAAGTGGGCTGTAGAGTTGACAGAGAACAGATCTAGTCAACTGGATAACTATACTGTGATTTGTTCTTTCAGAACAGATTGTATAGAATAAACGGAAATGCATTATGCTATCTACTTTCAAAAAGGTCATGGGGCAAACAGCAATGAAAGCAAATAAAGAAGCAAATATTAGAACCTGATGTCTATGTTGTTGTTGTTATGTGCCATCGAGTCGCTTGGGACTCACAGTGACCCTATATACAAGAGCCCTAAACGTCGTTCTATCCTGTGCCGTCTCACCGTCTCAAACACACTCATTCCCACACTCCACTCACAAAATCAATCCATCTCATCAAGGGTCTTCCTCTTCTGCACCATCCCTCCACTCTCCCAAACATGATGTCCCTCTCCAAGGACCAGTCCCTCCTTGCAACATGCCCAAAGTATGTCAGATAAAGCTTCAGAATTCTTGACTCCAAGGAGCATTCTGGCTTCACCCTCTCCAGGACAAACCTGTTTGTTCTCCTAGCAGTCCATGGTATATTCAACACTCTTCTCCAGCACCACAGCTCAAAGGCATCAATTCTCTTTCTATCATTCCTATTCACTGTCCAACTCTCCGATGCATAGCACGTAACTGCAAAGACTACAGCCTGGATCAGGCACACCTTAGTCTCCAGCCTGACATCGTTGCTCTTCAGTACTCTTGAGAGGTCCCTCACAGCTGACTTTCCCAATGCAATTCATCTCCTGATTTCCTGGCTGCTGTTACCGAGAGTGTCGACTGTGGAACTAAGTAAACTAAAACTGTTAACTATCTCAATCTCTTCACCATCCATACTGATGCTGCCAATTGGCCCATTGGTGAGAATCTGTTTTCTTGATGTTGAGCTTCAATCCATACTGAATAAAACAATTTTTAATACAGCTTTTCTGTTTGAAATTATTTAAAAATAAAAATAGAACAAAAGCGTAGGGGCCATTTATATGCACATATCTAAACAGAAGCCCTATTGGTGTAGAGTATTAACATGTTTGTTGGTCTGCTCAACAGAAGATCAATACTGGAGTCCAGGGGAGGAAGATGGGATGTTTCCTCCTGTAAAGATTTATAGCCTTGGAAACTTGAGGGCTGCTGAGAGTTGAAACTGACTCAAAACAAGTGACTGGGTTTTGGTGTACAACTATAAACAGCCCTGGGTAAGCAGTTGTCTAAGAGCTCAGCAGCTAACAGAAAGGTTGGTAGTTTTAACACACCAGCTGTTACACAGGACAAAGATGTAGCCTGTGTCCTTAAAGGTTACAGTCTTGGAAACGTCACTGTGCTGTTACACTGTGTCCTAAAGGGTTGCTCTGAGTTAGAATAGACATAATGACAACAGGTATTCTTTTTTTTCTTTTGGTATACAAATGAAGGGAAAGAAGGAAAAGGAGAAGTATGAGTCTAGACAGTCACATCCTTCCCTAGGACCTCAGAGCACAGTCATAGATTTTAAAAACATCTGTCATGACAATACTAATGCCAACTTTTTTCCCCTTCTTGTTGTGTACTATTCATTTGGATCCTACTGGCACAGGAGACTGCCCTTCCTTCTCCAAGAGAGCATCTGATTGATTGGAACCCAGTGCTTTCAGGATTGCAGTGCAGCTTCTTGCCAGTAGGCCACCAGAGCTCCCTTACTTTCATTTAGTTATAGAGTACTTACTATGTGCCAGGTATTGTTCTAAGTGCTTTTAATAGAGGTAGATACAAAGTAGATCTTTTTAACAGAGTGACATTATGGTGCCCAGGACAGTCTGGGTAGCACAAGCAGGTATAAGTGTGTGATTGGTTACTACCTAAGAGACACCATGAAAGAAAGGCCTGAAGCTGTACTTCCAAAAGACCACAGCCACTGAAATCTTTTTGAAGCAAAGTTCTACTCTGAAACATATAGGTCATCCCGAATTAAAATCTACACCAAAGCAATAATTTTCTGTTTTTAAGTTGCCCAGGGCTGAACGGAACAGCAGGGGCTGGATGTAAGGGCTTTGGCTCCAGAGCAGCCACCACAGATCTCAGAGCTATGGATGTAAGTCACTGCTCCCGGGTGATGAAGCCAGGCAGCAGTTCTTGCTGTTGTGCACCTGCCCCTGACCTCCCAGAAGTCCATGTGCTGCAGGAAGCCTCACTTAACCAGTGTGAGGTGAAAGAGGAAGTTCTGGGATGAGATGATAACCATATGGACCAAAGCCAACATCGCTGTCTTCTTCAAGAGCAGATAGGTTATTCTGGATCAGAAAAAAAGAGAAACAGTTTCTTGGGTTTGTTTAGAAAACATCATTCTGATATTGAGCAATGGAAGCAGGCTGTGCATGCCTGATGACCCACACCACCTCAGGGTGCCATATGATAGCTTCGCACAAAAGAGCAGAGAGGGCAGTTAGGCAGAATTTTGCACAATACGACTAAGCAAACATTCCTGTCTGTCAAAGAGAGCCAAAGAGAATGGAGTAGCTGGATTTGGGGAAAGACAAAGGAAAGGACAGTGGGTTTTGGAAAAAGAGGCCCACAGGCCACACCTGATAGGACCAATATTAGGTTCTGTCAACTCCCACAGGCTGCCAGCACTCACCGCAAAGCAGCCAATCACATCATTCTCTGCAAACTTGTCTCCGTAGTTTTCAAACCGGCTATTGGTGGATTTCTTCCCAGTGCCGCCATAGCCATAGGAGAAAGGCTCTTCGCCTGACGGAAGAAACAGTCACAAGGCAGGTTAAACCTGCGATGGTCACAACAGCCTCTCTGGCTGCCACATACTTCAAAGAAAAAAAAATCATTTTCTTTGCTAGTTTAAAAAATCAGATGACACTTGGGGACGGGGGTGTGGGAAAAGAAGTCCTTTATTGTGCAGAACTCTCAAGTGCTTGATGGGTTTGTTCTGAGAGCAGGAGTCGAATAGAACTGTCCTACACAGAAAGTAAGACCTGGGAGAGAAAGGGAGGCCAGGAAGAGGAGGCTTGGGTGGAGGAAAGCTGTGTGTCAAGATGCAAGCCCTCTCTGTGGCACCCAATATTTGCCAAGTCTAATAAAACCACACATCTTTAGTGACAGCAGACTGTTCTTTGGAAACTAAGAAAAGAACTGGATTTTATTTCTGGAGACCATGAGGACTGACCCCTGGCAAAGGAACTAATTTACCTAGGCTTTACAATTAGGGGATGAAGCAGTCTAAGACTCCAAGGGAAATAAATGGCTAATTGGTTAAGCAGAAATCTTTGGTTAGGAAACCAAGGAACATCCTGCTAAAAATGCAGGAGCCTATCACATGGACCCCAGGCCTGGTTCTGCTCAGAACCACCTGTGTGACTGTGGACACACTGCTTGACTTTTCTGAGCTTTGCATTCCCATCTATGGGACTATACGACCTACTTCCTAAAACTGAGACATTGATAAAATGAAATTATACTTGAGTCTTAAATGTAAAAAAGTGCTAGTATTTATCAAAATGGAAACAGTGTACTCCTTCTGACCTAGTAATGCCAATTTTAAGAACTAGCGTTTTGTTTTCTTAAATTAGTCTTATGTAAACAATTAGATATTACACACATGGATGGTGGCTCAAGTGTTTAACAGTAAAAAATGGCAATCAACCAAAACGATCTACTAAACACGACTTGTCAAATACATGGTATAGCTATAAAACGGAAAAGTATGCAGCAGTTAAAAAGTCACACTTAATTACAAACGCATGCTCACTATATGTTAGGTAGTGAAAAGAAAACAAAAACCATAGTATGCATCGTGGGGGGTGTATATACATATATATTTAAAAACAAACTAAAATATGTCCAGAAGACAGTGGAAGAAAATGTTTACATTGATTATGTCCTCTCTGGGTTGCAGGTTTTAAGAGAAACTTAAAATTTCCCCTTTCTGTATGACCTGAATTTTTTTTACTTTAGGAGTACATATTTTCTTAATCAAAATATGGTTAAGGCAGAAGGTCACTGAGGCCTGGGATCCTGAGAGAATAAAAAAAAAACCCCAACACCCCCAAAACAAACAAAATCCCACAACCAAACCGACCCTCTTCACAAGCAGACTCACATCTCTCTCCAAGGCCCATGGACTCCCCCACAATCTGTCGCACTAGTCTAGTGGTCTCTACATCATCTTTTACTCTGGGTTAGAATCCCTGACAGAACTTAATGGGATCTGAGAAATTTATTTCAGTATGGTTTGAGGACAGGAGACAACTCATCCTTTTGGATTGGAAACAGTCTCCTAAAGTACCCTTCCCCTAACACTTATGGATAAAACCAATTCTTCCTAATCAGTCTGTTAAATGACTATGGACCTTCCAGCTGAACTACGTTTGCCTGAAAACAGGCAGTGGGACACACCTGACCATCATTCTCCATGCTGGTTCTGCTCCAGCACTGGGAAGAGAATCTGAGGAGCCCTGAGAATCCCGGGGAGAAGCAACTGCACAATTCTCTGGTCTGCTCAGCAGAACTTCCCTTACCTAGCTGAGTGCTGCAGGAGTCCAGGGACCAGCCAATACGGACAACATGTGGGTCAGGCTCTGTAGATGGAAGGTGCTTCACGGAAATTTCCTCATTGATCTGAAGAGAGAAGACACGACGGCTCAGGGTTAAGTCTGGTGACTAACAGGTTACATGAAGCAATGCAGGAGGAGAGCACACCACAAGCAGTCCTTGCTGTTGGAGAAGAGGTCATAAGTACATAGGTTGCACTGAGGTGCCTTTAAGGAACTCACAGGTCATAGGGCCACTGAGACAAGAATTAAAAAAATATTTTCTTTGTTTTTAAGACTTGGTACAGGGGGAATATGGGTTTTTATAAATGGCTGGTGGGAGGACAAAGCAGTGTAATACCTCTGAAGGGCAATCTAGCAATCTCCATCAAAACATGCACCCACACCTACACTCTCAGGTGGATTCTGAAGTATGCAAATATATGTATGTGAAATGTTCAAGGGAACGTCTTCATATACAATTGATAAAAGCACTGGCTAAATTAACATACATTTATGCAACAGAATATAACATATCAGTTAAAAAAAATGAGGCAAAGGGAGCTCTGGTGGCCTAGTGGCAAGGAGCTGCAACTACAATTCCAGAGGCAAACGGTTCAAATCCACCAGATGCTCTGCCGGGGAAGGAGGGACAATCTCCTCCTGTACCAGTCAGATCTGATTTGATGGTACACGCACACAAAAATAATAAAATAAAAATTAAAAAAAAAAAAAGAGGCAGAGTCAATGTCTTGGCACAAACAACCATAAGAAGTACTTAAAAAAAGTCTCCTGATTGCCTAATTTACCCATATTGCCTGATAGCTTTTGCCAGATGACTGCATTTAGTCAACTTTAAGACACGTTTCCAGTGTTTCTCTATGAATGGCACATAAAACAGGATGCTATTTAAAATTGGTGGTGTCTTAGTAAATAGGATCATCTCTCAGTTCCCCTAATGAACAAAGAGGGGTGGTAGTACCTAATTTATGACAGCATTGTGAGGATTAACAAAATGTTATTAAAGCTTGGCATGACATTCAGTGCCTACAAAATGCGCTCCACAAATATTAACAGTGGTAAATAACTTGGGGTTATATAAAGGAAACATACAGAAGATACTAATATGCAAGTCATTTCTAGGAAGGACGGGGACTAGCACAATACGAAAATAACTTTTGCTTTTAAATATATAAAAATTTTTAGAGTAATTATAATTTTAACAGAAATTTACAGATAAGTTAAAGTTTCATTAGTTGTCCTTTTCCCTCTCCCAGTTCACTTAAAAAAATCGTCATTCGTTGTTGCACTATTAACTCCATCTATCCTCTTTCCTTTTTGCAATGTACTTCTTATTCAGGGCTACTGCACGTAACTTTTGCTTTTTATGCCTTACACTCTTCTGTGAATTTTAGCAAACCATGGAGGAATAATGGTAGAGGATGTCTTGAACTGGCAGGTCCATCTTCCTTTGGCCTGTTCTCCTTCTGCTGGCTTCCCTGTAATTGGTGATGCCTAAGCCACTCTACTCTTTCTAGCTTCCTTTTCTTCTAGACAATGCCGTTTCTCAGTTCTCATCAAACACATGACCTCTAAATTGGTTAGCTGAATTATTACCTGGGCCAATCTGACCAAGGAAATTCAATGGTTTGAAGCCTTGTATGGTTTGTTTGCTTTTTATTTATTATCAGCAATGTAACTATAATGAGAAATACATTTTTATTTGCCAAGACACAAAGTTTATCTTCAAACAAATCTGTTGCAGCTCTGGCTGTCCAAGTGGTGAGTGAAAAGGCTATTCTGGTGGATGGACCTTTTCCTTCCTTGGTGGTGTTCTCACTCACCTTCATTTCAAAGCACACTCGACCCCTTCTGACCCCATAGCTGGCTCGGGCTCCTGACCATAGGTATGCAAATCCCTCAATTGTGAGCGGATAGCCGCTACTCCGGTCTCGGGCTACCTTAAAGTGAAGGTCGCAGTTATCTGTGGAAGAAAAAGCTTGGTTGGCTGAGGTCTTAGACAAATGGAAGAAAAAAGGGCCCTAGGAGTCTAAGACATCACGGGAAAGGCTCATGGGGAATTAACTGCACCCTTTTTACGGAACCATTTTCCCTTTGAGTACATCGGTTCTGGAATAGTAAAAATTGGCCTGCACAGGATCAAGCAGCCACTACACATAGGAACTAGAGTCATACACCTAGCTAAGAGATACAAGAACAGGCTTCAGGGGACCCCTAGAAATCATGCACAAATTTACAAGTACGAACATTTATATGCACAGAGTCCATAATTATTACCAATTTGAGAACAAAAGAGGTTCATCACCACTGACCTACAATGCAAACATTCCCCAGTGCCAGACTCCTCTGCCAATACCTGACGCATATCTACCCCAGAACCACTACTCAGCTGCACAGGGCCCAACCCCTCGTGGGCCCAAGACTTCTGCTGCAAACATCTTCTTCCCATCACCTCACAAGGAGCCCCTTAAGAGCTGATGTCTCATAAACTACTGCTCATGTTCTACTGCCATTAAGACACTTGAAAAAGGTCTACTTTTCTGTGAAGCATTTTCCCTCTTTTGAGAAGGGGAAACTGTACAAAATGCCTCTCTCTCTTTCAAAGCAGCGCCCTATGAACATGAGCTATGTAAGCAAAAAGAAGAATGAATTTTGGTTAAGTTTATGCTCTGTTGGGCAGTTCAGGGTTCTCAGATCTGATTGCTTCTGGGACATGTTAAAAAAAGAAAACAAAAACAATCAAAACTCAGTTCCACAGGTTTTACTGCGTCTGACTCAGGCTAAAGGGGAAAACAGGGTCCCCGTAACAAGCCCGTGACAAAGTAAAAACCTCTTATGTGGTGGCAAGAAAATGGAACTGAAACAGAGGGCTCAGAGGATAGAGCAGCATTGGTTTCAGAAGGAACGTGAGCAGCTGATGGAAACTGAGCAGCTGGTCGTCAGAGTTCAGGTTCCTGATTAGCACTCAGATGCCCTTCCTGATTACAGGGTAACCCCGTGTGTGTATAGGCAGTTCAGGGTTTTCCAAACTGCTCTTATACCTTTCTCAGTTTTCTGGACTCTCTGAAATGTTAGGGAGGATCACTCCTCCCTGAAGAGAGGCCTGAAGAAAGTGTGATTTGTCCAGCTGGAGCTGGTAGCTTATCTGTCTCCAAATCAAGGCCTTTGGCCCAGAATTGCACTGTTGGTTACACCAGTACTAACTCTAGCCCTGGATGGTGCCGGATAGGGAGGGAGTTTGGTAAAGGTCAAAGTATAATTTCCCTACATGGTCTGGAAGGCAGATCAGAAAGGTGCACCCAAACTCACATGTGTCAATGGCAACAAGGGTGTCATCAAATTCCTCTTCATCTTCTTCAGCTGGAGGCTGAGGAGAGCGGCCCCTGTGTAGGAAGGAGGAGTTTGGTCACACAAAGAGTAGCTAAAGAAGCAATGGGGGAGGAAATCCAAAGGGAAAGCACTTCATAGATCTGAACTTCTTCCCACAGAGGTTAGCAAGAGAACTCTGGAACCCTACATACTTGTACATCCATGAGAGCAATGACTTAATTCCTGGGGGAGGGACAAGAAGAGAGGGCCAGAGGGGACAGAGAATCACTCAAGGAGCTCTTTCAAAGAAGACTCTTCCCTCACAGAGCCCTGGTCCACATCCTCTCCACGCAGGTATCTGCCGTTACCCTGAACTCTCACTGACTGATGGGAGGCTCTGGTAGTCTTAATGGGTGCTGGGCCAGGAAGAAGCATGTGCAAGACCCTGGGTCCCCTCAAGACATTCTCCGTGTATCAAACCCAGTAATTAAACCTGTCCATACACCAGGTCTTAAGACTCTGCATCTGACAAGATTTGTAATGACCCATTTTCTAGGTCTCTTTCCTTTTAACTGTCCTAAATTATGACCTGAGAGTCCTCTTCCTACCAAAACATTTAAAAAAAAAAGGGAGGGTGGCAGAGGGTGCAATAGGGAAGGGCTATTTAAAAAAACTGATTTCTGGCCCACAGGAATAAAAGAGGTGTTGAAAGGCAAGCATTAATAGCTGGATTCTGCAGAGTGGTGAGTTCACTAAGCACAGGCCAGGTATGCCAGCTCACTGCCCACCAGGGGCTGCAGACATTCCCTGGTAACAAACTTCTCTCTGGTGGAGAGTCCTTTTGCTCCACCTGTCCCCAGCTAGCACAGAACTGGTATCAAGGAGCTCATCCTATGATAAATGGATCCTGGGAAGCATCTCCAGCAGCCTCACACAGGGACTGTTCTTCCTTTACTCTCCATCAGCTGGTAGATCTGAGGCCTCTGCTCTGTGGGAGGCAGTGGGAGAAACCCATGAGATGGGTTTTATGTCTGAACTTTAGTCACAGCTTGTGAGGCAAAGGCTGCCTTCAAGAGTGATTAAGTCCCAGTTTCGGTGACAGGAAAGAACATCACACAGAAGTTGAAAGTGGAACATGATAGCCTAAGGGGAAAGAAAACGAAGGGCTCTTCAGGAAAAAAGGGAAATAACAGAGCAGAGGCCACTCCATCTTGTGATCTCCTGAAACCTGCATCTTAACTACCTGCCCCACTAGGTTACAGTTTAATGTGATCTTGTTTATCCCAGCCCTGTATTACGAATAAAAGGGCAAAACCCATCCACCAAATCATCTTCATATGCCCAGGGCTGTATCTGGTCCAAGTAAAGCACTGCCTACATGGATGGAAAGATGAAGGGAGAGAATGCCTGAAAGAGAAGAGTGGGGAAACAGAATGTTCTTTTATTCCACGTGGGAATGCAGGGGAAGGGGAGATGCAGGGTCCAAAAAAGACATGCTGGTGTCTCATGTGCAAAAGGTTAAAGAGAAGGTGCTGTGGTAGTGAATGCAGGGGGAACTGTGCTCCTCTCAGACCACACAGATTCTTGGGGACCAAGGACTATTAACTACCTACTGAACAAAAGTAACTGACACCTTGACATACCTCCTATCCTCTCGGTGCTCAAAGTACCCCCGTCCCCGGTTTTCTTCATAAGGCCTCTTACGACTCTGGAATTGTAGTCTGTCTGGCTTGGGGTGAGATGCTTCAGAGGGTAGGAAGCTGGTGGGTACTTCCTGTTTCATCTCTGTCTTCATTTCTACTGTCAAAGAGAGATGGTGAATAGTTTGAAGAAACTCCTTGGCTGTCCCCTCCGGTTCCTTTTACTTCAGGAAATGGTGACAAAGTCCTGCCTAAAGTGGTGAAGATCTAGGCATTAACCTGGGTTTAATGTTAAGTTTCAGAGCCAACAGCTGCACTAGAGAACAGGGATGGGCTGATGGGGAGGCTGGGGATGGCCAGCCAGGCAATTAAGGCCTGGTAAGCCATCGGGGTGTCAAATGTCATAACGGTTACCCATGGTGGACAGTGTTTGGTGGAGCTCCCAGTTTAAGACAGGTTTGGAAGCATGAGTGACATCCATTTCCTAAATATGCCTCTGGAAACTCTATAAACTGGGATTAATATTGATAGTTATAGAAAGGATTCAAGCCTTTTGTTCATAGGGTAGCTATGAGTCATGTGGCTTGACGGCAATCAGTAACAACAACAATCATGGGGTGGCAGCTGTCACACATACAAGGGGAGATTTCTGCACTAAATGAGGAAAAATGCTTTAAAAGTCCAACAGAGGTGGGATAGCTGCCTTCCATTAAAGGTCCACAGGAAGGCTGGCAGCCACCTTTGTCTGCCCTGAGCAGGAAAGAGCCATTTCTAAGATCTTGTTCAACTGAAGTGCTACATTCTCCAATTTTTCCTCCTCAAATACCTCTCCATCTTGGTTCTTACAAAGCTTTCCAATCTAGAAAGGAGCAGTCAACAGTCAGCTCAAGATAGTACTGAGACTTGTCCTATAGCTAACTCCACAAGCTCAGAATCACCCTGGAAAGAAGAGTCTGTGGTTAAGTCATTCCACACTGTTATGATAACCTCATCAAGACCCACCACAAACTGGAAGCTGAAATGGAAAAGTGCTATGAGCCCCTGACAAAGTCCAAGCCTCAGGCAAACACCATTGAGCTCTCAGAATTTTTTTTTTTTTTTTTTTCCCCCATATTATTTTATTTATTAAATTCTTAATGGGTTACAAACTCAATCTTCTTTTGTTAGGAACATGGAGAAGAAAAAATAAGGCAAGGAAATGAAATATACAGATTCTGTTATGGTACATGAGTTAACCATGAAAAAGATGAGCTATGGAAGTGCTCACAAATTGGAAAGGTAAATTTGCACTGTGTTTATGGACAATCCTAAGCAAGATAAGCAAAACTCAAAAATAACAATAAATAATTGAGGTCAAAGTGCCTCTGTGTCTTGAATTTTATGGGGAACTTGAGGAGAAATAGTTGCAGATTTTTCAAGTCCCTCTCCTTCCTGCTCAGCCAGGGTCTGTCAGCTCATCTAGGGAAAAGCCACAGCTGATCCTCCAGCAGATTTTCTGAGGCAGTTAATCACAGAGGAGGGGAGAGCAGCTGATGGCCTTTAACCGTGTGGCTTCCGGACTGCAGCACACCTTCTTGCCACTAGGCTACCAGACCTCTGTGGAAAACAGCCTTCCAGGTGCTGGGTTGCATTTTCTCTAGGGCTCATGTTACCAGATCCAGTGGAAGCCTGCAGGTATGGAAGGATGTGCTCCTGGAAGGGTGTTGAAGGATTCTGGCTGTGACTCAGATCTGGCACACTAAGATAATATCCCATTATATGGATACGTAGGCCATGTGGAAGTCTACCAAATTCTTACTGCTAGTGCTTTACACAAGGCCCACGGCATGCAGGCTCTCAGTCACCAGCTGACTATTGAACAAAATACCCTGCCTTCTGGGTCCCAGCTGTTTCGAGCTCTCAGAATTTAACTGAGGGCAAACCGTGCATTGCAATCTAGCCTTCATTCTACCACATCTGTCTCCAATCTGTTTATCACCCATATGCACTCATTTTAGCACTCAATTGAAGACTACTATGGAAAATTCACTAGTTTTAACAGACCAAATCTCTCAGACATGGATGCTAGTTTTCCAAGGCAGAGAAGTTGCTCAACCATCTTAAAATAGCTCCAATTCTTCAGATGGGGCCTATAGATACTTCTGAAGAACCATCACAATGGCTGCCCAAGGAGAACCGCAAGCCCAGTTCAAACTCATGTTAGTGGGCGATGATGGTACTGGAAAAATGTTTCTAAATGTCATCTTACTGGGGAATGTGAGAAGTATGTTGAGGCCCAGCCCCTTGTGTTCCACACCAAATGAGAACTAATTAAATTCACTATGTGGGATATAGCTAGCAAGGAGAAATTTGGGGACCAAGGGATGGCTATTCTATCCAAGTCCAGTGTGCCATTAAATGTTTGACATAACCTTGAGACTGACAAGAATGTGCCTCACTGGCACAGGGCTCTGGTTCAAGTATGTGAAAATATCCCACAGGGTTATGTGGCAACGAAGTGGACATTAAGGACAGGAAAGTTAAGGCAAAATCCATCATTTTCCGTCAAAAGAACCATTTTTAGAACTATGAAATTTCTGCAAAAAGTTAACTACAACTTTGAAAAGCCTTTCTTTTGGCCTGCTAGAAAACTAACTGTAACTTGTTGCCATGCCTTCTCTTGCCCCACAGTTGTTATGGACGCAGCTTTGGCAGTACAACATGAACATCATTTAGAGGTTGCACAGACATACTCTCCTGGACAAGCATGAAGATCTATGAGGGAATGAAACTGGAGCCCAGCGCCAGAAGTCTAGTTTTAGAGGCAACTGTCCTGTGATGTCAGTGGTACCAGGTGTTTGTCATTTTAGTATCCAGCTAATCAAAACACATACTAATCTTTGGGATGCTCAAGGAGATGAATGGGTTTTGGAGTTAGAGTGGCAGTTAAAAAAAACACCAAAAAGCCCTTCATTTTTTGGACCTGCACATTTAGCTGTTTTGAAAAGCAGCTATTTCCTTCTTGAGTTTCAAATACAGACTACTACAGTCCCATCACAGTATTCCATGGTGCAGTCTTGACTGCTACTGTCATTCCCATTCCTTTTTATTTAGAACCAGAATAAAGTTGTAATTAAAATTTAAAAACAAAACAAAAAACCACCTAAAAAAAACAACAAAAAACCCAGTCCCCACTGACCCAGCACAGGGCTAGGCCCAAAGGAAGCCCCTGATAAACATCTGTTGACAACTGACAAAAATTTCTCATTGGGCCAAATGATTCCACACTTCTCACAGAGCCTGACACAAATCTGTAGATTAAGCCACATTCATTAAGTCCTGAGCTTCCCAAAAGAAATGTCCAGAAAATTCACTCTGTAAATAAATCAGAAGAGAATCAGACAGAATCAACTAGATTTGCTGAGAAAAAGGAACTGGAGCTACAACACCATCCTAACTTCATCCCCACAATGACAGCAGGCTATGTCATTCACCACTATTCACCAGCACAGAAGCCAACATCCTGGAGTCTTGTTCCAGTATACTGTTAGATAACAGTATTATGGGGATCATAGTTCTAAAGAGACATATCTAAATGTTTGGGAAACGTGGGTTAAAACAACTGTGCACAAGCTTCCTAGGCTCCCAATGTAGGACTTGTCAGTTTTTAATATGCTAATGAGCATATGCATCCATCTATAAGAAGTACAGCATATGCCGCAATTTCCAGATTACTTTGGAAGCAAAACAAGTTACTTTAAGCCTTTGCCATCATTCTTTGAAAACAGTGAGAGGTTCCCCCTTCCCACCTTACTTCCAAGTCCTGAGGAATTAATATTTGCCCCAGTTCTTTGAAGAAGTAATTTGGAGGGGACTCTCACGCTGCTTTCTCTCCTGAGAATCTGTTACTTTTATCTAGGCTGATTGATATTTCCTGGAAGAGGTGTAAATAAGTTAATGTTTGGTACATTTGGCTGCCCTGTGATTGGTCTATTTTTACACCTGAGAAGACTGGTCAATCTGTGGTCCTGCTGAGAGGGCCATGCCTTGAAATAAACGAGGAGTTGGGAGTATATAAGCAGCTAGTGCCACAGCAGCTTTTAGAGGCAAGGAGAGAGGACGGTGTGAGAATCTATTACTACCATAACAACCACAACCACAACAACATCATCATAAAAGTTGACTCAGTGACCCTAAAGGACTGTGTAGAACTGCCCCATAGGATTTCTGAGGTTGTAAAATTTGTGAGTCACATTTTTCTCCTATGTTGGTCTGATAGCAGACCAAAATCTAAGCCACAAGGGATCCCAGAGAAAGTAAAGAACTTCCTAAGACAACGGTAATATGGGTCAAATTACCAAATACCTCAAGACTCTTAGAAGTGGCTATGTGGGAGCGACAACAGAAAGCTGCTGCTAGGAAATCAGCTAAGAGAGCTGGTAAGGTACCACACTGGCTAAGCTGAGCCAGTTAGCAGGGGGGAGAGAGGTCTACAGTGGGGAGGTCAAACTCAGAGAGGCCTGCTTGGCTGAGAGGGGGCATACACAGCTGAGAAGCAGCTAGGATGGCTAAGAGAAAGATCTGCCTTTATTTTCCAGGTCATATCTGTATGCTCACTAATCATGAGTCATTCCTGATCCCAAGTTGTAGGCCCAAATTTCCTTAATAAATCACCCCACTGTGAGTAAAATCTATTAAGTATCGCATGGTCATCACAAAAATTACTGAACTAGCAGAGATGTAGAAAATATTTGGAGTGAGGAGTGCCTGGTGCCAGAAGCAGTGAAGAAGGTGGAGAATGGAGGTGCTTAGTTTTTATCGCACAGAAACCATTATCAGTGCTATCTTGATTTTGATTCCTTGGGAATCTAGGTGACTCCTAGTGGCTACAACACAACCTGGCTAAGAAGCTCTTCTCTGGGGAAATCCTTATATGATCTCCTAGAACATTATTCTTCAGAAAGTAGTGTGGGAAATACTAGGTTAGATTTGGGATCCTTTCTGGCTTCCACAATCTAAGATTCTACGTAAGACTCAGGTATTGGCCTCTCGGCCTTAAGACTACGTATTATCATCATCATCATCTGAAAACAGCTACCATGAAGGCTCTACTACTCTAACACCTGAGAGTGGGATGGAGTCCTTTCCTTCAAAAGCAGCTTGCTAGAATAAGGAAGCCTTATTTGGAGTAAGAATAAGAAGCTTTATTCGTGAATTAGCCACAAGGACAGAATAAAACCTCTCTGGGAGGACAGATTCTTCATAGAAGGCACTAGCCACATGTAAGTTTTGTTTCCCTGAAACAAGAGGCCCATCAGCTTTCCCACCTGGGCGATAGGCCTGCTGCTGTGGCTCCATTTCCAGTGGTCTTCTGTCATAGCCAGCCTCGTTCTCTTGTTTGATGACTTGGCTCTCATAGAATTGGTTCTGCCTGGTAATATTGTCCATGACAT